>NW_026061836.1:2804453-3116059 GCF_023897955.1 Schistocerca gregaria | reverse complement strand
AGTTTTCAAATAAACCTTTTTTAAAAAAGACGAGTAATTTTTATTCGTAAGATTTCCATAGCTCTGAGATACTGCGTTATTACAGAAAAAATGGGAAAAGTGATGTATGCCACTTTAATAACACTGCTGATAGAAACGAGCAACAAGTGAATTGGTCCAACATTGCCGAGACAATACTGTGCCTGTTATACAAGCAGTGCGCGAGAATGGACGCAGTTTCTCGCTGTTGTCGAACGTCAGTTGTAACACAGAATGGCACCATCTGGAAGCCTGGAAGTATTTTACGATATGCAGTACGAGTGAAGCACAATGGTCGATTTGGTCGACTTGCGACATCATACAAGGAAAAAAGTTAAAATTTTACAAATCATTCATAGTTCGGGATAAAAATAGAAAGTGCCTGATCTGCTGCCTGTGTCTACGTTATCTGCTTTTAGCCGTTAACAGAGAAATTAAAACGAAAAAGAGAGTTCTCCTGCCGCAGTTTTCACTCTTTATCGCTGGATTATACGTAATGCCCGCATAGTGCTGTGATAACCGATTTAAATATAATTTTTGAGCAGAGTTCTAAAAACTAAAATCAGTAGGATAATACTGGCAGTTTTCTGTGGTATAGAAGTACTCGCTATATTTTGAGAGAAACAGCGAACAGCGGACAAAGTTTTATTGGACTATTTAATTTAAAGAAATTAGAATTATATTAATACCGTCAGTTGCTCACGGGCGTTGATGAATATCAACGTGGACAAGTGAAAATGTGTGCCACGACCGGGACTCGAACCCGGGATCTCTTGCTAAAATGACAGACGCTCTATGCATCTAGGCCACCGAGGGCACAGTGTATGGTTCGACTGCAGGGACTATCTCGCGCACGCCTCCTGCGAGACTCACATTCTTACCTTGAATGTCCATACACTACAGTCGTAGAGTCCCACTCCAACACACTCATTCCTCGTGGAAGACATGTTCATATCCATATAAGAGACTCAAACGTTCATAACGGGTGGCAGGGACAAAGAATCCAGTGAAATATTTTTAAGTGCTTTATCTGAAAACTACCTTGAGCAGTTAAACAGAAAACCGACTCGTGGCGATAATATATTAGACCTTCTGGTGACAAACAGACCCGAACTATTTGAATCAGTTAATGCAGAACAGGGAATCAGCGATCATAAAGCGGTTACTGCGTCGATGATTTCAGCCGTAAATAGAAATATTAAAAAAGGTAGGAAGATTTTTCTGTTTAGCAAAAGTGACAAAAAGCAGATTACAGAGTACCTGACGGCTCAACACAAAAGTTTTGTCTCAAGTGCAGATAGTGTTGAGGATCAGTGGACAAAGTTCAAAACCATCGTACAATATGCGTTAGATGAGTATGTGCCAAGCAAGATCGTAAGAGATGGAAAAGAGCCACCGTGGTACAACAACCGAGTTAGAAAACTGCTGCGGAAGCAAAGGGAACTTCACAGCAAACATAAACATAGCCAAAGCCTTGCAGACAAACAAAAATTACGCGAAGCGAAATGTAGTGTGAGGAGGGCTATGCGAGAGGCTTTCAATGAATTCGAAAGTAACGTTCTATGTACTGACTTGGCAGAAAATCCTAAGAAATTTTGGTCCTATGTCAAAGCGGTAGGTGGATCAAAACAAAATGTCCAGACACTCTGTGACCAAAATGGTACTGAAACAGAGGATGACAGACTAAAGGCCGAATTACTAAATGTCTTCTTCCAAAGCTGTTTCACAGAGGAAGACTGCACTGTGCTTCCTTCTCTAGATTGTCGCACAGTTGACAAAATGGTAGATATCGAAGTAGACGACAGAGGGATAGAGAAAAAATTAAAATCGCTCAAAAGAGGAAAGGCCGCTGGTCCTGATGGGATACCAGTTCGATTTTACACAGAGTACGCGAAGGAACTTGCCCCCCTTCTTGCAGCGGTGTACCGTAGGTCTCTAGAAGAGCGAAGCGTTCCAAAGGATTGGAAAAGGGCACAGGTCATCCCCGTTCTCAAGAAGGGACGTCGAACAGATGTGCAGAACTATAGACCTATATCTCTAACGTCGATCAGTTGTAGAATTTTGGAACACGTATTATGTTCGAGTATAATGTCTTTTCTGGAGACTAGAAATCTACTCTGTAGGAATCAGCATGGGTTTCGAAAAAGACGATCGTGTGAAACCCAGCTCGCGCTATTCGTCCACGAGACTCAGAGGGCCTTAGACACGGGTTCACAGGTAGATGCCGTGTTTCTTGACTTCCGCAAGGCGTTTGACACAGTTCCCCATAGTCGTTTAATGAACAAAGTAAGAGCATACGGACTATCAGATCAATTGTGTGATTGGATTGAGGAGTTCCTAGATAACAGAACGCAGCACGTCATTCTCAATGGAGAGAGGTCTTCCGAAGTAAGAGTGATTTCAGGTGTGCCGCAGGGGAGTGTCATAGGACCGTTGCTATTCACAATATACATAAATGACCTGGTGGATGACATCGGAAGTTCACTGAGGCTTTTTGCAGATGATGCTGTGGTGTATCGAGAGGTTGCAACAATGGAAAATTGTACTGAAATGCAGGAGGATCTGCAGCGAATTGACGCATGGTGCACGGAATGGCAATTGAATCTCAATGTAGCGAAGTGTAATGTGATGCGAATACATAGAAAGATAGGTCCCTTATCATTTAGCTACAAAATAGCAGGTCAGCAACTGGAAGCAGTTAATTCCATAAATTATCTGGGAGTACGCATTAGGAGTGATTTAAAATGGAATGATCATATAAAGTTGATCGTCGGTAAAGCAGATGCCAGACTGAGATTCATTGGAAGAATCCTAAGGAAATGCAATCCGACAACAAAGGAAGTAGGTTACAGTACGCTTGTTCGCCCAATGCTTGAATACTGCTCAGCAGTGTGGGATCCGCACCAGGTAGGGTTGATAGAAGAGATAGAGAAGATCCAACGGAGAGCAGCGCGCTTCGTTACAGGATCATTTAGTAACTGCGAAAGCGTTACGGAGATGATAGATAAACTCCAGTGGAAGACTCTGCAGGAGAGACGCTCAGTAGCTCGGTACGGGCTTTTGTTGAAGTTTCGAGAACATACCTTCACCGAAGAGTCAAGCAGTATATTGCTCCCTCCTACGTATATCTCGCGAAGAGACCATGAGGATAAAATCAGAGAGATTAGAGCCCACACAGAAGCATACCGACAGTCCTTCTTTCCACGTACAATACGAGACTGGAATAGAAGGGAGAACCGATAGAGGTACTCAGGGTACCCTCCGCCACACACCGTCGGGTGGCTTGCGGAGTGCGGATGTAGATGTAGAAGTATATGGTTCTGGCAATACCAGCCATGACCTTCTTCTGTGAAGATGCACAAGTATTCCCCGAACTGTTACGGGACTTGGTAAGAATGTGTTCCACGAGTAATGAATGTGTTGGTGTGGGACACTACGAATGTAGTGCGTGGACATGGAAGGTGAGAATGTGAGTCTCGCGGGAAGCGTGCGCGAGATAGTACCTGCAGTCACACTATCGTCTGTGCCCTCGGTGGCTCAGATGGGCAGAGAGCCTGCCATGTAAGCAGGAGATCCCGGGTTCGAGCCCCAGACAGACACATTGTCACCTGTTCCCGTTGATATATATCGACACCCGTGAGCAGCTGACGGTATTAATATAATTCTAATTTCGTTCTGGACGGCTGCAGGTCATCATAAATGTATTTGACGTTTTGATTCCATTTATCAAGAAACTGAGAAAGTAAAAATTTTTATCTTTGTTTGATTTCTACGTTTACAAGAGGAAATAATGTAAATAAAAGACTGAAAATCGGTTATTACAAGAACTGGTATTGTGACGGGCTTTAACAATTAGGTTAAAGTGAGGCTGGGAAACTGATAAGAGCCGAAAACCAGTTGTTTGAGCGATAACCGACATTCCCACTGCTGTTGTGAGTGGTAAGATTGACGCGCAAGGACATCTAGAACAGTTTCTCAGAAAGGTTACTGCAACTCTGATGTTCTCAAAATGAACGGGCCAGCCATTGGCGTCCGCGAGGGGGAAGGGGAGGGGGAGGGGAGGAGGTGGGGAGGGGAGGATAGGCAAAAGGGCACTTTCACCCGTCGCCCCTAACCATCCTTGGAATCTGGAGTAAAGAGTTTTTATTCGTTACAGTATACTCATACTCTTCCAGATAAGAATTCTCCACAATACTGCTAAACCTTAGCTTTGGCCAGTTGTAGCGCTTATAGAGTTAGGGTCTTGTAGCTTGATGCACCTCGTAACTGACCAGCTGATTTGTACACAGAGTGCCAGTTTCAGAATCATGCACTCCAGCCTCGACGCGCCTTCCCCCCTCCCCACCACTGGAAATATTTCTGCAGACTCCAGTCTGCCACTGTGCATATATTTTGATAACATCCTGGTTTTAATAGCATCGAAGGAACAGCATTGTGGAGTAAAGGGTAGACCTAGCACAGACCACACCATTCACAATGAAACGCATCACTTAGTAGATGGTGAAGTACTTTGAAGCTAGCCAGATAGAAACAGAACCTCCTGGCACTGTATCTAACCCAAATTCTAATCTTACAATAATCTCTTGTATGTACCTACCACGCCCTCAAAGAGCCAACGATTTACTATTATCAAAAGTTCCGAAAAATGAGGAAGAAATTGACCCACACTTTTTTCCGTTGTTCATTATTTCGATTACCCCATAAAGGGAATGGACTTGTAGCCACAGGTTACACAAGCGATAAATGGTTTAAAATACATAAAAAGAGATGACAATAGGAAACGATTTTTAAAAACACAATGATGCGGCTTTTACGATTTTTACAGGAAAAAAAATGGATGACAAAATAAAGGTTTTTCAAAAATATGCTGGTGGACAATATTGGGGATTTTTTATCTTTATAGATGACTAGCGGAAAAGCTTGGTGTTGACCAGGCATTTATTTACAGCTGTGCGTCCACGTCCGTACTATGCAGCGTCTGGCCTTGTCCTGAGTTTTTATGACGTATCTCCTGAAACATGTGTCGTACAATGATATAATTTTGTAGGTGCATTCAGCGTCATATGCGGATACTGTCTGCAAAATTTATTGCGAATATAGTAGCAAAGAAGTAACAAATTTAAATGTCACGAATGCTGTGATCCCCACACACTTGGGTGCAACCAATGTACACAGGATGCTTGGCTCGATCATTATGGCTACCATCACCGCTGGTCGAAATTGGACCAGCTGTGTCGACGTAGTGAAAATATAAATGTGCATAACATGGTAAACGTCCATTCTTTCTAGCCATCAGACCTGATCTACGATCAAAAATATCATGTAAAAGTGGTAGGGGCAACGGCCTTGCCGCAGTGGATACACCGGTTCCCGCCAGATCACTGAAGTTTAGCACTTTCGGGCGTGGTCGGCACTTGGATGGGTGACCATCCGGGCCGCTATGCGCTGTTTCCATTTTTCGGGTTGCACTCAGCCTTGCGATGCCAATTGAGGAACTACTCGACCGAATAGTAGCGGCTCCAGTCAAAGGAAACTACCACAACGAGTGGGAGAGCCAGCTCCTCCTCCACCCTCAGTGAGAATGACGTGGCGGTCGGATGGTCCTGATTGGCCACTTGTGGCCTGAACACGGAGTGCTTTCTTAAAGGAGTGCTCCCTACATAAAACTGACAGTCTTGACTCAGGGACTGTCCACGGTAAATGCTGCATTGGACCTACGAATACTATTAAAATAACGGTTTGAGTTCTCTTTAGTTGTCCAATCATCTGAAGTGAGTCCTTATTGAAGTAAGCTGAAAAATAGATTTTATGTTAATGGCGGATAAATTTTATGTTAATGGCGGCAAATTAACTTTACCCTAATGACACACAAGGTCAATGCCGTTCTATCACGTAAAGTATTCTCAGATCGAAATGTTTTGCATTACCAAATCTCCAATGTAGATCCATCATACCGCAATTATAATTCTCAAAATAATTTGGAGCTACGTTCAATGCATATTTAAATGCATCTTTCAAAACAATACCAGAATTCTCATTAGATCATCATTATCAGTGCCTAGAGTATTCCTATTATTTCGTCTACCAAAAACCGCGTCTCACTATGGCTTTTTCAGTACGCTGTTTTGTTTTCCACTGCTGACAATAGAAACGATCTGGCAGATGTGACATTGTAGATGTCCAGTATGCGTGTCTTAATGCAAATAAACCGTCTGGAACATTTACCCTTGAACCTCCCTAGAATGGGATTTCATGGAACGTTATTACTTTCCTGTGTCCATTTCTATCACACCAGCTGATCGCCACGACTGGGGAGAGTGAGGAGGGGGTGGGGTGAAAGTTGGCAGCACTTTGAGTGGCAGAAACCTTACGTTTCCGTCATTTGTTTTCATAATGACGTAGTGCCAATTCGTCACATTGGACGCTTTTCTCTCGGAAACGTTTACATTCATCGTCTGGATATCAATGTCGCCTTCTGAGGTATGCAGTCGCACCACTCTGTACGAAATAGGTTCTAAGCTGATGCAGTCGACAAGTAACGTCGAAATATATCGTCACCTCGAAATATATCGACACCTCGAAATAAATCCACACCCAGAAATAAATAGCCAACCCGAAATAAATCGCAACCTCGAAATAAATCGACACCATGAAAAAAATCGAAACTTCGAAATAAATCGACACCTCCAAAAGACAGCTACATCGAAATGATTCGATATCCCGAAATATATCGACATCTAGACGCATTTCAGCTTACCATATAGATCGATATCTCGAATCTCAACGACCTCTCGAGATAAATCGAGGTATAGAAATATATCGATATCTTGAAATATATTGGTACCTAGTAATATAAAGATATCTCTAAAAATACAATATCTAGAAATTTATGGATTACTTGAGATATAGAGGTTTCTTGAAATATATCGATATCTCGAAAGGAATCGATATCTGAAGTACACCGATACATGGAAATATATCGATAGCTCGAAATAAACAGACAACCCGATTTGTTTCGGTATATCAAACTAAATCGATATCTCGACATAAACGGATACTTCGAAATCAATTGATACCTCGAAATAAATGGATGCCTCAATATAGATAGATATCTCGAAATAAATCGACGTCTCGGTATAATGAGTGCTTCGACATAAGTCGATATATCGAAATGAATCGATAATGGGAAAGAATGGACGTCTTGAAAAAAATCTGTACCCCTAAGAAAACGATTCTCGAAATAAATAGGTATATCGAAATATATCGCTATCTCGATAAATACCGATATCTAGTGGTCGGATATATGTTTCAAGTTGACTTGACATATCAGTATAGTTCGATATACATCAAAATACTTTGGATTTTCAATATACCGATAGATTTCTAGACCTCGGGGAAAAAATCGCCGATCCGACCTCAGTGCAAAAACGCAGACCTAGGGAAAAAACGCCGACCTCGGGGAAAAACGCAGACCTCGAGGGAAAAACGTCCACCTCGGGGTAAAACGCCGACCTCGTGGGAAAACGCCGACCTTCGGAAAACTGCCGACCTCAGGAAAAATCCAGTTCCATTAATTTACACAGACACTAATGTATGTCACCATTAGGTTCTCAAAATACAACCAAATTCCTGGTATTTATCACCTCACACAAAAAGTGGTCGTGACAGAAAAGTCTCGTTCTTTAAAAAGTTTAGAATGAGATGTTCTAAATATTGCAGTTTATCCATTTACAATAATCTACAAGCACTGCACAATGAGAAGAGACTGTCAACCACAGCACTTTGAAATAGTGGACAGCCAGGAAGACAGAGGTTGCATTGCTGTTTCTAATCCTCTGGTGCTTGAGATTTAGAATCCAGGATTGCCTCGAATGAGAACAGCAATAATGGATGTCCTGCACCAGTGTACAACTTACTCTGGAACTCCACAGAAAATCACAAGGCACAATTATATCACATCATTCTCAGCAAATTACAGAAGCCTCTAATGGACGTAACAACGTTGTCACCTCCTTCACCAGTGAAAGATCTTAGTAGCTATTGAGTCAAGAGTAGGTGGCCAATTAATAATTTGTTGTTCAAAGCTAACTTCAGTGTATATGGGAATACTCAGTGGACATCTTTAACCATCATATTTTACTGTCTAAGATATGTCAACTTCCCAGACTATAAGTATAAGCAGAGCTTGGTCTTTCCCAATCCGAGATTGTTTAGAATGGGTATCAAGGGAATCAGATCCACTGGGCATTTAGAGCAACCTGCTTTAAACAATATGAGCAGGCAGTAGACACAGACACAGAATTTGGAATTTCTCTGTGAAGTGGTTACCTTCATCGTCTGAAAACTTATGTTGTGTGCTGCGCTATGTGGAGGTACTAATAGCAACACAGTAAAACACAGAAGAAGCTTATAAGTTGATGTAATCAGCCAGTAAGAAGCAGTAAACTTTAAGTTTTAGTAATCGATTATTGACTTATTATCCGGCTTTGGTGCCTTGACATTACCGACGACCTTAAGATTTTGCATGAAGAGAGGCCTAAAAGCCACGTTACACGAGAGAATGTGAAAAGTGTTCATATGTAGTAAAAACCTAAGAAATAAGCCCGTTTTCGTCATTTGCTATCAAATCGACGTATTGCCAGAGCGTTACATTGGCAGCTTTTCTCTCTGAAACGGTTACATTTATCGTCTGCAAACTAATGTCGCGTGCTAAGGAATGCAGAGACACTAAAAACAACACAGTAGAACATAGAGGAAGCTTCTAGGTTGATGTAATTAGCCCGTAGGAAACAGTACAATTCAGGTTTTAGTTATCGATTAGTTGGGAGCTCCAATGTTAGGCGCGTAATGGGGCCCCTTAGGGATACGGCGGCTAAGGAGGGGAAGAAATCCAGTGTGCACTTCGTGTGCATTCCGGGAGGAGTCATTCCTGATGTGGAAAGGGTCCTTCCGGATGCCATGAAGAGCACAGGGTGCAGCCAGCTGCAGGTGGTGGCACATGTCGGCACTAATGACGTGTGTCGCTTTGGATCTGAGGAAATTCTCTCTGGATTCCAGCGGCTATCTGATTTGGTGAAGGCTGCCGGTCTTTCTTACGAGATGAAGGCAGAGCTGACCATCTGCAGCATCGTTGAGAAAACCGACTGCGGACCTTTGGTGCAGAGCCGGATGGAGGGTCTGAATCAGAGGCTCAGACGGTTTTGCAACCTTATTGGCTGAAGATTCATTGACTTGCGCCATAGGCTGGTGGGGTTTCGGGTTCCGCTGAATAGGTCAGGAGTTCACTACACTCAGCTGGCGGCTACACGGGTAGCGGAGGCTGTGTGGCGTGGACTGGGCGGTTTTTTAGGTTAGAAGGCCTCGGGAAAGTGCGGGATGGGCTGCAATGTCAAAGGGTGCTTGGCAATTACAGGACGTGCTTGGATCAAGGAACAGTCGGAATTATAGTTGTAAATTGTTGTAGTTGCGCTGGAAAAGTCCCTGAGCTTCAAGCGCTAATAGAAAGCACAGAAGCTGATATCGTTATAGGTACAGAAAGCTGGCTAAAGCCTGAAATAAGTTCTGCAGAAATTTTTACGAAGTCTCAGACGGTGTTCAGGAAAGATAGATTAGGCAGAATTGGTGGTGGAGTTTTTGTGTCTGTCAGTAGTGGTTTATCTTGTAGTGAAGTCGAAGTAGATACTCCGTGTGAATTGGTGTGGGTGGAGGTTATACTTAAAAGCCGAATTAAGTTAATAATTAGCTCCTTCTACCGACCCCCAGACTCCGATGATACAGTTGCGGAACAGTTCAGAGAAAGTTTGAGTCTCGTAACAAATAAATACCCAACTCATACGGTTATAGTTGGTGGGGATTTCAACCTACCCTCGGTATGTTGGCAAAAATACTTGTTCAAAACCGGTGGTAGGCAGGAAACGTCTTCCGAGATTGTCCTAAATGCATTCTCCGAAAATTATTTCGAGCAGTTAGTCCACGAACCCACGCGAATTGTAAATGGTTGCGAAAACACACTTGACCTCTTGACCACAAACAATCCAGAGCTGATAGAGAGCATCATGACTGATACAGGGATTAGTGATCACAAGGTCATTGTAGCTAGGCTCAATACCATTTCTTCCAAATCCATCAGAAACAAACGCAAAATAATTTTATTTAAAAAAGCGGATAAAGTGCCACTAGAAGCCTTCCTAAAAGACAATTTCCATTCCTTCCGAACTGACTATGCGAATGTAGACGAGATGTGGCTCAAATTCAAAGACATAGTAGCAACAGCAATTGAGATATTCATACCTCATAAATTGGTAAGAGATGGAACGGATCCCCCGTGGTACACAAAAAAAGTCCGAACGCTGTTGCAGAGGCAACGGAAAAAACATGCGAAGTTCAGAAGAACGCGAAATCCCGAAGATGGGCTAAAATTTACAGACGCGCGAAATTTGGCACGTACTTCGATGCGAGATGCCTTTAATAGGTTCCACAACGAAACATCGTCTCGAAATTTGGTAGAAAATCCGAAGAAATTCTGGTCGTATGTAAAGTAGACAAGCGGCAAGACGCAGTCAATACCTTCGCTGCGCAGTGCCGATGGTACTGTTATCGACGACTGTGCTGCTAAAGCGGAGTTATTGAACGCAGTTTTCCGAAATTCCTTCACCAGGGAAGACGAATGGAATATTCCAGAATTTGAAACACGAACATCTGCTAGCATGAGTTTCTTAGAAGTAGATACCTTAGGGGTTGCGAAGCAACTCAAATCGCTTGATACGGGCAAGTCTTCAGGTCCAGATTGTATACCGATTAGGTTCCTTTCAGATTACGCTGATACTATAGCTCCCTACTTAGCACTCATATACAACCGCTCGCTCACCGATAGATCTATACCTACAGATTGGAAAATTGCGCAGGTCGCACCAGTGTTCAAGAAGGGTAGTAGGAGTAATCCATTTAACTACAGACCTATATCATTGACGTCGGTTTGCAGTAGGGTTTTGGAGCATATACTGTATTCAAACATTATGAATCACCTCGAAGGGAACGATCTATTGACACGTAATCAGCATGGCTTCAGAAAACATCGCTCTTGTGCAACGCAGCTACCTCTTTATTCGCACGAAGTAATGGCCGCTATCGACAGGGGATCTCAAGTTGATTCCGTATTTCTAGATTTCCGGAAAGCTTTTGACACCGTTCCCCACAAGCGACTTCTAATCAAGCTGCGGAGCTATGGGGTATCGTGTCAGTTGTGCGACTGGATTCGTGATTTCCTGTCAGGAAGGTCGCAGTTCGTAGTAATAGATGGCAAATCATCGAGTAAAACTAAAGTGATATCAGGTGTTCCCCAGGGAAGCGTCCTGGGACCTCTACTGTTCCTGATCTATATAAATGACCTGGGTGACAATCTGAGCAGTTCTCTTAGACTGTTCGCAGATGATGCTGTAATTTAACGTCTAGTAAGGTCATCCGAAGACCAGTATCAGCTGCAAAGCGATTTAGAAAAGATTTCTGTATGGTTTGTCAGGTGGCAGCTGACGCTAAATAACGGAAAGTGTGAGATGATCCACATGAGATCCAAAAGAAATCCGTTGGAATTCGATTACTCGATAAATAGTACAATTCTCAAGGCTGTCAATTCAACTAAGTACCTGGGTGTTAAAATTACGAACAACTTCAGTTGGAAGGACCACATAGATAATATTGTCGGGAGGGCCAGCCAAAGGTTGCGTTTCATTGGCAGGACACTTAGAAGATGCAAGAAGTCCACTAAAGAGACAGTTTACACTACACTCGTTCGTCCTCTGTTAGAATATTGCTGCGCGGTGTGGGATCCTTACCAGGTGGGATTGACGGAGGACATCGAAAGGGTGCAAAAACGGGCAGCTCGTTTTGTATTATCGCGTTATAGGGGAGAGAGTGTGGCAGATATGATACACGAGTTGGGATGGAAGTCATTACAGCATAGCCGTTTTTCGTCATGGCGAGACCTTTTTACGAAATTTCAGTCACCAACTTTCTCTTCCGAATGCGAAAATATTTTGTTGAGCCCAACCTACATAGGTAGGAATGATCATCAAAATAAAATAAGAGAAATCAGAGCTCGAACAGAAAGGTTAGCTGTTCGTTTTTCCCGCTCGCTGTTCGGGAGTGGAACAGTAGGAGATAGTATGATTGTGGTTCGATGAACCCTCTGAAAAGCACTTAAATGTGAATTGCAGAGTAGTCATGTAGATGTAGATGTAGATGATTTATTAGCCGGCTTTGGTGCCAGTGAAATAACCGACTACCTTAAGATTTGGCATTAAACAAGGTCTGGCAGCCACGTTACACGAGAGAATGTGAAAAGTGTTCATATGTACCAAAAACCAAGGAAATCCGCCCGTTTTCACATCTGCTTTCGAATCCACGTAATGCCAGATCGTCACATTGGCCGTTTCCTCTCTGAAACGGTTACATTTATTGTTTGCATAGCTATGTAGCGTGCTGCGGTTTGCGGAGACACTAAAAGCACCATAGTAAAACACAGAAGAAGCTTTTAATTTGGTGTAATAGCCAGTAAGAAGCAGTACAATTCAAGTTTTAGTTATCGATTATTGAATTTTTAGCCGGCTTTGGTGCCTTGGACATGAGCTAGGACCTTAAGATTTGGCATGAAGGGAGGTCTGGCAGCCACGTTGCACGGGAGAAAGTGAGAAGTTTTTATGTGCAGTAAAAACCTAAGAAATCCGCCCGTTTTCGTCATCTGCTTTCGAATCGACGTAATGCCAGATCGTCACATTGGCCGTTTTCCCTCTGAAACGGTTACATTTATCGTGTGCAAACTTATGTCGTGTGCTGCGGTATGCGGAGACACTAAAAGCACCATAGTAGAACACAGAAGAAGCTTCTAAGTTGATGTAATAGCCAGTAAGCAACTGTACAATTGAAGTATTAGTTATCGATTAGTGAATTTTTAGAAGGCTTTAGTGCATTCGACATGAGCTAGGACCTTACGATTTAGTATGAAGGGAGGTCTATGAGCCATATCGCACGGGAGAATGTGAAAAGTGTTCACATCTAGTAAAAACCTGAGAAATCCGCCCGTTATCGTCATTTGCTATCGAATCGAATTAATGCCAGATCGTCACATTTTCCGCTCTTCTTTCTGAAACGGTTACATTTATCGTGTGCCATGCTATGTCGCTTGCTGCGGTAGTCGGAGACACTAAAAGCACCATAGTAGAACAGAGAAGAAGCTTCTAAGTTGATCTAATAGCCAGTAAGCAGCTGTACAATTCAAGTATTAGTTACCGAGTATTGACTTCTTAGATGGCTTTAATGCATTGGACATGAGCTAGGACCTTACGTTTTAGTAAGAACGGAGATCTAGCAGCCACGTTGCACGGGAGAACGTGAAAAGTGTTCACATCTAGTAAAAACCTGAGAAATCCGCTCGTTTTCGTCATTTGCTATCCAATCGACTTCATTACAGATCGTCACATTGGCCGCTCTTCTCTCTGAAACGATTACATTTATCTTGTGCAAAGCTATGTCGCGTGCTGCGGTATGCGGAGACACTAAATACACCATAGTAGAACACAGAAGAAGCTTCTAAGTTCGTGTAATACCCAGTAAGAAGCAGTACAATTCAAGTATTAGCTTTCGATTATTGACTTTTTAGCCGGCTTTGGTGCCTTGGACATGAGCTTGGACCTTAAGATTTTGCATGAAAGGAGGACTAGCAGAAGCGTTGCACGGGATAATGTGAAAAGTCTTCTTATGTAGTAAAAACCTGAGATATCAGTCCGTTTTCGTCATTTTTTATCAAATCGACCTTAAGCCAGATCGTTACATTGGCCGCTCTTCTCTCTGAAACGGTTACGTTTATCGTCTCCAAAGCAGTGTCACGTGCTGCGGTATGCGGAGACACTAAAAGCACTATACTAGAACACATAGGAAACTTCCAAGTTGATGTAGTAGCCAGTAACACGTAGTACAATTCAAATTTTTGTTATCGATGATTCACTTTTTAGCCGGCTTTGGTGCCTTGGACACGAGCTAGGACCTTAAGATTTTGCATGAAAGGAGGACTAGCAGCCGCGTTGCACGGGAGAATGTGAAAAGTGTTCTTATGTAGTTAAAACCTGAGATATCCGTCCGTTTTCGTCATTTGTTATCAAATCGACTTAAAGCCAGATTGTTTCATTGGCCGCTATTCTCTCTGAAACGGTTACATTTATCGTCTGCAAACTTATGTTGCGTGCTAAGGAATACGGAGACACTAAAAACAACACAGTAGAACACAGAAGACGCTTCTAGGTTGATGTAATTAGCCCTTAGGAAACAGTACAATTCAGGTTTTAGTTATCGATTATTGATTTATTAGCCGGCTTTGGTGCCAGTGAAATGACCGACTACCGTAAAATTTGGCATTAATCAAGGTCTGATGAGCCACGTTACACGAGAGAATGTTAAAAGTGTTCATATGTACTAAAAACCTAAGAAATCCGCCCGTTTTCGTCATTTTTTATCGTATCGACTTAAAGCCAGATCGTCACATTGGCAGCTCTTCTCTCTGAAACGGTTACATTTATCGTGTGCAAAGCTATGTCGCGTGCTGCGGTATACGGAGACACTAAAAGCACCAAAATAGAGCACAGAAGAAGTTTCTAAGTTTATGTAATAGCCACTAAGAAGCAGTACAATTCAAGTTTCAGTTGTCGATTACTGTCATTTTAGCCTTCTTTGGTACCTTGGACACGAGCAAGGACCTTACGATTTTGCATAAATGGAGGACTAGCAGCTCCGTTGCACGCGAGAATGTGAAAAGTGTTCATACGTAGTAAAAACCTGAGATATCCGTCCGTTTTCGTCATTTGTTATCATATCGACTTAAAGCCAGATCGTTACATTGGCCGCTCTTCTCTCTGAAACGGTTTCATTTATCGCTTGCAAAGCCATGTCGCGTGCTGCGTGCCGCGTTGCTATTGAGATTGTGAAAAGTGTTCATATGTTCTAAAAACATGAGAAATCCGTCCGTTTTCGTCATTTGTTATCGAATCGACTTAAAGCCAGATCGTCACATTGGCCGCTCTTCTCTCTGAAACGGTTTTATTTATAGTCTGCAAAGCTATGTCGCGTGCTGAGGTATGCGGAGACACTAAAAGCACCATAGTAGAACACACGTGAAGTTTCTAAGCTGATGTAGAAGCCAGTAAGAAGAAGTATAATTCAAGTTTTAGTTATCGATTATTGACTTTTTAGCTGGCTTTGGTGCCTTGGGCATGAGCTAGGACCTTAAAATTTTGCATGAAAGGAGGACTAGCAGCCGCGTTGCAAGGAAGAATGTGAAAAGTGTTCTTATGGAGTAAAAACCTGAGATATCGGTCCGGTTTCGTCATTTGTTATCAAATCGACTTGAAGCCAGATTGTTACATTGGCCGCTCTTCTCTCTGAAACCATTAAATTTATTGTCTGCAAAGGTATGTCGCTTGCTGCAGTATACGGAGACACTAAAAGCACCATAGTAGAACACAGAAGTAGCTTCTAAGTTGATGTAATAGCCAGTAAGATGTAGTACAATTCACATTTTAGTTATCGATTATTGACTTTTTAGACGGCTTTGGCGCCTTGGATTTGAACTAGGACCTTAAGTTTTTGCATGATGAAGGACTAGCAGCCGCTTTGCACGGGTAATTTGAAAAGTGATCATAAGTAGTAAAAACCTGCGAAATCTGTCCGTTTTCGACATTTGTTATCGTATCGACTTAAAGCCAGATCGTCACATTGGCCGCTCTTCTCTCTGAAACGGTTATATTTATAGTGTGCAAAGCTATGTCGCGTGTTGCGGTATGCGCGAGACACTAAAAGCATCATAGCAGAACACAGAAGAAGCTTCAAAGTTGATGTAATAGCCAGTAAGAAACACTACAATTCAAGTTTTAGTTATCGAATATTGACCTTTTGCCCTTTTTTGGTGCCTTGGACATGAGCTAGGACCTTAAGATTTTGCTTGAAGGGAAGTCTAGCAGACGCGTTGCACGGGAGAATGTGAAAAGTGTTCATATGTAGTAACAACCTGAGATATCCGTCCGTTTTTGTCATTTGTTATCGAATCGACTTAAACCCAGAACGTCACGTTGGCCGCTCTTCTCTCTGAAACGGTTACATTTATCGTCTACAAAGCTATGACGCGTGATGCGATATGCGAAGAAACAAAAAACACCATAGCAGAACACAGAAGAAGCTTCTAAGCTGATGTAATAGCTAGTAAGAAGTATTACAATTCACGTATTAGTTATCGATTATTGTCCCTTTAGCCGTCTTTGGTGTCTTGTACATGAGCTAGGACATTAAGATTTTGCATGAAAGGAGGACCAGCAGCCGCGTTGCTCGGGAGAATGTGATAAGTGTTGATAAGTAGTAAAAACCTGAGAAATCCGTCCGTTTTCCTCATCTGTTATCAAATCGTCTTAAAGCCAGAACGTTACATTGGCCGCGATTCTCTTTGTAACGGTTACATTTATCGTCTGCACAGCTATGTCGGGTGCTGTGGTATGCTTAGACAATAAATGCACCATAGTAGAACACAGAAGAAGCTTCTAAGTTGATGTAATAGCCAGTAAGAAATAGTACAATAACGTTTTAGATATCAATTATTCACTTTTTAGCTGGGTTTGGGGCCTTGGACATGAGCTAGGACCTTCAGATTTTGCATCTAAGGAGGACTAGCAGCTGCGTTGCACGGGAGAATGTGAAAAGTGTTCATATGTAGTAAAAACCTGAGACATCCGTCCGTTTTCGTCATTTTTCTTATCAAATCGACTTAAAGCCAGATCGTCACATTGGCCGCTCTTCTCTCTGAAACGGTTACATTTATCGTCTGCAAAGCTATGTCGCGTGCTGCGGTATGCGGAGACACTAACAGCACCATAGTAGAAAACAGATGAAACTTCTAAGTTGATGTAATAGCCAGTAAGAAGTAGTACAATAACGTTATCGATACCGATTATTGACTTTTTAGCTGGCTTTGGGGTCTTGGACATGAGCTCGGACCTTAAGAATTTGCATCAAAAGAGAACTAGCAGCTGCGTTGCAGGGGAGAATGTGAAAAGTGTTCATATGTAGTAAAAACCTGAGAAATCCGTTCGTTTTCGTCATTTCTTATCAAATGGAGTTAAAGCCAGATCGTCGCATTGGTCGCTCTTCTCTCTGAAACGGTTACATTTTTCGTCTGCAAAGCTATGTCGCGTGCTGCGGTATGCGGAGACACTAACAGCACCATAGTAGAACACTGATGAAACTTCTAAGTTGATGTAATAGCCAGTAAGAAGTAGTACAATAACGTTTTAGATATCGAATATTGAATTTTTAGCTGGCTTTGGGGTCTTGGACATGAGCTAGGACCTTAAGACATTGCATCAAAGGAAGACTAGCAGCTGCGTTGCACGGGAGAATGTGAAAGTGTTCATGTGTAGTAAAAACCTGAGAAATCCGTCCGTTTTCGCCATTTCTTATCAAATCGACTTAAAGCCAGATCGTCACATTGGTCGCTCTCCTCTCTGAAACGGTTACATTTGTTACATTTATCGTCTCCAAAGCTATGTCGCGTGCTGTGGTATGCGGAGACAATATAGGCACCATAGTAGAATACAGAAGAAGCTTCTAAGTTGATGTAATAGCCAGTAAGAAGTAGCACGATAACGTTTTAGATATCGATTATTGACTTTTTAGCTGGCTTTGGGGCCTTGGACATGAGCTAGGGCCTTAAGATCTTGCATCAAAGGAGGACTAGCAGCTGCTTTGCACGGGAGAATGTGAAAAGTGTTCATATGTAGTAAAAACCTGAGAAATCCGTTCGTGTTCGTCATTTCTTATCAAATCGACTTAAAGCCAGACCGTCACATTGGCCGCTCTTCTAACTGAAACGGTAACATTTATCGCTTGCAAAGCTATGTCGCGTGCTGCGGTATGCCGAGACACTAACAGCACCTTAGTAGAACACAGAAGAAGCTTCTAAGTTGATGTAATTGCCAGTACGAAGTAGTACAATTACGTTTTAGATATCGATTAATGACTTTTTAGCTGGCTTTGGATCCTTGGACATGGGGTAGGACCTTCAGTTTTTGCATCTAAGGAGGACTAGCAGCTGCGTTGCACGGGAGAATGTGAAAACTGTTCATATATAGTAAAACCTGAGAGATCCGTCCGTTTTCGTCATTTGTTATCGAATCGACTTAAAGCCAGATCGTCACACTGGCCGCTCTTCTCTCTGAAACGGTTACATTTATCGTCTGCAAAGCTATGTCGAGTGCTGCGGTATGCAGAGATACTAAAAGCACCATAGTAGAACACAGAAGAAGCTTCTAAGTTGACGTAATAGATAGTAAGAAGTAGTACAATTCAAGTTTTAGTTATCGATTATTGACTAGTTAGCCGTCTGTCGTGCCTTGGACATAAGCTGTGACATTAAGATTTGCGCATGAATGGAGGACTAGCAGCTGCGTTGCACAGGCGAGAATGTGAAAAGTGTTGATAAGTAGTAAAAACCTGAGAAATCCGTCCGTTTTCCTCATCTGTTATCAAATCGACTTAAAGCCAGAACGTTACATTGGCCGCTATTCTCTCTGTAACGGTTACATTTATCGTCTGCAAAGCTATGTCGCGTGCTGTGGTATGCGGAGACAATATAGGCACCATAGTAGAATACAGAAGAAGCTTCTAAGTTGATGTAATAGCCAGTAAGAAGTAGCACGATAACGTTTTAGATACCGATTATTGAATTTTTAGCTGGCTTTGGGGCCTTGGACATGAGCTAGGACCTTAAGATTTTGCATCAAAGGAGAACTAGATGCTCCGTTGCACGGGAGAATGTGAAAAGTGTTCATGTGTAGTAAAAACCTGAGAAATCCGTCCGTTTTCGTCATTTCTTACCAAATCGACTTAAAGCAAAATCGTCGCATTGGTCGCTCTTCTCTCTGTAACTGTTACATTTATCATCTGCAAAGCTATGTCGCGTGCTGCGGTATGCAGAGACACAAACAGTACCATAGTAGAACCCTGATGAAACTTCTAAGTTGATGTAATAGCCAGTAAGAAGTAGTGCAATAACGTTTTAGATATCGATTATTGACTTTTTAGCTGGCTTTGGGGTCTTGGACATGAGCTAGGGCCTTAAGATCTTGCATCAAAGGAGGACTAGCAGCTGCTTTGCACGGGAGAATGTGAAAAGTGTTCACATGTAGTAGAAACCTGAGAAATCCGTCCGTTTTCGTCATTTCTTATCAAATCGACTTAAAGCCAGAACGTTACATTGGCCGCTCTTCTCTCTGAAACGGTAACATTTATCGCTTGCAAAGCTATGTCGCGTGCTGCGGTATGCCGAGACACTAACAACACCATAGTACAACACGGAAGATGCTTTTAAGTTGATGTAATTGCCAGTAAGAAATAGTACAACAACGTTTTAGATATCGATTATTGACTTTTTAGCTGGCTTTGGGGCCTTGGACATGAGCTAGGGCCTTAAGATTTTGCATCAAAGGAGGACTAGCAGCTGCGTAGCACGGGAGAATGTGAAAAGTGTTCATATGTAGTAAAAACCTGAGAAATCCGTTCGTTTTCGTCATTTCTTATCAAATCGACTTAAAGCAAGATCGTCACATTGGTCGCTCTTCTCTCTGAAACTGTTACATTTATCATGTGCAAAGCTATGTCGCGTGCTGCGGTTTGCGGATACTCTAACAGCACCATCGTAGAACACAGATGAAACTTCTAAGTTGATGTAATAGCCAGTAAGAAGTAGTACAATAACGTTTTAATTATCGATTATTGACTTTTTAGCTGGCTTTGGGGTCTTGGACATGAGCTAGGACCTTAAGACTTTGCATCAAAGGAGGACTAGCAGCTGCGTTGCACGGGAGAATGTGAAAAGTGTTCATATGTTGTAAAAACCTGAGAAATCCGTCCATTTTCGTCATTTCTTATCAAATCGACTTAAAGCCAGGACGTCACATTGGTCGCTCTTCTCTCTGAAACTGTTAAATTTATCGTCTGCAAAGCTATATCGCGTGCTGCGGTATGCAGAGACACTAACAGTACCATAGTAGAACACAGATGAAACTTCTAAGTTGATGTAATAGGCAGTAAGAAGTAGTGCAATAACGTTTCAGATATCGATTATTGACTTTTTAGCTGGCTTTGGGGTCTTGGAAATGAGCTAGGACCTTAAGACTTTGCATCAAAGGAGGACTAGCAGCTGCGTTGCACGGGAGAATGTGAAAAGTGTTCATATGAAGTAAAAACCTGAGAAATCTGTCCGTTTTCGTCATTTCTTATCAAATCAAATTAAAGCCAGAACGTTACATTGGCCGCCCTTCTCTGTGAAACGGTACCATTTATCGCCTGCAAAGCTATGTCGCGTGCCGCGGTATGCCGAGACACTAACAGCACCATAGTAAAACAGAAGAAGCTTCTAAGTTGATGTAATTGCCAGTAAGAAGTAGTACAATAACGTTTTAGATATCGATTATTGACTTTTTAGCTGGCATTGGGGCCTTGGACATGAGCTAGGACCTTAAAATTTTGCATCAAAGGAGGACTAGATGCTCCGTTGCACGGGAGAATGTGAAAAGTATTCATATGCAGTACAAACCTGAGAAATCCGTCCGTTTTCGTCATTTCTTATCAAATCGACTTAAAGCCAGGACGTCACATTGGACGCTCTTCTCTCTGAAAAGGTTACATTACTCGTCTACAGAGCTATGTCGCGTGCTGCGGTATGCGGAGACACTAACAGCACCATAGTAGAACACAGATGAAATTTCTAAGGTGATGTAATAGCCAGTAAGAAGTAGCACAATAACGTTTTAGATATCGATTATTGACTTTTTAGCTGGCTTTGGGGACTTGGACATGAGCTAGGACCTTAAGATTTTGCATCAAAGGAGGACTAGCAGCTGCGTTGCACGGGAGAATGTGAAAAGTGTTCATATGTAGTAAAAACATGAGAAATCCGTCCGTTTTCGTCATTTCTTATCAAATCGACTTAAAGCCAGATCGTCACATTGGTCGCTCTTTTCTCTGAAACGGTTACATTTATCGTCTGCAAAGCTATGTCGCGTGCTGCCGTATGCGGAGACACTAACAGCACCATAGTAGAACACTGATGAAACTTCTAACTTGATGTAATAGCCAGTAAGAAGTAGTACAATAACGTTTTAGATATCGACTATAGACTTTTTACCTGGCTTTGGGGTTTTGGAAATGAGCTAGGAACTTAAGACTTTGCATCAATTGAGGACTAGCAGCTGCGTTGAACGGGAGAATGTGATAAGTGTTCATATGTAGTAAAAACCTGAGAAATCCGTCCGTTTTCGTCATTTCTCATGAAATCAACTTAAAGCCAGATCGTCACATTGGTCACTCTTCTCTCTGAAACGGTTACATTTATCGTATGTAAAGCTATGTCACGTGCTGCGGTATGCGGAGACACTAACAGCACCATAGAAGAACACAGATGAAACTTCTAAGTTGATGTAATAGCCAGTAAGAAGTAGTACAATAACGTTTTAGATTTCGTTTATTGACTTTTTACTGGCTTTGGTGCCTTGGACGTGAGCTAGGACCTTAAGATTTTGCATCAAGGGAGAACTAGCAGCTGCGTTGCACGGGAGAATGTGAAAAGTGTTCATATGTAGTAAAAACATGAGAAATCCGTCCGTTTTCGTCATTTCTTATCAAACCGACGTAAAGCCAGATCGTCACATTGGTCGCTCTTCTCTCTGAAACGGTTACATTTATCGTCTGCAAAGCTATGTCGCGTGCTGCGGTATGCGGAGACACTAACAGCACCATAGTAGAACACTGATGAAACTTCTAAGTTGATGTAATAGCCAGTAAGAAGTAGTACAATAACGTTTTAGATTTCGATTATTGACTTTTTACTGGCTTTGGTGCCTTGGACGTGAGCTAGGACCTTAAGATTTTGCATCAAGGGAGAACTAGCAGCTGCGTTGCACGGGAGAATGTGAAAAGTGTTCATATGTAGTAAAAACATGAGAAATCCGACAGTTTTAGTCATTTCTAATCAAATCGACTTCAAGGCAGAACGTCACATTGGCCGCTCTTCTCTCTGAAACGGTTACATTTATCGTCTGCAAAGCTATGTCGCGTGCTGCGGTATGCGGAGACACTAACAGTACCATAGTAGAACACAGATGAATCTTCTAAGTTGATGTGATAGCCAGTAAAAAGTAGTACAATAACGTTTTATATATCGATTATTGACTTTTTATTTGGCTTTGGGGCCTTGGACATGACCTAGGACTTTAAGATATTGCATCAAAAAAGGACTAGCAGCTGCGTTGCACGGGAGAATGTGAAAAGTGTTCATATGTAGTAAAAACCTGAGAAATCCGTCCGTTTTCGTCATTTCTCATCAAATCGACTTAAAGCCAGATCGTCTCATTGGTCACTCTTCTCTCTGAAACGGTTACATTTATCGTCTGTAAAGCTATGTCACATGCTGCGGTATGCGGAGACACTAACAGCACCATAGTAGAAAACAGATGAAACTTCTAAGTTGATGTAATTGCCAGTAAGAAGTAGTACAATAACGTTATAGATACCGATTATTGACTTTTTAGCTGGCTTTGGGGTATTGGACATGAGCTAGGACCTTAAGATTTTGCATCAAAAGAGAACTAGCAGCTGCGTTGCACGGGAGAATGTGAAAAGTGTTCATATGTAGTAAAAACCTGAGAAATCCGTCAGTTTTCGTCATTTCTTATCAAATCGACTTAAAGCCAGATCGTCACATTGGTCGCTCTTCTCTCTGAAACGGTTACATTTATCGTCTGCAAAGCTATGTCGCGTACTGCGGTATGCGGAGACACTAACAGCACCATAGTAGAAAACAGATGAAACTTCTAAGTTGATGTAATAGCCAGTAAGAAGTAGTACAATAACGTTATAGATACCGATTATTGACTTTTTAGCTGGCATTGCGGTCTTGGACATGAGCTAGGACCTTAAGACTTTGCATCAAAGGAGGACTAGCAGCTGCGTTGCACGGGAGAATGTGAATAGTGATCATGTGTAGTAAAAACCTAAAAAATCCGTCCGTTTTCGTCATTTGTTATCGAATCGACTTAATGTCAGATCGTCTCATTGGCCGCTCATATCTCTGAAACGGTTACATTTATCGTCTGCAAAGCTATGGCGCGTGCTGCGGTATGCGGAGACAGTAACAGCACCATAGTAGAACACTGATGAAACTTCTAAGTTGATGTAATAGCCAGTAAGAAGTAGTACAATAACGTTTTAGATATCGATTATTGACTTTTTAGCTGGCTTTGGGGTCTTGGACATGAGCTAGGACCTTAAGACATTGCATCAAAGGAGGTTTAGCAGCTGCGTTGCACGGGAGAATGTGAAAAGTGTTCATGTGTAGTAAAAACCTGAGAAATCCGACAGTTTTCGTCATTTCTTATCAAATCGACTTCAAGGCAGAACGTCACATTGGCCGCTCTTCTCTCTGAAACGGTTACATTTATCGTCTGCAAAGCTATGTCGCGTGCTGCGGTATGCGGAGACACTAACAGTACCATAGTAGAACACAGATGAAACTTCTAAGTTGATGCGATAGCCAGTAAAAAGTAGTACAATAACGTTTTATATATCGATTATTGACTTTTTATTTGGCTTTGGGGCCTTGGACATGACCTAGGACCTTAAGATATTGCATCAAAAAAGGACTAGCAGCTGCGTTGCACGGGAGAATGTGAAAAGTGTTCATATGTAGTAAAAACCTGAGAAATCCGTCCGTTTTCGTCATTTCTCATCAAATCGACTTAAAGCCACATCGTCTCATTGGTCACTCTTCTCTCTGAAACGGTTACATTTATCGTCTGTAAAGCTATGTCACATGCTGCGGTATGCGGAGACACTAACAGCACCATAGTAGAAAACAGATGAAACTTCTAAGTTGACGTAATTGCCAGTAAGAAGTAGTACAATAACGTTATAGATACCGATTATTGACTTTTTAGCTGGCTTTGGGGTATTGGACATGAGCTAGGACCTTAAGATTTTGCATCAAAAGAGAACTAGCAGCTGCGTTGCACGGGAGAATGTGAAAAGTGTTCATATGTAGTAAAAACCTGAGAAATCCGTCAGTTTTCGTCATTTCTTATCAAATCGACTTAAAGCCAGATCGTCACATTGGTCGCTCTTCTCTCTGAAACGGTTGCATTTATCGTCTGCAAAGCTCTGTCGCGTGCTGCGGTATATGGAGACACTAAAAGCAGCATTGCAGAGCACAGATGAAGCCTCTAAGTTGATGTAATAGCCAGTAAGAAGTAGTACAATTCAAGTTTTAGTTATCGATTACTGACTTTTTACCATTCTTTGGTGCTTCGACATGAGCTAGGAAATTAAGATTTTGCATGAAGGGAAGTCTAGTGGAAGCGTTGCAGGGGAGAATGTGAAAAGTGTTCATATGTAGTAAAAATATGAGAAATTCGTCCGTTTTCGTCATTTGTTATAGAATCGACTTAAAGCCAGATCGTCACATTGGCCGCTCTTCCCTCTGAAACGAATACATTTATCGTCTGCAAAGCTATGTCGCCTGCTACGTTATCCGGAGACACTAAAAGTACCATAGTAGAACACAGATGAAGCTTATAAGTTGATGTAATAGCCATTAAGAAGTAGTACAATTCAAGTTTTTGTTACCGATTTTTGACTTTTTACCCTTCTTTGGTGCTTGGACATGAGCTAGGACCTCAAGATTTTGCATGAAGGGAAGTCTAGTGGCCGCGTTACAGGGGAGAATGTGAAAAGTGTTCATATGTAGCAAAAAACTGAAAAATTTGTCCGTTTTCGTCATTTGTTATCGTATCGAATTAAAGCCATATCGTCAAATTAGCCGCACTTCTCTCATAAACGGTTACATTTATCGTCTGCAAAGCTATGTCGCGTGCTGCGGTATACGGAGACACTAAAAGCACCATAGTAGAACACAGATAAAGCTTCTAAGTTGATGTAATAGCCAGTAAGAAGTGGTACATTTCAAGTTTTCGTTATCGATTATTACTTTTTAGCCGGCTTTGCTGCAATTGACATGAGCTAGGACCTTAAGATTTTGTATGAAAGGAGGACTAGCAGCCGCGTTGCACGAGCGAATTTGAAAAGTGTTCATATGTAGTAAAAAAATGAGAAAGTCGTATCGACTTAAATCCAGATCGACACATTGGCCGCTCTTCTCCCTGAAACGTTTACGTTTTCACGTCTGCAAAGCTAAGTCGCGTGCTGCGGTATCCGGAGACACTAAAAGCATCATAGTAAAACACAGATGAAGCCTCTAAGTTGATGTAATAGCCAGTAAGAAGTAGTACAATTCAAGATTTAGTTATCGATTATTGCCTTTTTAGCCGGCTTTGTTGCCTTTCACATGAGGTAGGACTATACGATTTTGCATGAAAGGAGGACTAGCAGACGCGCTGCACGGGCGAATGTGAAAAGTGTCATATGTAGTAAAAACCTGAGAAATCCGTCCGTTTTCGTCATTTGTTATCGAATCGACTTAAATAAAGATCGACACATTGGCCGCTCTTCTCTCTGAAACGGTTACATTTGTCTTCTGCAAAGCTATGTTGCGTCCTGGGGTATGCGGCGACACTACAAGCACCATAGTAGAACACAGATGAAGCTTCTAAGTTGATGTAATAGACAGTAAGAAGTCATACAATGCAAGTTTTAGTTATTGATTATTGACTTTTTAGACGGCTTTGGTGCCTTGGATATGGGCTACCTCTATACGATTTTGCAGGAAAGGTGGACTAGCAGCCGCGTTGCACGGGCGAATGTGAAAAGTGTTCATATGTAGTAAGAAACTGAGAAATCCGTCCGTTTTCGTCATTTGTTATCGAATCGACTTAACACCAGATCGTCTTTTGGCCGCTCTTCTCTCTGAAACGACTACATTTATCGTCTGCAAAGATATGTCGCGGGCTGTGGTATGCGGAGACACTAAAAGCACCATAGAAGAATACAGATCAAACTTCTAAGTTTATGTAATAGCCAGTAAGAAGTAGTAGAATTGAAGTTTTAGCTATCGATTATTGACTTTTTACCCTTCTTTGGCGCTTGGACATGAGTTAGGGCCTTCAGATATTTCATGAAGGGAAGGCTAGTGGCCACGATGCACGGGAGAATGTGAAAAGTGTTCATATGTAGTAAAAATCTGAGAAATTCGTCCGTTTTCGTCATTTGTTATCGAATCGACTGAAATCCAGATCGACACATTTGCCGCTCTTCTCTCTGGAACGATTACATTTATCGTCTGCAAAGCTATGTCGCGTGCTGCGGTATGCGGAGACACTAAAACCATAATAGTTGTACACAGATGAAGCCTCTAAGTTGATGTAATAGCCAGTAAGAAGTAGTACATTTCAAGTTTTCGTTATCGATTATTACTTTTTAGCCGGCTTTGCTGCAATTGACATGAGCTAGGACCTTAAGATTTTGTATGAAAGGAGGACTAGCAGCCGCGTTGCACGAGCGAATGTGAAAAGTGTTCATATGTAGTAAAAACCTGAGAAAGTCGTATCGACTTAAATCCAGATCGACACATTGGCCGCTCTTCTCCCTGAAACGTTTACGTTTTCACGTCTGCAAAGCTATGTCGCGTGCTGCGGTATCCGGAGACACTAAAAGCAGCATAGTAGAGCACAGATGAAGCCTCTAAGTTGATGTAATAGCCAGTAAGAAGTAGTACAATTCAAGTTTTAGTTATCGATTACTGACTTTTTACCCTTCTTTGGAGCCTTGGACTTGAGGTAGGACCTTAAGATTTTACATGAAGGGAAGTCTATCAGCCGCGTTGCACGGGCGATTGTGAAAAATGTTCATGTGTAGTAAAAACCTGAGAAATCCGTCCGTTTTCGTCATTTGGTATCGAATCGACTTTAATCCAGAACGACACGTTGGCCGCTATTCTCTCTGAAACGGTTACGTTTATCGTCTGCAAAGCTATGTCGCGTGCTTCGGTATCCGGAGATACTAATAGCACCATAGTAGAAAACAGATGAAACTTATAAGTTGATGTAATAGCCAGTAAGAAGTAGTACAATTCAAGTTTTAGTTATTGATTATTGACTTTTTAGCCGGCTTTGGTGCCTTGGACATGAGCTAGGACCTTAAGATTTTTCATGAAAGTAAGATTAGCAGTCACGTTGCATGGGAGAATGTGAAAAGCGTTCATATGTAATAAAAACCTGAGAAAGTCGTATCGACTTAAATCCAGATCGTCACATTGGCCGCTCTTCTCCCTGAAACGATTACAATTATCATCTGCAAAGCTATGTCGCATGCTGCGGTATGCGGAGACACTAAATGCACCATAGTAGAACACAGATGAAGCTTCTAAGTTGATGTAATAGCCAGTAAGAACTACTGCACTTCAAGTTTTAGTTTTCGATTATTGACCTTTTAGACTTTTTTGGTGCCTTGGACATGATCTAGGACCTTAAGATTTTGCAAGAAAGGAGGACTAGCAGCCGTATTGCACGGGAGAATGTGAAAAGTGTTCATATGTAGTATAATCCTGAGGAGTCCGTCCGTTTTCGTCATTGTTATCAAATCGACTTAAAGCCAGAAGATCACATTGGCCGCTCTTCCCTCTGAAACGGTTAAATTTACCGTCTGCAAATCTATGTCGCTGGGTGCGGTATGCGGAGACACTAAAAGCACCGTAGAACACAGAAGAAGCTTCTATGTTGATGTAATAGCCGGTAAGAAGTAGTACAATTCAAGTTTTAGTTTTCGGTTATTGACTTTTTAGCCGGCTTTGGTGCCTTGGACATGAGTTGGTCCTTAAGATTTTGCATGAAAGGAAAACTAGCAGCCGCGTTACTGGAGTGAATGTGAAAAGTGTTCATATGGAGTGAAAACCTGAGAAATCGGTATGTTTTCGTCAATTGTTGTCGAATCGACTTAAAGCCAGATTGTCACATTGGCCGCTCTTCCCTCTGAAACGATTAAATTTACCGTCTGCAAAGCTATGTCGCTGCGTGCGGTATGCGGAGACACTAAAAACACCATAGAAACCAGAAGAAGCTTCTTAGTTGATGTAATAGCCAGTAAGAAGTGGTACAATTCATGTTTTAGTTATCGATTATTGACTTTTTAGCCGGCTTTGGTGCCTTGGACGTGAGCTAATACCTTAAGATTTTGCATGAAAGGAGGACTAGTAGCTGCGTTGCACGGGAAAGTGCGTAAAGTGTTCATATGTAGTAAAAACCTAAGATATTGGCCCGTTTTCGTCATTTGTTATCAAATCGACTTTAAGCCAGATCGCTACATTGGAAGCTCTTCTCTCTGAAACGGTTACATTTATCGTCTGCAAAGCTATGTCGCGTGCACCGGTATGCGGAGACACTAAAAGCACCATAGTAGAACACATAAGTAGCTTCTAAGTTGATGTAATAGCCAGTTAGAAGTAGCACAATTCAAGTTTTAGTTATCGATTATTAATTTTTACCCGGCTTTTGTGCCTTGGACTTGGGCTAGGACCTTAAGATTTATCATGAAAGGAGGACTAGCAGCCGCGTTGCACGGTAGAATGTGAAAAGTGTTCATATGTAGTAAAAACCTGAGAAATCCATCCGTTTTCGTCATTTGTTGTCGAAAAGACTGAAAGCCAGATTGTCACATTGGGCGCTCTTCTCTCTGAAAGGGTTACATTTATCGTCTGCAAAGCTATATCGCGTGCTGCGGTATTCGGAGACACTAAAATCACCATAGTAGAACACAGAAGAAGCTTCTAAGTTGATGTAATAGCCAGTAAGGAGCAGTACAATTCAAGTTTTAGTTATTGATTATTGACTTTTTACCCTTCTTTGGTGCCTTGGACATGAGCTAGGACCTTAAGATTTTGCACGAAAGGAGGACCAGCAGCCGCGTTGCACGGGAGAATGTGAAAAGTGTTCATATGTAGTAAAAACCTGAGAAATTCATCCGTTTTCGTCATTTATTATTGAAACGACTGGAAGCGAGATCGTCACTGTGGCCCCTCTTCTCTCCGAAACGGTTACATTTATCGTCTGTAAAGCTATGTCACGTGCTGCGGTATGCGGAGACACTAAAAGGATCATACTAGAACACAGATGAAGCTTCTAAGCTGATGTAATAGAAAGTAGGAAGTAGTACAATTCAAGTTTATTTATCGATTATTGAATTTTTAGCCGGCTTTGGTGCCTTGGACATGAGCTGGTACCTTAAGATTTTGCATGAATGGAGGACAAGCAGCCGCGTTGCAGGGGAGAATGTAAAAAGTGTTCATATGTAGTAAAATCCTGAGAAATCCGTCCGTTTTTGTCATCTGATATCGAATCGACTTAAGCCTGATCGTCACATTGGCCGCTCTTCTCTCTGAAACGGTTACATTTATCGTCTGCAAAGCTATGTCACGTGCTGCGGTATGCGGAGACACTAAAAGGATCATACTAGAACACAGATGAAGCTTCTAAGCTGATGTAATAGAAAGTAGGAAGTAGTACAATTCAAGTTTATTTATCGATTATTGAATTTTTAGCCGGCTTTGTTGCCCTGGACATGAGGTGGTACCTTAAGATTTTGCATGAAAGGAGGACTAGCAGCCGTGTTGCACGGGGGAATGTGAAAAGTTTTCATATGTAGTAAAAACCTGAGAATTTCGTCCTTTTTCGTCATTTGATATCGAATAGACTTAAAGATAGAACTTCACATTGGGCGCTCTTCTCTCTGAAACGTTTACATTCGTCGCCTGCATAGCTATGTAGCGTGCTGCGGTATGCGGAGACACTAAATGAACCATAGTAGAACACAGATGAAACTTCTAAGTTGAGGTAAGAGCCAGTAAGAAATAATACAATACAAGTTATAGATATCGATTATTGACTTTTTAGCCGGCTTTGGTGCCTTGGATATGAGCTAGGACCGTACGATTTTGCATGATGGGAGATCTAGCAGCCACGTTGCACGGGAGAGAATGAAAAGTGTTCATATGTACTAAAAACCTGAAAAATCCGTCCGTTTTCGTCATTTGTTATCTAATCGGCTTAAAGCTAGATCGTCACATTGCCCGCTCTTCTTTCTGAGACGGTTAAACTTATCATCTGCAAAGCAATCTCGCGTGCTGCGGTATGAGGAGACACTAAAAGCACCATAGTAGAACACGGAAGAAACTTCTAAGTTGATGTAAAAGCCATTAAGAAACAGTACAATTCAAGTGTTAGTTATCGATTATTAACTTTTTACCCTTCTTTGGTGCCTTGGACATGAGCTATGACCTTAATATTTTGCATGAAAGGAGGACTAGTAGCCGCGTTGCACGGGAGAATGTGAAAAGTGTTCATATGTAGTAAAAACCTGAGAAATCCGTTTTCGTCATTTGTTATCGAATCGACTTAAAGCCAGAACGTCACATTGGCCGCTCTTCTCTCTGAAATGGTTACATTTAGCGTCTGCAAAGCTATGTCGCGTGCTGCGGTATGCGGAGACCCTAAAAGCACCATAGTAGAACAGAGACGAAGCTACTAAATTGATGTAATAGCCAGTTAGATGTAGTACAATTCAAGTGTTAGTTATCGATTATTGACTTTTTACCCGGCTTTTGTGCCTTGGACATGGGCTAGAACCTTAAGATTTTGCATGAAAGGAGGACTAGCAGTCGCGTTGCAGGGGAGAATGTGAAAAGTGTTCATATGTAGTAAAAACCTGAGAAAACCGTCCGTTTTCGTCATTTGTTGTCGAAACGACTGAATGCCAGATCGACACATTGGCCGCTCGTCTCTTTGTGACGGTTACATTTATCGTCTGCAAAGCTATATCGCGTGCTGCGGTATTCGGAGACACTAAAAGCACCATAGTAGAACACAGATGAATCTTCTAAGCTGATGTAATAGAAAGTATGAAGTAGAACAATTCAAGTCTTAGTTATCGATTATTGACTTTTTAGCCGGCTTTTGTGCCTTGGACATGAGCTAGGACCTTACGATTTTGCATGAAAACAGGACTAGCAGCCGCATTGCACGCGCGAATGTGAATAGAGTTCATATGTAGTAAAAACCTGAGAAACTTATTCGTTTTCATCATTTGATATCGAATCGATTTAAGCCAGAGCGTTACATTGGCCGCACTTCTCTCTGAAACGGTTACATTTATCGTCTGCAAAGCTATGTCGCGTGCTGCGGTATGCGGAGACCCTAAAAGCACCATAGTAGAACAGAGACGAAGCTACTAAATTGATGTAATAGCCAGTTAGATGTAGTACAATTCAAGTGTTAGTTATCGATTATTGACTTTTTACCCGGCTTTTGTGCCTTGGACATAGGCTAGGACCTTAAGATTTTGCATGAAAGGAGGACTAGCTGCCACGTTGCACGGTAGAATGTGAAAAGTGATCATATGTAGTAAACACCTGAGAAATCCGTCCGTTTCCGTCATTTGTTGTCGAAACGACTGAAAGCCACATCGTCACATTGGCCGCTCTTCTCCCTGAAACGGTTACTTTTATCGTCTGCAAAGCTATATCTCGTGCTGCGGTATTCGGAGACACTAAAAGCACCATAGTAGAACACAGATGAAACTTCGAAGCTGATGTAATAGAAAGTATGAAGTAGAACAATTTAAGTGTTAGTTATCGATTATTGACTCTTACCCGGCTTTCGTGCCTTGGACTGGAGCTAGGGCCTTAAGATTTTGCATGAAACGAGGACTAACTGACGCGTTGCACGTGAGAATCTGAAAAGTGTTCATATGTAGTAAAAACATGAGAAATTCTTCCGTTTTATCCTTTTTTCCCGAATCGACTTAAAGCCAGATCCTCACGTAGGATGCTCTTCTCTCAGAAACGGTTACATTTAACGTCTGCAAAGCTATGTCGCGTGCTGCTGTATGCGGAGACACTAAAAGGACCATAGTAGAACACAGATGATGCTTCCAAATTGATGTAATAGAAAGCAAGAAATGGTACAATTCAAGTTTGATAACGTAACGACTTAAGCTTGATCCTCACATTGGCCGCTCTTCTCGCTGAAACGATTACATTTATCGTCTGCAAATCTATGTTGCGTGCTGCGGAATGCGGTGACACTAAAAGCACCATAGTAGATCACAGAAGAAATATCTAACTTGATGTAATAGCCAAAAGAAGCAGTACAATTCAAGCTTTTGTACTCGATTATTGACTTTTTAGGCGGCTTGTGTGCCTTGGGCATGACCTAGGACCTTAAGATTTTGCATTAAAGAAGGACTAGCAGCCGCGTTGCACGGGAGAATGTGAAAAGTGTTCATATGTAATAAAAACCTGAGAAATTCATCCGTTTTCGTCATTTTTTATCGAATTGACTTAAAGCCAGATCGTCACATTGGGGGCTCTTCTCTCTGAAACGGTTACATTTATCGTCTGCAAAGCTATGTCGCGTTCTGCGGAATGCGGAGACACTAAAAGCACCATAGTAGAACACAGAAGAAGCTTCTAAGTTAATGTAATAGCCAGTAAGAAGCAGTAAAATTCAAGTTTCAGTTATCGATTATTGACTTTTTAGGCGGCTTGTGTGCCTTGGGCATGAGCTAGGACCTTAAGATTTTGCATGAAAGGAGGACTGGCAGCCGCGTTGCATGGGTGAATGTGAAAAGTGTTCATATGAGGCATAAACCTGAGAAATCCGTCCGTATTCGTCATTTGTTTTCGAATCGACTGTAAGCCAGATCGCCACATTGGCCGCTCTTCTCTCTGAAACGGGTACATTTATCGTCTGTAGAGCTATGTCACGTGCTGTGGTATTCGGAGACACTAAAAGCAGCATAGCAAAACACATAATAGGCTACTAAGTTGATGTAATAGCCAGTAATAAGCAGCACAATTCAAGTTTTAGTTTTCGATTATTGACTTTTCACCCTTTTTTGCTGCCGTGGAAATGAGCTAGGATCTTAAGATTTAGCATGAAAGGAGGACTCGTAGCCGCGTTGCACGGGAGAATGTGAAAAGTGTTCATATGTAGTAAAAACCTGAGAAATCCGTCCGTTTTCGTCATTTGTTATCGAATCGACTAAAAGCCAGATCGTCACATTGGCCGCTCTTCTATCTGAAACGGTTACATTTATCGTCTGCAAAGCTATGTCGCGTGCTGCGGTATGCATAGACACTAAAAGCACCATAGTAGAACACAGATGAAGGTCCTAAGTTGATGTAATAGCCAGTAACAAGTAGTACAATTCAAGTTTCACTTACCGATTATTGACTTTTTACCCTTCTTTGGTGCTTTGGACATGGGCTAGGACCTTAAGATTTTGCATGAACGGAGGACTGGCAGCCGCGTTGCAAGGGATAATGTGAAAAGTGTTCATATGTAGCATAAACCTGAGAAATCCGTCCGTTTTCGTCATTTGTTTTCGAGTCGACTTAAAGCCAGATCGTCACATTGTCCGCTCTTCTCTCTGAAACGGTTACATTTATTGTCTGCAAAGCTATGTCACGCTCTGCGTTATGCGGAGACACTAAAAGCACCATGGTAGAACACAGATGAAGCTTCTAAGTTGATGTAATAGCCAGTAAGAGGTAGTAAATTCATGTTTTAGTTATCGTTTATTGATATTTTACCCTACTTTGGTGCATTGGACATGAGCTAGGACCTTAAGATTTAGCCTGAATGGAGGACTGGGAGCCACTTTGCATGGGTGAATGTGAAACGTGTTCGTATGTAGCATAAACCTGAGAAATCCGTCCGTTTTCGTCTTTTGTTATCTCATCGGCTTAAAGCTAGATCGTCACATTGGCCGCTCTTCTATCTGAAACGGTTACATTTATCGTCTGCAAAGCTATGTCGCGTGCTGCGGTATGCATAGACACTAAAAGCACCATAGTAGAACACAGATGAAGATCCTAAGTTGATGTAATAGCCAGTAACAAGTAGTACAATTCAAGTTTCACTTACCGATTATTGACTTTTTACCCTTCTTTGGTGCTTTGGACATGGGCTAGGACCTTAAGATTTTGCATGAAAGGAGGACTGGCAGCCGCGTTGCAAGGGATAATGTGAAAAGTGTTCATATGTAGCATAAACCTGAGAAATCCGTCCGTTTTCGTCATTTGTTTTCGAATCGACTTAAAGCCAGATCGTCACATTGTCCGCTCTTCTCTCTGAAACGGTTACATTTATTGTCTGCAAAGCTATGTCACGCTCTGCGTTATGCGGAGACACTAAAAGCACCATGGTAGAACACAGATGAAGCTTCTAAGTTGATGTAATAGCCAGTAAGAGGTAGTAAATTCATGTTTTAGTTATCGATTAATGACATTTTACCCTACTTTGGTGCATTGGACATGAGCTAGGACCTTAAGATTTAGCCTGAATGGAGGACTGGGAGCCACTTTGCATGGGTGAATGTGAAACGTGTTCGTATGTAGCATAAACCTGAGAAATCCGTCCGTTTTCGTCTTTTGTTATCTCATCGGCTTAAAGCTAGATCGTCACATTGGCCGCTCTTCTCTCTGAAGCGTTTACTTTTATAGTCTGCAAAGCAATGTCGCGTGCTCCAGTATGCGGAGAGACTAAAAGCAGAATAGCAGAACACATAAGAGGCTTCTAAGTAGATGTAATAGGCAGTAAGAAGCAGTACAATTCAAGTTTTAGTTATCGATTATTAACTTTTTAGATGGATTTGGTGACTTAGACATTAGCTACGACCGTAAGATTTAGCATGAAAGGAGGACTGGCAGCCGCGTTGCAAGGGAGAATGTGAAGTGTGTTAAAATGTAGCATAAACTTGAGAAATCCGTCCGTTTTCGTCATTTGTTTTCGAATCGACTTGAAGATAGATCACCACATTGGCCGCTCTTCTCTCTGAAACGGTTACATTTATCGTCTGCAAAGCTATGTGGCGTGCTGCGGTATGCGGAATCACTAAAAGCATCATAGTAGAACACAGATGTAGCTTCCAAGTTGATGTAATAGCCAGTAAGAAGTAGTACAATTCAAGTTTTAGCTATGGATTATTGACTTTTTAGCCGGCTTTGGTGCCTTGGACATCAGCTATCACCTTAAGAATCTGCATTAAAGGAGGACTAGCAGTCGCTTTGCACGGGAGATTGTGAAAAGTGTTCATATGAAGTCAAAACCTGAGAAATCTGTCCATTTTCGTCATTTGTTATCGTTTCGACTTAAAGCCAGATCGTCATATTGGCCGCTCCCCTCTCTGAAACGGTTACATTTCTCGTCTGCAAAGCTATGTCGAGCGCTGCGGTATGCGGCGTCACTAAAAACACCATAGTAGAACACAGATGAAGCTTCTACGTTCATGTAATAGCCAGTAAGAAGCAGTACAATTCGAGCATTAGTTTTCGATTATTGACTTTTTACCCTTCTTCGGTGCCTTGGACATGATCTAGGACCTTAAGATTTTGCATGAAAGGAGTTCTAGCAGCCGCGTTGCACGAGAGAATGTGTAAAGTGTTCATATGTAGTAAAAACCTGAGAAATCCATCCGTTTCCGTCATTTCATAACGAATCGACTTAAAGCCAGATCGTCACATTGGCCGCTCTTCTCTCTGAAACGGTTACATTTATCGTCTGCAAAACTGTGTCGCATGCTGCGGTGTGCAGAGACACTAAAAGCACCATAGTATAACACAGATGAAGCTTCTACGTTGGTGTGATACACAGTAACAAGTAGTACAATTCATGTTTTAGTTATCGATTATTGACTATTCATCCCTCTTTCGTGCCTTGGACAAGAGCTAGAAACTTAAGATTTTGCATGAAAGGAGGAGTAGCAGCCTCGTTGAACGGGAGAATGTGAAAAGTGTTCATATATGGTAAAAACCTGAGAAATCCGTCCGTTTTCGTCGTTTGTTATGGAATCGACTTAAAGCCAGATCGTCACATTAGCCGCTCTTCTCTCTAAACGGTTACATTTATCGTCTGCAAACCTATGTCGCGTGCTGCGGTATGCAGAGACACTAAAAGCACCGTAGTAGAACACAGAAGAAGCTCCTAAGTTGATGTATTAGCTAGTAAGAAGTGGTACAATTCCAGTTTTAACTATCGATTATTGACTTTTTAGACGGCTTTGGTGCCTTGGACATGAGGTAGGCCCTTACGATTTTGCATGAACGGAGGACTAGCAGCCGCGTTGCACGGGAGAATGTGAAAAGTGTTCACATGTAGTAAAAATCTGTGAAAACTATCCGTTTTCGTCATTTGTTATCGAATCGACATAAAGCCAGATCGTCACATTGGCCGCTCTTCTCTCTGCAACGGTCACATTTATCGTCTGCAATGCTAAGTCACGTGCTGCGGCATGCGGAGACACTAAAAGCTCCATAGTAGAACACAGATGAAGCTTCTAAGTTGATGTAATAACCAGTAAGAAGTAGGACAATTCAAGTATTAGTTATCGATCATTGACTTTTTACCTAGCTTTGGTGCCTTTGATATGTGCTAGGACCTTAAGATTTTGCATGAATTGAGGACTAGCAGCCACGTGTCACGGGAGAATGTGAAAAGTGTTCATATGAAGTAAAAACCTGAAAAATCCGTCCGTTTTCATCATATGTTACTGAATCGACTTACAGCAAGATCGCCACATTTTCAACTCTTCTCTCTGAAACGGATGCATTTATCGTCTGCAAAGCTATGTCGCGTGCTGCGGTATGCGGAGACGCTAAAAGAACCATAGTAGAACACAGATGAAGCTTCTAAGTTGATGTATTAGCCAGTAAGAAGTGGTACAAACCAAGTTTTAATTATCGATTATTGACTTTTCAGCCGGCTTTGGTGCCTTGGACATAAGCTAGGACCTTAAGATTTTGCATGAAAGGATCAATAGCAGCCGCGTTCCACGGGAGAATATGAAATGTGTTCATATGTAGCAAAAACCTTGGAAATCCGTCGGTTTTCGTCATTTGTTATCGAATAGACTTAAAGCCAGATCGTCACATTGGCCGCTCTTCTCGCTAAACGGTTACATTTATCGTCTGCAAAGCTATGTCGCGTGCTGCGGTATGCGGAGACACTGAAAGCACCATAGTACAACTTAGAAGAAGCTTCTAACCTGATGTAATGGCCAGTAAGAAACAGTACAATTTCAGTTTTAGTTATCGATTTATGACTTTTTACCCTTCTTTGGTGCCTTGGACATAAAATAGGACCTTAAGATTTTGCATGAAACGAGGACTATCAGTTGCATTGCACGGGAGAATGTGAAAAGGTTTCATATGTAGTAAAAACCTGAGAAATCCGTTTATTTTCGACATTTGTTATCGAATCGACTTAAAGCCAGATTGTCACATTGGCTACTCTTCTCGCTGAAACGGTTACATTTATTGTCTGCAAAGCTATGTCGCGTGCTGCGGTATGAGGAGTCACTAAAAGCACCATAGTAGAACACAGAAGAAGCTTCTAAGTTGATGTAACGGCCATAAGAAGCAGTACAATTCAAGTTTTAGTTATCGATTAATGACTTTTTACCCTTCTTTGGTGCCTTGGACATGAGCTAGGACCTTAAGATCTTGCATGACAGTAGGACTAGCAGCCGCGTTGGACGGGAGAATGTGAAAAGCGTTCGTATCTATAAATACCTCAGAAATCCGTCCGTTTTCGTCATTTGTTATCGAATCGACTTAAAGCCAGATCGTCACATTGGTCGCTATTCTCTCTGAAACGGTTACATTTATCGTCTGCAAAGCTGTGTCGCGTGCTACGGTATGAAGAGACACTAACAGCACCATAGTAGAAAACAGATGAAACTTCTAAGTTGATTTAATAGCCAGTAAGAAGTAGTACAATAACGTTATAGATACCGATTAATTACTTTTAAGCTGGCTTTGGGGTCTTAGACATGAGCTAGGACCTTAAGATTTTTCATCAAAGGAGAACTAGCAGCTGCGTTGCACGGGAGAATGAGAAAAGTGTACATATGTAGTAAAAACCTGAGAAATCCGTTTATTTTCGTCATTTGTTATCGAATCGACTTAAAGCCAGATCGTCACTTGGCCGCTCTTCTCTCTGAAACGGTTACATTTATCGTCTGCAAAGCTATGTCGCGTGCTGTGGTATGCGGAGATACTAAAAGCACCATAGTAGTAAACAGAAGAAGCTTATAAGTTGATGTAATAGCCTGTAAGAAGCAGTACAATTCAAGTTTTAGTTATCGATTATTGACTTTTTACGCTTCTTTGGTGCCTTTTACATGAGCTAAGACCTTAAGATTTTGAATGAAAGGAGGACTAGGAGCCGCGTTGCACGGGAGAATGTGAAAAGGTTTCATATGTAGTAAAAACCTGAGAAATCCGTCCGTTTTCGTCATTTGTTATCGAATCGACTTAAAGCAGATCGTCACATTGGCCGCTCTTCTCTCTGAAACGGCTACATTTATCGTCTGCAAAGCTATGTCGCGTGATGCGGTATGCGGAGACACTAAAAGCACCATAGTAAAACACAGAAGAAGCTTCTAAGTTGATGTAATAGCCAGTACGAAGCAGTTCAATTTAGATTTTAGTTATCGATTATTGACTTATTACTCTTCTTTGGTGAGTTGGACATGAGCTTGGACCTTAAGATTTTGTATGAAAGGAGGACTAGGAACCGCGTTGTACGGGGGAATGTGAAAAGTGTTCATATGTAGTAAAAACCTGAGAAATCCGTCCGTTTCCGGCATTTCATAACGAGTCGACTAAAACCTGATCGTCACATTACCCGCTCTTCTCGCTGAAACGGTTACATTTATCGTCTGCAAATCTATGGCGCGTGCTGCGGTATGCAGAGACACTAAAAGCACCATAGTAGAACACAGAACAAGCTCCTAAGTTGATGTAATAGCCAGTAAGAAGCAGTACAATTTAAGTTTTAGTTATCGATTATTGACGTTTTACCCTTCTTTGTGGCCTTGGACATGAGTCAGGACCTTAAGATTTTGCATGAAAGGAGGACTAGCAGCCGCGTTGCACAGGAGAATGTGAAAAGTATTCATATGTAGTAAAAACCTGAGAAATGCGTCCGTTTTCGTCATTTGTTATCGAATTGACTAAAAGCCAGATCCACACATAGGCCGCTCTTCTCTCTGAAACGCTTACATTTATCGTCTGCAAAGCTATGACGCGTGCTGCGGTATGCGGATACACTAAAAGCACCATAGTAGAACACAGATGAAGATTCTAAGTTGATGTATTAGCCAATAAGAAGTAGTACAATTAAAGTTATAGCTATCAATTATTGAGTTTTTCTCTTCTTTGATTCCTTGGACATGAGCTAGGACCTTAAGGTTTTGCATGAATGGAGGTCTAGCAGCCGCGTTGCACGAAAGAGTGTGAAAAGTGTTCATATGTTGTAAAAACCTGAGAAATCAGTCCGTTTTCGGCATTTGTTATCTCATCGGCTTAAAGCTAGATCGTCACATTGGCCGGTCTTCTCTTTGAAACTGTTACATTTATCGTCTGCAAAGCTATGTCGCGTGCTCCGGTATGCGGAGAGACTAAAAGTAGCATAGCAGAACACATATTAGGCTTCTAAGTTTATCTAATAGCCAGTAAGAAGCAGTACAATTCAAGATTTAGTTATCGATTTTTGATTCTTTGGTGACTTGGACATTACCTAGGACCTTACGATTTTGCATGAAAGGAAGACTAGCAGCCACGTGTCACGGGTGAATGTGAAAAGTGTTCATATGTAGTAAAAACCTGAGAAATCCGACCGTTTTCATCATATGTTACTGAATCGACTTACAGCAAGATCGCCACATTTTCCGCTCTTCTCTCTGAAACGGATGCATTTATCGTCTGCAAAGCTATGTCGCGTGCTGCGGTATGCGGAGACGCTAAAAGAACCATAGTAGAACACAGATGAAGCTTCTAAGTTGATGTATTAGCCAGTAAGAAGTGGTACAAACCAAGTTTTAATTATCGATTATTGACTTTTTAGCCGGCTTTGGTGCCTTGGACATAAGCTAGGACCTTAAGATTTTGCATGAAAGGATCACTAGCAGCCGCGTTCCACGGGAGAATATGAAATGTGTTCATATGTAGTAAAAACCTGAGAAATCCGTCCGTTTCCGGCATTTCATAACGAATCGACTAAAACCTGATCGTCACATTACCCGCTCTTCTCGCTGAAACGGTTACATTTATCGTCTGCAAAGCTATGTCGCGTGCTGCGGTATGCGGAGACACTGAAAGCACCATAGTACAACTTAGAAGAAGCTTCTAACCTGATGTAATAGCCAGTAAGAAACAGTACAATTCCAGTTTTAATTATCGATTAATGACTTTTTACCCTTCTTTGGTGCCTTGGACATAAGATAGGACCTTAAGATTTTGCATGAAACGAGGAATCTCAGTTGCATTGCACGGGAGAATGTGAAAAGTGTTCATATGTAGTAAAAACCTGAGAAATCCGTCCGTTTTCGCCATTTGTTATCGAATCGACTTAAAGCCAGATCGTCACATTGGCTACTCTTCTCGCTGAAACGGTTACATTTATCGTCTGCAAAGCTATGTCGCGTGCTGCGGTATAAGGAGTCACTAAAAGCACTATAGTAGAACAGAGAAGAAGCTTCTAAGTTGATGTAACGGCCATAAGAAGCAGTACAATTCAAGTTTTAGTTATCGATTAATGACTTTTTACCCTTCTTTGGTGCCTTGGACATGAGCTAGGACCTTATGATCTTGTATGACAGTAGGACTAGCAGCCGCGTTGGACGGGAGAATGTCAAAAGTGTTCGTATGTATAAATACCTCAGAAATCCGTCCGTTTTCGTCATTTGTTATCGAATCGACTTAAAGCCAGATCGTCACATTGGCCGCCCTTCTCTCTGAAACGGTTACATTTATCGTCTGCAAAGCTATGTCGCGTGCTGCGGTATGCGGGGACACTAAAAGCACTATAGTAGAACACAGAATAAGCTTCTAAGTTGATGTAATAGCCAATAAGAAGCAGTAAAATTCAAGTTGTAGTTATCGATTATTATATTTTTACCCTTCTTTGGTGCCTTGGACATGAGCTAGTACCTTAAGATTTAGCATGAACACAGGAAGACTAGCAGCCGCGTTGCACGGTAGAATGTGAAAAGGTTACATATGTAGTAAAAACCTGAGAAATCCGTTTATTTTCGTCATTTGTTATCGATTCGACTTAGAGCCAGATCGTCACTTGGCCGCTCTTCTCTCTGAAACTGTTACATTTACCGTCTGCAATGCTATGTCGCGTGCTCCGGTATGAGGAGAGACTAAAAGTAGCATAGCAGAACACATATTAGGCTTCTAAGTTTATCTAATAGCCAGTATGACGCAGTACAATTCAAGATTTAGTTATCGATTTTTGATTCTTTGGTGACTTGGACATTAGCTAGGACCTTACGATTTTGCATGAAAGGAGGACTAGCAGCCGCGTTGCAAAGGAGAATGTGAAAAGTGTTCACATGCAGTATAAACCTGAGAAATCCGTTCGTTTTCATCATTTGTTATCGAATCGACTTAAAGTAAGATCGTCAAATTGGCCGCTCTTCTCTCTGAAACGGGTACATTTATCGTCTGCAAAGCTATGTCGCGTGCTCCGGTATGCGGAGAGACTAAACGCAGCATGGCAGAACACATAAGATGCTTCTAAGTTGATCTAATACCCAGTAAGAAGCAGTACAATTCAAGTTTTAGTTATCGATTATTGACTTTTTACCCTTCTTAGATGCCTTTGACATGAGCTAGGACCTTAACATTTTGCATGATAGGAGGACTAGCAGGCGCGTTGCACGGGAGAATGTGAAAAGTGTCCATATGTTGTAAAAACCTGAGACATCCGTACGTTTTCGCCATTTGTTATCGAATCGACTTAAAGCTAGATCGCCACATGGGCCGCTCTTCTCTCTGAAACGGCTACATTTATCGTCTGCAAAGCTATGTCGCGTGATGCGGCATGCGGAGACACTAAAAGCACCATAGTAAAACACAGAAGAAGGTTCTAAGTTGAAGTAATAGCCAGTAAGAAGCAGTACAATTCAAATTTTAGTTACCGATTATTGACTTTTTACCCTTCTTTGGTGCCTTGGACATGTGCTAGAACCTTACGATTTTTGAAGAAATGAGGACTAGCAGCCGCGTTGCACGGGAGAATGTGAAAAGGTTTCATATGTAGTAAAAACCTGAGAAATCCGTTTATTTTCGTCATTTGTTATCGAATCGACTTAAAGTAAGATCGTCAAATTGGCCGCTCTTCTCTCTGAAACGGTTACATTTATCGTCTGCAAAGCTATGTCGCGTGCTCCGGTATGCGGAGAGACTAAAAGCAGCATGGCAGAACACATAAGATGCTTCTAAGTTGATCTAATAGCCAGTAAGACGCAGTACAATTCAAGACTTACTTATCGATTTTTGATTCTTTGGTGACTTGGACATTAGCTAGGACCTTACGATTTTGCATGAAAGGAGGACTAGCAGCCGCGTTGCAAAGGAGAATGTGAAAAGTGTTCATATGCAGTATAAACCTGAGAAATCCGTTCGTTTTCATCATTTGTTATCGAATCGACTTAAAGTAAGATCGTCACATTGGCCGCTCTTCTCTCTGAAACGGTTACATTTATCGTCTGCAAAGCTATGTCCAGTGCTGCGGTATGCGGAGACACTAACAGCACCATAGTAGAACACTGATGAAACTTCTAAGTTGATGTAATAGCCAGTAAAAAGTAGTACAATAACGTTTTAGATATCGATTATTGATTTTTTAGCTGGCTTTAAGGGCCTTGCACATGAGCTAGGGCCTTAAGATTTTGCATCAAAGGAGGACTAGCAGCTGCGTTGCACGGGAGAATGTGAAAAAAGTTCATATGTAGTAAAAACCTGAGAAATCCGTTCGTTTTCGTCATTTCTTATCAAATCGACTTAAAGCCAGATCGTCACATTGGTCGCTCTTCACTATGAAACGGTTACATTTATTGTCTGGAAAGCTATGTCGCGTGCTACGGTATGCGGAGACACTAACAGCACCATAGTAAAACACAGATGAAACTTCTAAGTTGATGTAATAGCCAGTAAGAAGTAGTACAATAAAGTTTTAGATATCGATTATTGACTTTTTAGCTGGCTTTGGGGTCTTGGACATGAGCTAGGACCTTAAGACTTTGCATCAAAGGAGGACTAGCAGCTGCGTTGCACGGGAGAATGTGAAAAGTGTTCATATGTAGTAAAAACCTGAGAAATCCGTCCGTTTTTGTCTTTTCTTATCAAATCGACTTAAAGCCAGAACGTCACATTGGCCGCTCTTCTCTCTGAAACGGTAACATTTATCGCCTACAAAGCTATGTCGCGTGCTGCGGTATGCCAAGACACTAACAGCACCATAGTAGAACACAGAAGAAGCTTCTAAGTTGTAGTAATTGCCAGTAAGAAGTAGTGCAATAACGTTTTAGATATCGATTATTTACTTTTTAGCTGGCTTTGGGGAATTGGACATGAGCTAGCACCTTAAGATTTTGCATCAAAGGAGGACTAGCAGCTGCGTTGCCCGGGAGAATGTGAAAAGTGTTCATATGTAGTAAAATCCTGAGAAATCCGTCCATTTTCATCATTTCTTATCAAATCGACTTAAAGCCAGGTCTTCATATTGGTCGCTCTTCTCTCTGAAACGGTCACATTTATCGTCTGCAAAGCTATGTCGCGTGCTGCGGTATGCAGAGACACTAACAGCACCATAGTAGAACACTGATGAAAGTTCTAACTTGATGTAATAGCCAGTATGAAGTAGTACAACAACGTTTTGGATATCGACTATTGACTTTTTAGCTGGCTTTTGGGTCTTGGACATGAGCTAGGAACTTAAGACTTTGCATCAAAGGAGGACCAGCAGCTGCGTTGCACGGTAGAATGTGATAAGTGTTCATATGTAGTAAAAACCCGAGAAATCAGTTCGTTTTCGTCATTTCTTATCAAATCGACTTAAAGCCAGATCGTCATATTGTTCGCTATTCTCTCTGAAACGGTTACATTTATCGTCTGCAAAGCTATGTCGCGTGCTGCGGTTTGCGGAGACACTAACAGCACCATAGCAGAACACTGATGAAACTTCTAAGTTGATGTAATAGCCAGTAAGAGGTAGTACAATAACGTTTTAGATATGGATTATTGACTTTTTAGCTGGCTTTGGGGTCTTGGACATGAGCTAGGACCTTACGACATTGCATCAAAGGAGGACTAGCAGCTGCGTTGCATGGGAGAATGTGAAAAGTGTTCATATGTAGTAAAAACCTGAGTAATCCGTCAGTTTTCGTCATTCCTTATCAAATCGACTTAAAGGCAGAACGTCACATTCGCCGCTCTTCTCTCTGAAACGGTTACATTTATCGTCTGCAAAGCTATGTCGCGTGATCCGGTATGCGGAAACACTAACAGCGCCATAGTAGAACACAGATGAAACTTCTATGTTCATGTGATAGCCAGTAAAAAGTAGTACAATAACGTTTTATATATCGATTATTGGCTTTTTATTTGGCTTTGTGGCCTTGGACATGACCTAGGACCTTCAGATATTGCATCAAAAAAGGACTAGCAGCTGCGTTGCACGGGAGAATGTGAAGATTGTTCATATGTAGTAAAAACCTCAGAAATCCGTCCGTTTTCGTCATTTCTTATCAAATCGACTTAAAGCCAGATCGTCACATTGGTCGCTCTTCTCTCTGAAACGGTTACATTTATCGTCTGCAAAGCTATGTCGCGTGCTGCTGTATGCGGAGACACTAACAACACCATAGTAGAAAACAGATGAAACTTCTAAGTTGATTTAATAGCCAGTAAGAAGTAGTACAATAACGTTATAGATACCGATTATTGACTTTTAAGCTGGCTTTGGGGTCTTAGACATGAGCTAGGACCTTAAGATTTTGCATCAAAGGAGAACTAGCAGCTGCGTTGCACGGGAGAATGAGAAAAGTGTACATATGTAGTAAATTCCTGGAAATTCGTCCGTTTTCGTCATTTCTTATCAAATCGACTTAAAGCCAGATCGTCACATTGGTCGCTATTCTCTCTGAAACGGTTACATTTATCGTCTGCAAAGCTGTGTCGCGTGCTACGGTATGAAGAGACACTAACAGCACCATAGTAGAACACAGATGAAACTTCTAAGTTGATGTAATAGCCAGTAAGAAGTAGTACAATAAAGTTTTAGATATCGATTATTGACTTTTTAGCTGGCTTTGGGGCCTTGGACATGAGCTCCGACCTTAAGACTTTGCATCAAAGGAGGACTAGCAGCTGCGTTGCACCGGAGAATGTGAAAAGTGTTCATATATAGTAAAAACCTGAGAAATCCGTCCGTTTGCGTCAATTTCTTATCAAATCGACTTAAAGCCAGAACGTCACATTGGCCGCTCTTCTCTCTGAAACGGTAACATTTATCGCCTACAAAGCTATGTCGCGCGCTGCGGTATGCCGAGACACTAACAGCACCATAGTAGAACACAGATGAAACTACTAAGTTGATGTAATAGCCAGTAAGAAGTAGTAAAATTAACGTTTTAGATATCGATTATTGACTTTTTAGCTGGTTTTGGGTCCTTGGACATGAGCTAGGACCTTAAGATTTTGCATCAAAGGAGGACTAGATGCTCCGTTGCACGGGAGAATGTGCAAAGTGTTCATATGTAGTAAAATCCTAGAAATTCGTCCGTTTTCGTCATTTCTTATCAAATCGACTTAAGGCCAGGTCATCATATTGGTCGCTCTTCTCTCTGAAACGGTCACATTTATCGTCTGCAAAGCTGTGTCGCGTGCTACGGTATGAAGAGACACTAACAGCACCATAGTAGAACACAGATGAAACTTCTAAGTTGATGTAATAGCCAGTAAGAAGTAGTACAATAAAGTTTTAGATACCGATTATTGACTTTTTAGCTGGCTTTGGGGCCTTGGACATGAGCTCCGACCTTAAGACTTTGCATCAAAGGAGGACTAGCAGCTGCGTTGCACGGGAGAATGTGAAGATTGTTCATATGTAGTAAAAACCTCAGAAATCCGTCCGTTTTCGTCATTTCTTATCAAATCGACTTAAAGCCAGATCGTCACATTGGTCGCTCTTCTCTCTGAAACGGTTACATTTATCGTCTGCAAAGCTATGTCGCGTGCTGCGGTATGCGGAGACACTAAAAGCACCATAGCAGAACACAGATGAAGGCTATATGTTGATGTAATAGCCAGTAAGAAGTAGTACAATTTTAATTGTAGTTATCGATTTTTGACTTTTTGTCCGGTTATGTTATAGCCAGTAAGATGTAGTAGAATTCAAGTTTTAGTTATCGATTTTTGACTTTTTAGCCGGCTTTGGAGCCTTGGACATGAGCTATGACTTCACGATTTTACTTGAAAAGAGGACTAGAAGCCGCGTCGCACGGGCGAATGTGAAAAGAGTTCATATGTATTAAAAACCTGAGAAATCTGTCCTTTTTCGGCAATTTTTATCGTATCGACTTAAAGCCAGATCGTCACATTGGCCTCTCTTTTCTCTGAAACGGTTACATTTATCCTCTGCAAAACTATGTCGCGTGGTGCGGTATCCGGAGAGACTAAAAGCATCATAGTAAAACACAGATGAACCTTCTTAGTTGATGTTATAGCCAATAAGAAGTAGTAAAACTCAAGTTTTAGTTATCGATTATTGACTTTTTTTGCCGGCTTTTGTGCCTTAGACATTAGATTGGACATTAGACTTTGCATGAAAGGAGGACTAGCGGCGGCGTTGCGCGGGATAATGTGAAAAGTGTTGATAGGTAGTAAAAACCTGAGAATCCGTCCGTTTTCGTCATTTGTTATCGAATCGACCTAAAGCCAGATCGTCACATTGGCCTCTCTTCTCTCTGACACGGTTACATTTATCCTCTGCAAAATTATGTCCCGTGATGCGGTATCCGGAGAGACTAAAAGCATCATAGTAAAACACAAATGAACCTTCTAAGTTGATGTAATAACCAAGAAGAAGTAGTAAAACTCAAGTTTTAGCTATCGATTATTGACTTTTTAGGCGGCTTTGGTGAGTTGGACATGAGATGGGACCTTACGATTTTGCATGAAAACGTGGACCAGCAGCCACGTTGCGCGGGAGAATGTGAGAAGTGTTCAAATATAGTAAAAACCTGAGAAATCCGTTCGTTTTCGTCATTTGTTACAGAATCGACTTAAATCCAGATCGTCAGATTGGCAGCTCTTCTCTCTGAAACGGTTACATTTTTCGTCTGCAAAGCTATGTCACGTTCTGCGGTATCCGGAGACACTAAAAGCACCATAGTAGAACACAGATGAATCTTCTAAGTTGATGCTATAGACAATAAGACGTAGTAAAACTCAAGTTTTAGTTATCGATTATTGACTTTTTTTGCCGGGTTTGGTGCCTTGGACATTAGATTGGACCTTATGATTTTGCATGAAAGGAGGACTAGCAGCGGCGTTGAGCGGGCTAATGTGAAACGTGTTGATAGGTAGTAAAATCCTGAGAATCCGTCCGTTTTCGTCATTTGTTATCGAATCGACTTAAAGCCAGATCGTCACATTAACCTCTCTTCTCTCTGACACGGTAACATTTATCCTGTGTAAAACTATGTCGCGTGGTGCGGTATCCGGAGACACTAAAAGCATCATAGTAAAACACAGATGAACCTTCTAAGTTGATGTAATAGCCAGTAAGAAGTAGTACTGTTCAAGTTTTTGTTATCGATTATTTACGTTTTACCATTCTTTGGTGCTTGGACATGAGCTAGGACCTTAAGATTTTGCATGAAGGGAAGTCTAGTGGTTGCGTTGCAGGGGAGAAAGTGACAAGTTTTCATATGTATTAAAAATCTGAGAAATTCGTCCGTTTTCGTCATTTGTTATGGAATCGACTTAAATCCAGATCGACACACTGGCCACTCTTCTCTCTGAAACGATTACATTTATCGTCTGCAAAGCTATGTCGTGTGCTGCGGTTTGCGGAGATACTAAAAGCGTTATAGTAGAACACAGATGTAGCTTCTAAGTTGATGTAATAGCCAAAATGTAGTAATACAATTCAAGTCTTAGTTGTCGATTATTGACTTTTTAGCCGGCTTTGGTGCCTTGGACATGAGCTATGACTTCACGATTTTACATGAAAAGAGGACTAGAAGCCGCGTTGCACGGGCGAATGTGAAAAGTGTTCATATGTATTAAAAACCTGAGAAATCTGACCGGTTTCGCCACTTTTTATCGTATCGACTTAAAGCCAGATCGTCACATTGGCCTCTCTTCTCTCTGACACGGTTACATTTATCCTCTGCAAAACTATGTCGCGTGGTGCGGTATCCGGAGAGACTAAAAGCATCATAGTAAAACACAGATGAACCTTCTTAGTTGATGTTATAGCCAATAAGAAGTAGTAAAACTCAAGTTTTAGTTATCGATTATTGACTTTTTTTGCCGGCTTTGGTGCCTTAGACATTAGATTGGACCTTAAGACTTTGCATGAAAGGAGGACTAGCAGCGGCGTTTTGCGGGATAATGTGAAAAGTGTTGATAGGTAGTAAAAACCTGAGAATCCGTCCGTTTTCGTCATTTGTTATCGAATCGACCTAAAGCCAGATCGTCACATTGGCCCCTCTTCTCTCTGAAACGGTTGTACTTATCGTCAGCAAAGCTATGTCGCGTGCTGCGGTATGCGGAGACACTAAAAGCACCATAGTAGAACACAGATTAAGCTTCTAAGTTGTAATATCCAGTAAGAAGTAGTACAATTCAAGTTTTAGGTATCGATTATTGACTTTTTAGCTGGCTTTTGTGCCTTGGACATGAGCTAGGACATTATGATTCCGCATGGAAGGAGGACTAGCAGCCGAGTTGCATGGGAGAATGTGAAAGGTGTTCATATGTAGTAAAAACCTGAGAAATAGGTCCTTTTTCGTCAGTTATTATCGAAACAACTTGAAGCCAGATCGTCACATTGCCCGCTCTTGTCTCTGAAACGGTTGTACTTATCGTCTGCAAAGCTATGTCGCGTGCTGCGGTATGCGGAGTCACTAAAAGCACCAAAGTAGAACACAGATGAAGCTTCTAAGTTGATGTAATAGCCAGTAAGGAGTAGTACAATTCAAGTTTTAGGTATCGAATATTGACTTTTTAGCTGGCTTTGGTGCCTTGGACATGAGGTAGGACCTTAAGATTGCGCAAGAAAGGAGGACTAGCAGCCGAGTGGCACGGGAGGATGCGAAAAGTGTTCATATGTAGTAAAAACCTGAGAAATCCGTCCATTTTCGTCATTTGTTATCGAATCGACTTAAAGCCAGATCGTCACATTGCGGGCTCTTCTCTCTGAAACGGTTGTACTTATCGTCTGCAAAGCTATGTCGCGTTCTGCGGTATGCGGAGAAACTAAAATCACCATAGTGGAACACAGATGAATCTTCTAAGTTGATGTAATAGCCAGTAAGAAGTAGTACAATTCAAGTTTTAGGTAGCGATTATTGACTTTTTAGCTGGCTTTTGTGCCTTGGACATGAGCTATGTCCTTAAGATTCTGCATGAAAGGAGGACTAGCAGCCGAGTTGCATGGGAGAATGTGAAAAGTGTTCATATGTAGTAAAAACCTGAGAAATCCGTCCGTTTTCGTCATTTGTTATCGAATCAACTTGAAGCCAGATCGTCACATTGGCCGCTCTTCTCTCTGAAACGGTTGTACTTATCGTCTGCAAAGCTATGTCGCGTGCTGCGGTATGCGGAGACACTAAAAGCACCATTGTAGAACACAGATTAAGCTTCTAAGTTGATGTAATAGCCAGTAAGGAGTAGTAAAATTCACGTTTTAGGTATCGAATATTGACTTTTTAGCTGGCTTTGGTGCCTTGGACATGCGCTAGGACCTTAAGACTCTGCATGAAAGGAGGACTAGCAGCCGAGTTGCACGGGAGGATGCGAAAAGTTTTCATATGTAGTAAAAACCTGAGAAATCCGTCCGTTTTCGTAATTTATTAACAAATCGACTTAAAGCAGTGCGTCACATTTGCCGCTCTTCTCTCTGAAACGGTTGTACTTATCGTCTGCAAAGCTATGTCGCGTGCTGCGGTATGAAGAGACACTAAAAGCACCATAGTAGAACACAGATGAAGCTTCAAAGTTGATGTAAAAGCCAGTAAGAAGTAGTACAATTCAAGATTTAGGTATCGATTATTGACTTTTTTGCTAGCTTTGGTGCCTTGGACATGAGCTAGGACCTTACGATTCTGCATGAAAGGAGGACTAGCAGCCGCGTTACACGGGAGTAAGTGAAAAGTGTTCATATGTAGTAAAAACCTGAGAAATCCGTCCATTTTCGTCATTTGTTATCGAATCGACTTAAAGCCAGATCGTCACATTGGCCCCTCTTCTCTCTGAAACGGTTGTTCTTATCGTCTGCAAAGCTATGTCGCGTGCTGCGGTATGCGGTGACACTAAAATCATCATAGTGGAACACTGATGAAGCTTCTAAGTTGATGTAATAGCCAGTAAGAAGTAGTACAATTCAAGATTTAGGTATCGATTATTGACTTTTTTGCTGGCTTTGGTGCCTTGGACATGATCTAGGACCTTACGATTCTGCATGAAAGTAGGACTAGCAGCCGAGTTAAACGGGATAATGTAAAAAGTGTTCATATGTGGTAAAAACCTTAGAAATCCGTCCGTTTTCGTCATTTATTATCGAATCGACTTAAAGCCAGATCGTCACATTGGCCGCTCTTCTCTCTGAAACGGTTGTACTTATCGTCTGCAAAGCTATGTCGCGTGCTGCGGTATGCGGAGACACTAAAAGCACCATAGTAGAACACAGATGAAGCTTCAAAGTTGATGTAATAGCCAGTAAGAAGGAGAACAATTCAAGATTTAGGTATCGATTATTGACTTTTTTGCTGGCTTTGGTGACTCGGACATGAGCTAGGACCTTACGATTCTGCATGAAAGAAGGACTAGCAGCCGAGTTGCTCGGGAGAATGTAAAAATTGTTCATATGTAGTAAAAAACTGAGAAATCCGTCCGTTTTCGTCATTTGTTATCGAATCGACTTAAAGCCAGATCGTTACATTGGCCGCTCTTCTCTCTGAAACGGTTGTACTTATCGTCTGCAAAGCTATGTCGTGTGCTGCGGTATGCGGGGATACATAAAGCACCATAGTAGAACACAGATGAAGCTTCTAAGTTGATGTAATAGCCAGTAAGAAGTAGTACAATTCAAGATTTAGGTATCGATTAATGACTTTTTACCCTTCTTTGGTGCTTTGGACATGAGCTGGGGCCTTAAGATTCTGCATGAAACGAGGACTAGCAGCCGAGTTGCACGGGAGAATGTGAAAAGTGTTCATATGTAGTAAAAACCTGAGAAATCTGACCGGTTTCGCCACTTTTTATCGTATCGACTTAAAGCCAGATCGTCACATTGGCCTCTCTTCTCTCTGAAACGGTTGTACTTATCGTCTGCAAAGCTATGTCGCGTGCTGCGGTATGCGGAGACACTAAAAGCACCATAGTAGAACACGGATGAAGCTTCTAAGTTGATGTAATAGCCAGTAAGGAGTAGTACAATTCAAGTTTTAGGTATCGAATATTGACTTTTTAGCTGGCTTTGGTGCCTTGGACATGAGCTAGGACCTTACGATTCTGCATGAAAGGAGGACTAGCAGCCGGGTTGCATGGGAGAATGTGAAAAGTGTTCATATGTAGTAAAAACCTGAGAAATCCGTCCGTTTTCGTCATTTGTTATCGAATCGACTTAAAGCCAGATCGTCACATTGGCCCCTCTTCTCTCTGAAACGGTTGTACGTATCGTCTGCAAAGCTATGTAGCGTGCTGCAGTATGCGGAGACACTAAAAGCACCATAGTTGAACACAGATGAAGCTTCTAAGTTGATGTGATAGCCAGTGAGAAGTAGTACAACTCGACTTTTAGGAATCGATTATTGACTTTGTAGCTGGCTTTGCTGCCTTGGACAAGGGCTAGGACCTTAAGATTCCGCATGAAAGGAGGACTAGCAGCCGCGTTGCCCGGGAGTATGTGAAAAGTGTTCATATGTAGTAAAAATCCTGAGAACTCCGTCAATTTTCGTCATTTTTTATTGAATCGACTTAAAGCCAGATCGTCACATTGGCCGCTCTACTCTCTGAAACGGTTGTACTTATCGTCTGCACAGCTATGTCGCGTGCTGCGGTATGCGGAGACACTAAAAGCACCATTGTAGAACACAGATTAAGCTTCTAAGTTGATGTAATAGCCAGTAAGAAGTAGTACAATTCAAGATTTAGGTATCGATAATTGACTTTTTTGCTGGCTTTGGTGACTTGGTCAAGAGCTAGGACCTTACGATTCTGCATGAAAGGAGGACTAGCAGCCGAGTTGCACGGGAGAATGTAAAAAGTGTTCATATGTAGTAAAAACCTGAGAAATCCGTCCGTTTTCGACATTTGTTATCGAATCGACTTAAAGCCAGATCGTCACATTGGCCCCTCTCCTCGCTGAAACGGTTGTACTTATCGTCTGCAAAGCTATGTCGCGTGCTGCAATATGCGGAGACACTAAAAGCACCATAGTAGAACACAGATGAAGCTTCTAAGTTGATGTGATAGCCAGTGAGAAGTAGTACAACTCAAGTTTTAGGTATCGAATATTGACTTTTTAGCTGGCTTTTGTGCCTTGGACATGAGCTACGACCTTAAGATTCCGCATGAAAGGAGGAGTAGCACCCGCGTTGCACGGGAGTATGTGAAAAGTGTTCATATGTAGTAAAAACCCGAGAAATCCGTCCATTTTCGTCATTTGTTATCGAATCGACTTAAAGCCAGATCGTCACATTGGCTGCTCTTCTCTCTGAAACGGTTGTACTTATCGTCTGCACAGCTTTGTCGCGTGCTGCGGTATGCGGAGACACTAAAAGCACCATAGTAGAACACAGATTAAGCTTCTAAGTTGATGTAATAGCCAGTAAGGAGTAGTACAATTCAAGTTTTAGGTATCGAATATTGACTTTTTAGCTGGCTTTGGTGCCTTGGACATGAGCTAGGACCTTACGATTCTGCATGAAAGGAGGACTAGCAGCCGGGTTGCATGGGAGAATGTGAAAAGTGTTCATATGTAGTAAAAACCTGAGAAATCCGTCCGTTTTCGTCATTTGTTATCGAATCGACTTAAAGCCAGATCGTCACATTGGCCCCTCTTCTCTCTGAAACGGTTGTACGTATCGTCTGCAAAGCTATGTAGCGTGCTGCAGTATGCGGAGACACTAAAAGCACCATAGTAGAACACAGATGAAGCTTCTAAGTTGATGTGATAGCCAGTGAGAAGTAGTACAACTCGACTTTTAGGTATCGATTATTGACTTTGTAGCTGGCTTTGCTGCCTTGGACAAGGGCTAGGACCTTAAGATTCCGCATGAAAGGAGGACTAGCAGCCGCGTTGCACGGGAGTATGTGAAAGTGTTCATATGTAGTAAAAACCTGAGAAATCCGTCCATTTTCGTCATTTGTTATCGAATCGACTAAAAGCCAGATCGTCACATTGTCCGCTCTTCTCTCTGAAACGGTTGTACTTATCGTCTGCACAGCTTTGTCGCGTGCTGCGGTATGCGGAAACACTAAAAGCACCATAGTAGAACACAGATGAAGCTTCTAAGTTGATGTAATAGCCAGTAAGGAGTAGTACAATTCAAGTTTTAGGTGTCGAATATTGACTTTTTAGCTGGCTTTGGTGCCTTGGACATGAGCTAGGACCTTAAGATTTTGCATGGAAGGAGGACTAGCAGCCGAGTTGCACGGGAGGATGCGAAAAGTGTTCATGCGTAGTAAAAACCTGAGAAATCCGTCCGTTTTCGTAATTTATTATCGAATCGACTTAAAGCAGTGCGTCACATTGGCCGCTCTTCTCTCTGAGACGGTTGTACTTATCGTCTGCAAAGCTATGTCCGGTGCTGCGGTATGCGGAGACACTAAAAGCACCATAGTAGAACACAGATTAAGCTTCTAAGTTGATGTAATAGCCAGTAAGGAGTAGTACAATTCAAGATTTAGGTATCGAATATTGACTTTTTAGCTGGCTTTGGTGCCTTGGACATGAGCTAGGACCTTACGATTCTGCATGAAAGGAGGACTAGCAGCCGGGTTGCATGGGAGAATGTGAAAAGTGTTCATATGTAGTAAAAACCTGAGAAATCCGTCCGTTTTCGTCATTTGTTATCGAATCGACTTAAAGCCAGATCGTCACATTGGCCCCTCTTTTCTCTGAAACGGTTGTACGTATCGTCTGCAAAGCTATGTAGCGTGCTGCAGTATGCGGAGACACTAAAAGCACCATAGTAGAACACAGATGAAGCATCTAAGTTGATGTGATAGCCAGTGAGAAGTAGTACAACTCAAGTTTTAGGTATCGATTATTGACTTTTTAGCTGGCTTTTGTGCCTTGGACATGAGCTAGGACCTTAAGATTCTGCATGAAAGGAGGACTAGCAGCCGCGTTGCACGGGAGTATGTGAAAAGTGTTCATATGTAGTAAAAACCTGAGAAATCCGTCCATTTTCGTCATTTGTTATCGAATCGACTCAAAGCCAGATCGTCACATTGGTCGTTCTCCTCTCTGAAACGGTTGTACTTATCGTCTGCAAAGCTATGTCGCGTGCTGCGGTATGCGGAGACACTAAAATCACCATAGTGGAACACAGATGAAGCTTCTAAGTTGATGTAATAGCCAGTAAGAAGTAGTACAATTCAAGTTTTAGGTATCGATTATTGACTTTTTAGCTGGCTTTGGTGCCTTGGTCATGAGCTATGTCCTTAAGATTCTGCATGAAAGGAGGACTAGAAGCCGAGTTGCAAGGGAGAATGTGAAAAGTATTCATATGAAGTAAAAACGTGAGGAATCCGTCCGTTTTCGTAATTTATTATCGAATCGACTTCAAGCAGCGCGTCACATTGGCCGCTCTTCTCTCTGAAACGGTTGTACTTATCGTCTGCAAAGCTATGTCGCGTGCTGCGGTATGCGGAGACACTAAAAGCACCATAGTAGAACACAGATTAAGCTTCTAAGTTGATGTAATAGCCAGTAAGGTGTAGTACAATTCAAGTTTTAAGTATCGATTATTGACTTTTTAGCTGGCTTTGATGCCTTGGACATGAGCTAGGACCTTAAGATTCTGCATGAAAAGAGGACTAGCAGCCAAGTTGAACGGGAGAATGCGAAAAGTGTTCATGTGTAGTAAAATCCTGAGAAATCTGTCCGTATACGTAATTTATTATCGAATCGACTTAAAGCCAGAATGTCACATTGGCCGCTCTTCTCTCTGAAACGGTTGTACTTATCGTCTGCAAAGCTATGTCGCGTGCTGCGGTATGCGGAGACACTAAAAGCACCATAGTAGAACACAGATTAAGCTTCTAAGTTGATGTAATAGCCAGTAAGAAGTAGTAGAATTCAAGTTTTAGGTATCGATTATGGACTTTTTGCTGGCTTTGGTGCCTTGGACATCAGCTAGGACCTTAAGATTCTGCATGAAAGGAGAACTAGCAGCCGCGTTGCACGGGAGTATGTGAAAAGTGTTCATATGTAGTAAAAACCTGAGAAATCCGTCCGTTTTCGTCATTTGTTATCGAATCGACTTAAAGCCAGATCGTCACATTGGCCGCTCTTCTCTCTAAAACGGTAGTACTTATCGTCTGCAAAGCTATGTCGCGTGCTGCGGTATGCGGAGACACTAAAAGCACCATAGTGGAACACAGATGAGGCTTCTAAGTTGATGTAATAGCCAGTAAGAAGTAGTACAGTTCAAGTTTTAGGTATCGATTATTGACTATTTTGCTGGCTTTTGTGCCTTGGACATGAGCTAGGAGCTTAAGATTATGCATGAAAGGAGGACTAGCAGCCGCGTTTCACGGGAGTATGTGAAAAGTGTTCATATGTAGTAAAAACCTGAGAAACCCGTCCGTTTTCGTCATTTGTTATCGAATCGACTTAAAGCCAGATCGTCACATTGGCCGGTCTTCTCTCTGAAACGGTTGTACTTATCGTCTGCAAAGGTATGTCGAGTGCTGCGGTATGTGGAGACACTAAAAGCACCATAGTAGAACACAGATGAAGCTTCTAAGTTGATTTAATAGCAAGTAAGAAGTAGTACAATTCAAGTTTTAGGTATCGATTATTGACTTTTTAGCCGGCTTTGGTGCCTTGAACATGAGCTAGGACCTTAAGATTCCGCATGAAAGGAGGACTAGGAGCCGAGTTGCACGGGAAAATGTGAAAAGTATTCATATGTAGTAAAAACCTGAGAAATCCGTCCGTTTTCATCATTTGTTACAGAATCGACTTAAATCCAGATCGTCACATTAGCCGCAGTTCTGTCTGAAACGGCTGTACTTATCGTCTGCAAAGCTACGTCGCGTGCTGCGGTATGCGGAGACACTAAAAGCACCATAGTAGAACATAGATGAAGCTTCTAAGTTGATGTAATAGCCAGTAAGAAGTAGTACAATTTACGTTTTAGGAATCGATTTTTGACTTTTTAGCTTGCTTTGGAGCCATGGACATGATGTAGGACCTTAAGATTCTGCATGAAAGGAGGACTAGCAGCCGAGTTGCAAGGGAGAATGTTAAAAGTGTTCATATGTAGTAAAAACCTGAGAAATCCGTTCGTTTTCGTCATTTGTTATCGAATCGACTTAAAGCCAGATCGTCACATTATCCGCTCTTCTCTCTGAAACGGTTGTACTTATCGTCTGCAAAGCTATGTCGCGTGCTGCGGTATGCGGAGACACTAAAAGCACCATAAATGAACAAGGATGAAGCTTCTAAGTTGATGTAATAGCCAGTAAGTACAATTCAAGTTTTAGGTATAGATTAATGACATTTTAGCTGGCTTTTGTGCCTTTGTACATGAGCTAGGACCTTAAGATTCTGCATGAAAGGAGGACTAGCAGCCGAGTTGCATGGGAGAATGTGAAAAGTGTTCATATGTAGTAAAAACCTGAGAAATCCGTCCGTTTTCGTCATTTGTTATCGAATCGACTTAAACCCAGATTGACATATTGGCCCCTCTCCTCTCAAACGGTTGTACTTATCGTCTGCAAAGCTATGTCGCGTACTGCGGTATACGGAGACACTAAAAGCACCATAATAGAACACAGATGAAGCTTCTAAGTTGATGTAATAGCCAGTAAGAAGTAGTACAGTTCAAGTTTTAGTTATCGATTATTGACTATTTTGCTGGCTTTTGTGCCTTTGTACATGAGCTAGGAGCTTACGATTCTGCATGAAAGGAGGACTAGCAGCCGCGTTGCCCAGGGGTATGTGAAAAGTGTTCATATGTAGTAAAAACCAGAGAAATCCGTCCGTTTTCGTCATTTGTTATCGAATCGACTTAAAGCCAGATCGTCACATTGGCCGCTCTTCTCTCTGAAACGGTTGTACTTATCGTCTGCAAAGCTATGTCGCGTGCTGCGGTATGCGGAGACACTTAAATCAGCATTGTAGAACACAGATGAAGCTTCTAAGTTGAAGTAATATCCAGTTAAACGTAGTACAATTCAAGACTTAGGTTCGATTATTGACTTTTTACCATTCTTTGGTGCCTTGGACATGAGCTAGGAACTTAAGATTCTGCATGAAAGGAGGACTACCAGGAGAGTTGCATGGGAGAATGTGAAAAGTGTTCATATGTAGTAAAAACCTGAGAAATCCGTCCGTTCTCGTCATTTGTTATCGAATCGACTTAAACCCAGATTGTCACATTGGCCCCTCTTCTCTGAAACGGTTGTACTTATCGTCTGCAAAGCTTTGTCGCGTGCTGCGGCATACGGAGACACTAAATGCACCATAGTAGAACACAGATGAAGCTTCTAAGTTGATGTAATAGCCAGTAAGAAGTAGTACAATTTACGTTTTAGGTATCGATTTTTGACTTTTTAGCTGGCTTTGGAGCCTTGGACATGAGGTAGGACCTTAAGATTCTGCATGAAAGAGGACTAGCAGCCGCGTTGCACGGGAGTATTGTGAAAAGTGTTCATATGTAGTAAAAAAGTGAGAAATCCGTCAGTTTTCGTCATTTGTTATCGAATCAACTTGAAGCCAGATCGTCACATTGTACTTATCGTCTGCAAAGCTATGTCGCGTGATGCGGTATGCGGAGACACTAAATGCACCATAGTAGAACACAGATGAAGCTTCTAAGTTGATGTAATAGCCAGTAAGAAGTAGTAAAATTCAAGTTTTAGGTATCGATCACTGACTATTTTGCTGGCTTTGGTGCCTTGGACATGAGCTAGGACCTTAAGATTCTGCATGAAAAGAGAACTAGCAGCCGCGTTGCACGGGAGTATGTGAAAAGTGTTCATATGTAGTAAAAACCTGAGAAATCCGTCCGTTTTCGTCATTTGTTATCGAACCGACTTAAAGCCAGATCGTCACATTGGCCGCTCTTCTCTCTGAAACGGTTGTACTTATCGTCTGCAAAGCTATGTCGCGTGCTGCAGTATGCGGAGACACTAAAAGCACCATAGTAGAACACACATGAAGCTTCTAAGTTGATGTAATAGCAAGTAAGAAGGAGTACAATTCAAGTTTTAGGTATCGATTATTGACTTTTTAGCTGGCTTTGGTACATTGGACATGAGCTAGGACCTTAAGATTCTGCATGAAAGGAGGACTAGCAGCCGAATTGCACGGGTGAATGCGAAAAGTGTTCATATGTAGTAAAAACCTGAGAAACCCGTCTGTTTTCGTCATTTGTTATCGAATCGACTTAAAGCCAGATCGTCACATTGGCCGGTCTTCTCTCTGAAACGGTTGTACTTATCGTCTGCAAAGGTATGTCGGGTGCTCCGGTATGTGGAGACACTAAAAGCACCATAGTAGAACACAGATGAAGCTTCTAACTTGATTTAATAGCAAGTAAGAAGTAGTACAATTCAAGTTTTAGGTATCGATTATTGACTTTTTAGCCGGCTTTGGTGCCTTGAACATGAGCAAGGACCTTAAGATTCTGCATGAAAGGAGAACTAGCAGCCGAGTTGCACGGGAAAATGTGAAAAGTGTTCATATGTAGTAAAAACCTGAGAAATCCGTCCGTTTTCATCATTTGTTACAGAATCGTTTTAAATCCAGATCGTCACATTGACCGCAGTTCTGTCTGAAACGGCTGTACTTATCGTCTGCAAAGCTATGTCGCGTGCTGCGGTATGCGGAGTCACTAAAAGCACCATAGTAGAACATAGATGAAGCTTCTAAGTTGATGTAATAGCCAGTAAGAAGTAGTACAATTTACGTTTTAGGAATCGATTTTTGACTTTTTACCTGGCTTTGGAGCCATGGACATGATGTAGGACCTTAAGATTCTGCATGAAAGGAGGACTAGCAGCCGAGTTGCACGGGAAAATGTTAAAAGTGTTCATATGTAGTAAAAACCTGAGAAATCCATTCGTTTTCGTCATTTGTTATCGAATCGACTTAAAGCCAGATCGTCACATTGGCCGTTCTTCTCTCTGAAACGGTTGTACTTATCGTCTGCAATGCTATGTCGCGTGCTGCGGTATGCGGAGACACTAAAAGCACCATAAATGAACACAGATGAAGCTTCTAAGTTGATGTAATAGCCAGTAAGAAGTAGTGCAGTTCAAGTTTTAGTTATCGATTATTGACTATTTGTCTGGCTTTTGCGCCTTTGTACATGAGCTAGGAGCTTACGATTCTGCATGAAAGGAGGACTAGCAGCCGCGTTGCACGGGAGTATGTGAAAAGTGTTCATATGTAGTAAAAACCAGAGAAATCCGTCCGTTTTCGTCATTTGTTATCGAATCGACTTAAAGCCAGATCGTCACATTTGCCGCTCTTCTCTCTGAAACGGTAGTACTTATCGTCTGCAAAGCTATGTCGCGTGCTGCGGTATACGGAGACACTAAAAGCACCATAGTTGAACACAGATGAAGCTTCTAAGTGCATGTAATAGCTAGTAAGAAGTAGTACAGTTCAAGATTTAGGTATCGATTATTGACTATTTAGCTGGCTTTGGTGCCTTGGACATGAGCTAGGAGCTTAAGATTCTGCATGAAAGGAGGACTAGCAGCCGCGTTGCACGGGAGTATGTGAAATGTGTTCATATGTAGTAAAAACCAGAGAAATCCGTCCGTTTTCGTCATTTGTTATCGAATCGACTTAAAGCCAGATCGTCACATTGGCCGCTCTTCTCTCTGAAACGGATGTACTTATCGTCTGCAAAGCTATGTCGCGTGCTGCGGTATGCGGAGACACTTAAATCAGCATTGTAGAACACAGATGAAGCTTCTAAGTTGAAGTAATATCCAGTTAATGTAGTACAATTCAAGACTTAGGTTCGCTTATTGACTTTTTACCATATTTTGGTGCCTTGGACATGAGCTAGGACCTTAAGATTCTGCATGAAAGGAGGACTAGCAGCCGAGTTGCATGGGAGAATGTGATAAGTGTTCATATGTAGTAAAAACCTGAGAAATCCGTCCGTTTTCGTCATTTGTTATCGAATCGACTTAAAGCCAGGTCGTCACATTGACCGCTCTTCTCTCTGAAACGGTTGTACTTATCGTCTGCAAAGCTATGTCGCGTGCTGCGGTATGCGGAGACACTAATAGCACCATAGTAGAACACTGATGAAGCTTCTAAGTTGATGTAATAGCATGCAGGAAGTAGTACAATTCAAGTTTTAGGTATCGATTATTGATTTTTAGCTGGCTTTGGTGCCTTGGATATGAGATAGGACCTTAAGATTCTGCATGAAAGGAGGACTAGCAGTCGAGTTGCACGGGAGAATGTGAAAAGTGTTCATATGTAGGAAAAACCTAAAGAAACCCGTCCGTTTTCGTCATTTGTTATCGAATCGACTTAAAGCCAGATCGTCACATTGGCCCCTCTTCTCTGAAACGGTTGTACTTATCGTCTGCAAAGCTATGTCGCGTGCTGCGGTATGCGGAGACACTAAAAGCACCATAGTAGAACATAGATGAAGCTTCTAAGTTGATGTAATAGCCAGTAAGAAGTAGTACAATTTACGTTTTAGGTATCGATTTTTGACTTTTTAGCTGGCTTTGGTGCCTTGGACATGGGCTAGGACCTTAAGATTCTGCATGAAAGGAGGACTAACAGCCGAGTTTCATGGGAGAATGCGAAAAGTGTTCATATGTAGTAAAAACCTGAGAAATCCGTCCGTTTTCGTCATTTGTTATCGAATCGACTTAAAGCAAGATCGTCACATTGGCCGCTCTTCTCTCTGAAACAGTTGTACTTATCGTCTGCAAAGCTATGTCGCGTGCTGCGGTATGCGGAGACACTAAGAGCACCATAGTAGAACACAGATGAAGCTTCTAAGTTGATGTAATAGCCAGTAAGAAGTAGTACAATTCAAGTTTTAGGTATTGATTATGGACTTTTTAGTTGGCTTTGGTGCCTTGGACATGAGCTAGGACCTTAAGATTCTGCACGACAGGAGGACTAGCAGCCGAGTTGCACGGGAGAATATGAAAAGTGTTCATATGTAGTAAAAACCTGAGAAATCGGTCCGCTTTCGTCATTTGTTATCGAATCTACTTAAAGCCAGATCGTCACATTTGCCGCTCTTCTCTCTGAAACGGTTGTACTTATCGTCTGCAAAGCTATGTCGCGTGCTGCGGTATGCGGAGACACTAAAATCACCATTGTATAACACAGATGAAGCTCCTAAGTTGAAGTAATATCCAGTTAAGTGTAGTACAATTCAAGACATAGGTTCGATTATTGACTTTTTACCATTCTTTGGTGCCTTGGACATGAGCTAGGACCTTAAGATTCTGCATAAAAGGAGGACTAGCAGCCGAGTTGCATGGGAGAATGTGAAAAGTGTTCATATGTAGTAAAAACCTGAGAAATCCGTCCGTTTTCGTCATTTGTTATCGAATCGACTTAAACCCAGATTGTCACATTGGCCCCTCTTCCCTGAAACGGTTGTACTTATCGTCTGCAAAGCTATGTCGCGTGCTGCAGAATACGGAGACACTAAAAGCACCATAGTAGAACACAGATGAAGCTTCTAAGTTTATGTAATAGCCAGTAAGAAGTAGTTCAGTTCAAGTTTTAGGTATCGATTATTGACTATTTTGCTGGCTTTTGTGCCTTGGACATGAGCTAGGAGCTTAAGATTCTGCATGAAAGGAGGACTAGCAGCCACGTTGCACGGGAGTATGTGAAAAGTGTTCATATGTAGTAAAAACCTTAGAAATCCGTCCGTTTTCGTCATTTGTTATCGAATCGACTTAAAGCCAGATCGTCACATTGGCCGGTCTTCTCTCTGAAACGGTTGTACTTATCGTCTGCACAGCTATGTCGCGTGCTGCGGTATGCGGAGACACTAAAAGCACCATAGTAGAACACAGATGAAGCTTCTAAGTTGATGTAATAGCAAGTAAGAAGTAGTACAATTCAAGTTTTAGGTATCGATTATTGACCTTTTAGCCGGCTTTGGTGCCTTGAACATGAGCTAGGACCTTAAGATTCTGCATGAAAGGAGGACTAGCAGCCGAGTTGCACTGGAGAATGTCAAAAGTGTTCATATGTAGTAAAAACCTGAGAAATCCGTCCGTTTTCATAATTTGTTATAGAATCTACTTAAATCAGGATCATCACATTGGCTGCAGTTCTGTCTGAAACGGTTGTACTTATCGTCTGCAAAGCTATGTCGCGTGCTGCGGTATGCGGAGACACTAAAAGCACCATAGTAGAACATAGATGAAGCTTCTAAGTTGATGTAATAGCCAGTAAGAAGTCGAAGCAAAGCAAGCGCTGTATCATGTATAAGATACAGAGGCGAGCGAGTGCACGGGACTTACCCTAGTTCACTGCTAGTAGCGTCACGTCATCATAACGCGCCTGCATATAGTATTGCACCACATTTAACATAAAAGTAAAAATTAAGATTTGTGTGTAAAACTTTGTTAAAGTATAGTTCTATGTAATAATGTTTCAGGTAACAAATCTTAATGTTATAAAATTAGTAGTTTACGTAAAATTCACGTTTTGAAAGAAAAATAGGAGGCGCTAAATAATGACGCTAGGAAGCCAAAATTTGGTGAGAAGGTGCAGTAAGAAGTCATTAATGAGTGGTGCTGGTTTCCAAAACCATAAAACTAAAATTGACTCCAGAATTCGCGTTTTTCGGAAAAATCAGAGGCGCGAAGTAATAGAGCTACAATATTGAAAATTGGTAGGATGCTTCAGTTCACCCTAATAATAATAATGGAAATACCACAATCAGTTACCTCTTCTAGTTTTTTAGTAATTTAGTAAAAACTACTTTTGTGAGTAAAATGTACATAAGCATTATAGATTAAGTACTTTAAATTTTAATGATAAAACAAATTCTTTAAGACCAATGATCAGATAGGACAATTAACAAAGCTACACCAAGTTTTAGTCTTGTAGCATAATTAACAGCTGATACAAGTCTTGATAAAGCTATGGTTCAGAGGTAACAATCTACCGTTAGTTCCATTGTAAAAATTCTAGAGAGTAAAGTTTTGATTTTAGCGGGCGGAGATTTTCTACGTGCTTCTGTACTGCTCAGATGTATGTATACAAAAATTGAGAAGTTTGTAAAGCTATTATTAAATGTGATATTTAAGATTATGTGCCTGAGATAGCGAGCAGTTGGAGGCTACAGGCATCTGCATAGGAACGGAAAGAACAGATGCTCTCTTGGCGGTACGCGCCGGAGCTATATAAAAAGAGCGGCAGAGGCAGTAGGAAGCTCACTCCGCATTAGACCAACGCCTAGTCCACGCGAGCTTAACGTCCGATCGCGCCTCGCCTCGGGTGACGTCATAGCGGGCTGTGACATGCGCGTACTTAGCAATGTAAACGGACATTGAAAATCGCGAGGACTGTACACCGTCCTGGATCGTTTAGACTTCGGTAACAAACTGTTATTGTGCCGTCCGTGTGAAGTATAATTCCGCGTGGCAAGTGGTGACTAACTCCACTTTTAAGGCGAGCATTAATCTTTTTTTTTTTTTAACATTATTGCGAACTATTAATAGAGCACCGTTAGTTAGAGTAATGAACTATTCGGGAGGAACTTGCTCTAGAAATCGCCTCTGAACTATTAAACGATTGGCTGAATTAACAATATTTAATGTCTTTAGCATTTTCAGAAGTTTCGAGTAATTTGTGTGAGCCTTTAAGATAATAAAATCTTGTTTGGAACTTTAAATTTTATTGAAGCAGCCCTAATCCCGTGAAGAACTATGGATATTTTTTCGTTTAGCTGGGCTGTACAGGAATGTGGCCGTGCAGACTGGGAACTAAGGTCAGTAAGTTTCCCTTCGCTTTCTGACTGGCCACCAAATTAGTTGCCAGGCTCGCGTGATTTAAGGTGGCAATGTTCAACTTTCATTCAACATTAAACAACGACTTCTTCGCCGTCCCACATATGTTGCATCGGCAATAGTCTGTTACGTGAAATGAACATTCAAACAACTCATTCGACAACTTCTTCGCCGCCCCACATATGGTGCTTATCGGCCGGGAAAACTGAATTAAAAGCAAATAAAAGTGCTCGATGTGTGAAAGCGATTGGTATAAATTAACGAACTCGGTAGGCAATAACAGGACACTGAATTGAACTAGTGTGGGAACAGTGTTACCAGTAAAGGCGGGTGTAGTGTATAAACAATAAGTGTCTACCGCTGTACGTTGGTTAGTGACGATGGTGAGGAAGGCGACGATGCTGGATCGCGGCTGCCGACGGCGCTGAGACTAAAGGAAGACGGTGCGTCATCGCGGAGCTGCGCTGATCTGCGAGACAGCTGCCGGCTGCGCCGAGCGGTCAACGGTGCCTTGCTGCCCCCCCCCCCCCCCCCCCCCTGGAGCTATTGCAGTAGGCGATTCCTGTGGCGGTACTCGACGCTACAGCTGCTGCTGCTGCCTTCAATACGTCGCGACGCGTCGCATCACGATTGCTGGTACACCGCGACGACATCATTCGTCGAAATCAAGCATTTAAGTTAAGTCAAAGACTTTTAAAATATTTATTAACTGCTGCTAACAAACTAAAAGATATGGAAAGTAGTGTACATTTCAGAAGGGAACCGGTCTCTGACCAAGAATCCTCAGGATCAGGAATTGAGTTTAATGAGGATGGTTCCATTAATCCCTCAAATATTGAACTAGAACGTAATTTGTCACCAGTAAATTATGACTTTAATTTAAATGAGAGTGCAGGGATGCAATCAATAAGTGAAATAGAAGTCAAAAGGGAGCCAGTAGAGTTGCTAACTTTGTCAGGTAGTGAAACTGAGCTCAATATATCTCCAGCTCAGTCAAGTCAAGAGATACAAAGTATCAAGGTAGAAGCTCCGGATTGGATGCAAATACTGTTTGCCAAACTCGAATCAAACCAAAATAAAATTGAGGCTAAAATTGAGGATAGTAATAAAGAACTAAAAGAAGAACTGCAATCAAAATGGAATAGTTTGAATTATAAGATAGATGCTATTCATCATGACATTCAAGTAAAAGTAGGGCAACAGTTAACTAAAATGCATAGTACTTTCAAATGTGAAATAGATCAAATTCAAAAAAATTATCAAGAGGCAGATGAACTTTTGGAAGTGAGGTTGTCCGAAAGATTGAGCAACGAGTCCAAACTTTGCTCTGACAAAGTTAAAGAGGTACAAATTAAAGTAGATACTTGTCAGAAAAACATTGAGAAAGTAAAAGAAACCTGTACCGAAATTCGTGGTGCAGTGGAACAAAGATGTTCTGCCAGGATAGAAGCAGTAGAGTCACAAGTAGAGGAATTAAATACTAACATTGCTAACCTAGAAAATAGAGTAACCTCTGTTAATTCTAGTCATTCTACTGTACAGCATGTGACTTCAGTTGACGCCGCTTTTATAGGGTGTCGACAGTTTTTGCGCTTTGATCCTGATAAGTACATTCACCCTCTTGAATTTTGGAATGACTTTGAGGATGTTCTCCCCAACACTTGGTCAGAAAGAGAAAAAATTTCATTTATAAGAAGTCATTTGTCAGGTGATGCTTTGCGATGGTCAGCGGATGTAATGATCAAATGTAAAACTTTATCTGAATTTAAGTCTGCATTTCTCAACGAATACTGGTCACATAACAAACAAAATGATGTGTTAAGGGAATTCTGGAGTGGTAAGAAGTTTTTCCCAGGGCGTGAATCAGTAAAGGATTTCGCTAGGAAGTGGGTTTCAAGACTGTCACATTTGACAGAAAAGATGAAGCCAGATATGATCATTATGGGTTTAGAAGGTAAGATGCCGTGGTACTGGCAGAAGAGGATCATTTCCGCCCCTAGAGATAATATAGACAAATTTATTGAATATCTGGAAAGAGTGGAAAGAGTAGCTGCTGCTGAGGAGCAGGTGCAGCAGAATAACAAATCTTCTAACAATCACGTACAAAATAATGGAAACGTGAACGTTAGAAATATGGAAGTTAGGCACACCAAAACAAACTATCGAAACCAAAGCCGTGGCAGAGGAAGAGGGGGTAGATACTCACCACGCTTTCGTAACAACTACTATGACGAAAGTGGAGAAGTAAATACTATGCCATTAAGACAAGAAGGGAGTCATGATGCTACTATATCTAGTGGTGTCAAAGATGAACACAACAGGCCGCGTGTGGGAAACTAAATCCCGTCTATGAGGAAACTGGCGCTCACCAGGCGGTAACAGTAACACAGCCAGTAACGGAAACACAGACAATCAGCCAACATACACAGACAGACAACATGGATGACGAAATAAATACAGATAATACCAGTGATGTGTTAAGCCACTCTCACAAAATAGTGGATAGTATTTTGGATACACTAGAAAAATGGGTCAAGGAAGAACAGGAACTCAAGGTAGATAATGGGGAAGAAATAGATAATGGGTTTGAGTCTGATGGGAATAATGATGAAGTAAAAGCTTACATCTTCGATGAAAATGGCAATCTAAAAGCTGAAGTAGAAGTAGCAGAAGTAGAATCAGTACTGCAAAACTTTAGAGAGGAGGAAATGATGAATGAAGGGGGTAGAAATAGTAACGAGGTGAAAGAATCTAGTAGCTGTGTAAACGTGCCACAAATGGTTGAAGGTGACGACATTCTTATGAACAGCAATATTGCGCAGGGACGCAGTTGCTCAGAGGTAGAGGATAGTTTGGCTGATGTGCAGCAAACAAAAGTAGAAAAAGTCGTCAGATGCTTCGATTTAAAGTTAGTGGACAGATTAGAGAAAGCAGCTAAGATTATAGAGCATGATGAGCCCCAGGATGTAAATGTAAATGTAAATGTAAATGTAATTGCAACTGATCAGAATTACTTTAGCTGGAAGAACATAGAACGAGATTTATTAGACGAGGTGTGTGAGCAACCTGTTCCATGTAAAATAACTCACCCTGTTATCAAAGTAAACATATCAGGAGTCACTGTGCGTTGTCTGCTTGACAGTGGCAGTGAAGCAAGTGCTTTATCACAAACATTTTTTTGACACCATACCCAATAAAGAGAAGTTAACAGTTATGAAAGTAAGTGGCTTAAAGATTATAGGTGCTACTGGAAAAGTCTCTAGACCAGTTCAACACGAAGCTTTGATACCCATTGGTATAAATGACGTAGTAATAGATCATCCTTGTTTGATTGTGCTAGGCTTAAGTGTTGATATGTTGATTGGTACTGATTTCTTATCAAAGTACCAGGGAAAGATCAATTTTGATCAGAACAACTTAATTTTAACTTTACCTGACTCTAAAGTGATAAGAGAGTCTTTTATAGGAAGTCATATAGGCGGTAGTAATGAAACTTGGGAACTGCCTATTAGAGTAATAAAGAATAAAGGATACTTGCAGGAAAATTTGGTTTTCAGTGAGAATGAGGAAAGAGCTTTAGATAGGAAAAAGAGGCATGATGCAAGGGCTTCCCCCACTAGTTTTAAAATTGGTGAGCTAGTGCTGGTCAAAACAAAAGAAAAATCAAAGAAAATTTCTGCAGAAACTAAAAAGTTTATGCATGTATATCATGGACCATTTAGAATAGTAAGTAAACCTCATGCAAATGCCTATCGTTTGGAATATCCAAAGAGTAAGAGAGAACTAGGTCTAAGAAATATTGTGGATCTAAAGGAATTTAAAATTAACAGTAATTAATTACTGTAGGGAGTCTGCCACTCTTTGTCGGATACACGGTTTGGCGTACCGTGCAGTCCCAGCTGGGTGAAACTTTATTTCCTTTTCAAGTTTCATTCCCTTCTTCTGGTCTATCATAACAGGTAAGAATCACATATGTCTTCATGTTGTATATATGCTATTAGGTTTTAAGTATTCTTAGTAAGGATCTACCTAGTGAATGGCAAAACAAAAGTCTGAGTACCAATAAGAGGCAAACATGGCTAAAATAAATAAATTAAACGATTGGGGGTTAGAAACTACAACTAAGAGAGACACTTTGCAGTATACGAAGTACGGTATGAATATGAATAATCCATGAGATTATGCAGAAGGTAGTATGTTGCTAGAAATAAGGTTGTCTGAAGGAAAACAGCGTAAGAAGGTAATGCTCATAGAGGCAAGCAATGGCGTTTTAGAATTAAATAAATGGAGATGTGTGGAAGTGGTGTGACGATCGCACCAAATATATAGAAACAGGACGTCAATAGGCTGACAAAAGGAAAAGGGAGAAAATGAATAAGGTGAAGAAGTGAAGTAAGTAAATTGAAGTAAATGATGTAGGATTAAAGAATAATTCCCTCACGTCTCGTGAAATGGTGAAAAACGCTAAATCTTGCTTGAGGCAAATAAATAGTTAAACAGACAACAGAAACACACAAATATTGGAAAATGCAGAAATTTGGAATCGATATATTGAAAATAACTAATTTCTTTAGTAATTCATACAATAAAGCAAAGTGCTGGTCAGCAAATGACTTCTTTGATGAACTAATCCATACGATAATTAAGCCAGAGTACATTAAAACTAAAAGGTTACTCAATTTTCTAAGTTGAAGCAAGATCTTAATATATTAATTTGCTAAAAGAATTTTCACTATTTAGGAACCTAAAAGATTATTTATGAAAAGAAGAAAGTAGGAGCTATTGTATCAGATACGACTTAGTGCTAAATGTCTTTCTGACAACTTCACAATTAGTAAAATAGTGCCAGAATATAAACTATAAAATGTACTTTGTCCTACCTTAGATATAAGTTGAAAACAGAAACTTAGACTGTATTGTCTGTTTCTCAGGGACATGCAGGCTGCATGAATGACTGACAACAAGCGGTAGGGAGATTGGAAGTAGAGACGCAAACCACAGTGAATACAATTTCCTCCCACAATTTTGTCAATCAGTGAAATTAAATGAGTGTTACAATAGGACACCCACCACAGTGCCGAGTATTATAGTAAAAGAAAAATGTGAGTGCGTTGCAGTGATAAAAGTCGTGTGTATTTTCTTTTTCAGGAAGAGACTGATTTTAAAGAAAAAGAAAATAACTATTTTGTAACCATTGAAAAATTTATATTTCCATGTAAATGTATGTAAATAATTTGTGAATGTCTTCTGTACTAGGTTTTCTATGTGTATATGAGTATGGTTATTTTGTGTATGTAGTAATAAGGAATTTCCTAAGAAGAAGCAACTTAAGTTGAAAGAGGTATACTAAAGTAATCCATAGCTTGTTTGTTCTTTTAGAAATTTAATTTTGTTCAAAAATAGATTTTCACGAAAATTAAAAAGGGGGTGATGAAGCAAAGCAAGCGCTGTATCATGTATAAGATACAGAGGCGAGCGAGTGCACGGGACTTACCCTAGTTCACTGCTAGTAGCGTCACGTCATCATAACGCGCCTGCATATAGTATTGCACCACATTTAACATAAAAGTAAAAATTAAGATTTGTGTGTAAAACTTTGTTAAAGTATAGTTCTATGTAATAATGTTTCAGGTAACAAATCTTAATGTTATAAAATTAGTAGTTTACGTAAAATTCACGTTTTGAAAGAAAAATAGGAGGCGCTAAATAATGACGCTAGGAAGCCAAAATTTGGTGAGAAGGTGCAGTAAGAAGTCATTAATGAGTGGTGCTGGTTTCCAAAACCATAAAACTAAAATTGACTCCAGAATCCGCGTTTTTCGGAAAAATCAGAGGCGCGAAATAATAGAGCTACAATATGGAAAATTGGTAGGATGCTTCAGTTCACCCTAATAATAATAATGGAAATACCACAATCAGTTACCTCTTCTAGTTTTTTAGTAATTTAGTAAAAACTACTTTTGTGAGTAAAATGTACATAAGCATTATAGATTAAGTACTTTAAATTTTAATGATAAAACAAATTCTTTAAGACCAATGATCAGATAGGACAATAAACAAAGCTACACCAAGTTTTAGTCTTGTAGCATAATTAACAGCTGATACAAGTCTTGATAAAGCTATGGTTCAGAGGTAACAATCTACCGTTAGTTCCATTGTAAAAATTCTAGAGAGTAAAGTTTTAATTTTAGCGGGCGGAGATTTTCTACGTGCTTCTGTACTGCTCAGATGTATGTATACAAAAATTGAGAAGTTTGTAAAGCTATTATTAAATGTGATATTTAAGATTATGTGCCTGAGATAGCGATCAGTTGGAGGCTACAGGCATCTGCATAGGAACGGAAAGAACAGATGCTCTCTTGGCGGTACGCGCCGGAGCTATATAAAAAGAGCGGCAGAGGCAGTAGGAAGCTCACTCCGCATTAGACCAACGCCTAGTCCACGCGAGCTTAACGTCCGATCGCGCCTCGCCTCGGGTGACGTCATAGCGGGCTGTGACATGCGCGTACTTAGCAATGCAAACGGACATTGAAAATCGCGAGGACTGTACACCGTCCTGGATCGTTTAGACTTCGGTAACAAACTGTTATTGTGCCGTCCGTGTGAAGTATAATTCCGCGTGGCAAGTGGTGACTAACTCCACTTTTAAGGCGAGCATTAATCTTTTTTTTTTTTTAACATTATTGCGAAGGTCAGTAAGTTTCCCTTCGCTTTCTGACTGGCCACCAAATTAGTTGCCAGGCTCGCGTGATTTAAGGTGGCAATGTTCAACTTTCATTCAACATTAAACAACGACTTCTTCGCCGTCCCACATATGTTGCATCGGCAATAGTCTGTTACGTGAAATGAACATTCAAACAACTCATTCGACAACTTCTTCGCCGCCCCACAAAGTAGTACAATTTACGTTTTAGGTATCGATTTTTGACTTTTTACCTGGCTTTGGTGCCTTGGACATGAGCTAGGACCTTAAGATTCTGCATGAAAGAGGACTAGCAGCCGAGATTCATGGGAGAATGCGAAAAGTGTTCATATGTAGTAAAAACCTGAGAAATCCGTCCGTTTTCGTCATTTGTTATCGAATCGACTTAAAGCCAGATCGTCACATTGGCCGCTCTTCTCTCTGAAACGGTTGTACTTATCGTCTGCAAAGCTATGTCGCGTGCTGCGGTATACGGAGACACTAAAAGCACCATAGTAGAACACAGATTAAGCTTCTAAGTTGATGTAATAGCCAGTAAGAAGTAGTACAATTTACGTTTTAGGTATCGATTTTTGACTTTTTAGCTGGCTTTGGAGCCTTGGACATGAGGTAGGACCTTAAGACTCTGCATGAAAGGAGGACTAGCAGCCGCGTTGCACGGGAGTATTGTGAAAAGTGTTCATATGTAGTAAAAACCTGCGAAATCCGTCCGTTTTCGTCATTTGTTATCGATTCAACTTGAAGCCAGATCGTCACATTGGCCGCTCTTCTCTCTGAAACGGTTGTACTTATCGTCTGCAAAGCTATGTCGCGTGATGCGGTATGCGGAGACACTAAAAGCACCATAGTAGAACACAGATGAAGCTTCTAAGTTGATGTAATAGCCAGTAAGAAGTAGTAAAATTCAAGTTTTAGGTATCGATTACTGACTATTTTGCTGGCTTTGGTGCCTTGGACATGAGCTAGGACCTTAAGATTCTGCATGAAAGGAGAACTAGCAGCCGCGTTGCACGGGAGTATGTGAAAAGTGTGCATATGTAGTAAAAACCTGAGAAATCCGTCCGTTTTCGTCATTTGTTATCGAATCGACTTAAAGCCAGATGGTCACATTGGCCCCTCTTCTCTGAAACGGTTGTACTTATCGTCTTCAAAGCTATGTCGCGTGCTGCGGTATACGGAGACACCAAAAGCACCATAGTAGAACACAGGTGAAGCTTCTAAGTTGATGTAATAGCGAGTGAGAAGTAGAACAATTCAAGTCTTAGGTATCGATTATTGACTTTTTAGCTGGCTTTGGTGCCTTGGACATGAGCTAGAACCTTAAGATTCTGCATGAAAGGAGGACTAGCAGCCGAGTTGCATGGGAGAATGTGAAAAGTGTTCATATGTAGTAAAAATATGAGAAATCCGTTCATTTTCGTCATTTGTTATCGAATCGACTTAAAGCCAGATCGTCACATTATCCCCTCTTCTCTGAAACGGTTGTACTTATCGTCTGCAAAGCTATGTCGCGTGCTGCGTTATGCGGAGACACTAAAAGCACCATAGTAGAACACAGATGAAGCTTCTATGTTGATGTAATAGCAAGCAAGAAGTAGTACAATTCAAGTTTTAGGTATCGATTATTGTCTTTTTAGCCGGCTTTGGTGCCTTGGACATGAGCTAGGACCTTATGATTCTGCATGAAAGGAGAACTAGCAGCCGCGTTGCACGGCTGTATGTAAAAAGTTTTCATATGTAGTAAAAACCTGAGAAATCCTTCCGTTTTCGTCATTTGTTATCGAATCGACTTAAAGCAAGATCGTCACATTGGCCGCTCTTCTCTCTGAAACGGTTGTACTTATCGTCTGCAAAGCTATGTCGCGTGCTGCGGTATGCGGAGACACTAAAAGCACCATAGTAGAACACAGATGAAGCTTCTAAGTTGATGTAATAGCCAGTAAGAAGTAGTACAATTCAAGTTTTATGTATCGATTATTGACTTTTTAGCTGGCTTATGTGCCTTGGACATGAGCTAGGACCTTAAGATTCTGCATGAAAGGAGGACTAGCAGCCGAGTTGCATGGGAGAATGTGAAGAGTGTTCATATGTAGTAAAAATATGAGAAATCCGTCCGTTTTCGTCATTTGTTATCGAATCGACTTAAAGCCAGATCGTCACATTATCCCCTCTTCTCTGAAACGGTTGTACTTATCGTCTGCAAAGCTATGTCGCGTGCTGCGTTATGCGGAGACACTAAAATCACCATAGTAGAACACAGATGAAGCTTCTAAGTTGATGTAATAACCAGTAAGAAGTAGTACAATTCAAGTTTTAGGTATAGATTATTGACTTTTTAACTGGCTTTGGTGCCTTGGACATGAGCTAGGACCTTAAGATTCTGCATGAAAGAAGGACTAGCAGCCGAGTTGCACGGGAGAATGTGACAAGTGTTCATATGTAGTAAAAACCTGAGAAATCCGTCCGTTTTCGTCATTTGTTATCGAATCGATTTAAAGCCAGATCGTCACATTGGCCGCTCTCCTCTCTGAAACGGTTGTACTTATCGTCTGCAAAGCTATGTCGCGTGCTGCGTTATGCGGAGACACTAAAAGCACCATGATTGAACACAGATGAAGCTTCTAAGTTGATGTAATAGCAAGCAAGAAGTAGTACAATTCAAGTTTTAGGTATCGATTATTGACTTTTTAGCCGGCTTTGGTGCCTTGGACATGAGCTAGGAGCTTAAGATTCTGCATGAAAGGAGGACTAGCAGCCGAGTTGCACGGGAGAATGTGAAAAGTGTTCATATGTAGTAAAAATCTGAGAAATCAGTCCGTTTTCGTCATTTGTTATGGAATCGACTTAAAGCCTGATCGTCACATTCGCCGCTCTTCTCTCTGAAACGGTTGTACTTATCGTCTGCACAGCTATGTCGCGTGCTGCGGTATGCGGAGACACTAAAAGCACCATAGTAGAACACAGATGAAGCTTCTAAGTTGATGTAATAGCCAGTAAGAAGTAGTACAATTCAAGTTTTGGGTACTGATTATTTACTTTTTAGCTGGCTTTGTTGCCTTGGCCATGTGCTAGGACCTTAAGATTCTGCATTAAAGGAGGACTAGCAGCCAAGTTGCATGGGAGAATGCGAAAAGTGTTCATATGTAGTAAAAACCTGAGAAATCCGTCCGTTTTCGTCATTTGTTATCGAATCGACTTAAAGCCAGATCGTCACATTCGCCGCTCTTCTCTCTGAAACGGTTGTACTTATCGTCTGCAAAGCTATGTCGCGTGCTGCGGTATGCGGAGACACTAAAAGCACCATAGTAGAACACAGATGAAGCTTCTAAGTTGATGTAATAGCCAGTAAGAAGTAGTACAATTCAAGTTTTACCTATCGATTATTGACATTTTAGCTGGCTTTGGTGCCTTGGACATGAGCTAGGACCTTAAGATTCTGCAAGAAAGAAGGACTAGCAACCGAGTTGTACGGGAGAATGTGAAAAGTGTTCATATGTATTAAAAACCTGAGAAATCCGTCCGTTTTCGTCATTTGTTACGGAATCGACTTAAAGCCAGATCGTCACATTGCCACTCTTCTCTCTGAAACGGTTGTACTTATCGTCTGCAAAGCTATGTCGCGTGCTGCGTTATGCGGAGACACTAAAACCACCACAGTGGAACACAGATGAAGTTTCTAAGTTGATGTAATAGCCAGTATAAGTAGTACAATTCAAGTTTTAGGTATCGATTATTGACTTTTTAGGTGGCTTTGATGCCTTGGACATGAGGTAGGACCTTAAGATTCAGTATGAAAGGAGGACTAGCAGCCGAGTTGCATGGGAGAATGTGAAAAGTGTTCATATGTAGTAAAAACCTGAGAAATCCGTCCGTTTTCGTCATTTGTTATGGAATCAACTTAAAGCCAGATCGTCACATTGGCCGCTCTTCTCTCTGAAACGGTTGTACTTATCGTCTGCAAAGCTATGTCGCGTGCTGCGTTATGCGGAGAGACTAAAATCACCACAGTGGAACACAGATGAAGCTTCTAAGTTGATGTAATAGCCAGTAAGAAGTAGTACAATTCAAGTTTTAGGTATCGATTTTTGACTTTTTAGCTGGCTTTGATGCCTTGGACATGAGCTAGGACCTTAAGATTCTGCATGAAAGGAGGACTAGCAGCCGAGTTGCACGGGAGAATGTGACAAGTGTTCATATGTAGTAAAAACCTGAGAAATCCGTCCGGTTTCGTCATTTGTTATCGAATCGACTTAAAGCCAGATCGTCACATTGGCCGCTCTTCTCTCTGAAACGGTTGTACTTATCGTCTGCAAATCTATGTCGCGTGCTGCGGTATGCGGAGACACTAAAAGCACCATAGTAGAACACAGATGAAGCTTCTAAGTTGATGTAATAGCCAGTAAGAAGTAGTACAATTCATGTTTTAGGTATCGATTATTTACTTTTTAGCTGGCTTTGGTGCCTTGGACATAAGCTAGGACCTTAAGATTCTGCATGAAAGGAGGACTAGCAGCCAAGTTGCACGGGAGAATGTGAAAAGTGTTCATATGTAGTGAAAACCTGGGAAATCCGTCCGATTTCGTCATTTGTTATCGAATCAACTTAAAGCCAGATCGTCACATTGGCCGCTCTTAACTCTGAAACGGTTGTACTTATCGTCTGCAAAGCTATGTCACGTGCTGCGGTATGCGGAGACACTAAAAGCACCATAGTAGAACACGGATGATTCTTCTAAGTTGATGTAATAGCCGGTAAGAAGTAGTACAATACAAGTCTTAGGTATCGATTATTGACTTTTTAGCTGGCTTTGGTGCCTTGGACATGAGCTAGGAACTTAAGATTCTGCATGAAAGGAGGATTAGCAACCGAGTTGCACGGGAGAATGTGAAATGTGTTCATATGTAGTTAAAACCTGAGAAATTCGTCCGTTTTCGTCACTTGTTATCGATTCGACTTAAAGCCAGATCGTCACATTGGGCGCTCTTCTCTCTGAAACGGTTGTGCTTATCGTCTGCAAAGCTGTGTCGCGTGCTGCGGTATGCGAAACACTAAAATCACCATAGTAGAACACAGATGAAGCTTCTAAGTTGATGTAATAGCCAGTAAGAAGTAGTACAATTCAAGTTTTAGTTATCGATTATTGTCTTTTTAGCTGGCTTTGGTGCCTTGGACATGACCTAGGACCTTAAGATTCTGCATGAAAGGAGGACTAGCAGCCGAGTTGTACGGGAGAATGTGAAAAGTGTTCATATGTAGTAAAAACCTGAGAAATCCGTCCGTTTTCGTCATTTGTAATCGAATCGACTTAAAGCCAGATCGTCACATTGGCCGCTCTTCTCTCTGAAACGGTTGTACTTCTCGTCTGCAAAGCTATGTCGCGCTCTGCGATATGCGGAGTAAGTAAAAGCACCATAGTAGAACACAGATGAAGCTTCTAAGTTGATGTAATAGCCAGTAAGATATAGTACAATCCAAGTTTTAGGTATCGATTATTGACTTTTTAGATGCATTGGTGCGTTGGACATGAGCTAGGACCTTAAGATTGTGCATGAAAGAAGGATTAGCAGCGGAGTTGCACGGGAGAATATGAAAAGTGTTCATATGTAGTAAAAACCTAGAAATCCGTCCGTTTTCGTAATTTATTATCGAATCGACTGAAAGCCAGATCGTCACATTGGCCGCTCTTCTCTCTGAAACGGTTGTATTTATCGTCTGCAAAGCTATGTCGCGTGCTGCGGTATTCTGAAACACTAAAAGCACCATAGTAGAACACAGATGAAGCTTCTAAGTTGATGTAATAGCCAGTAAGAAGTAGTACAATTAAAGTTTTAGGTATCGGTTATTGACTTTTTACCCTTCTTTGGTGCCTTGGACATGAGCTAGGAACTTAACATTTTTCATGAAAGGAGGACTAGCAGCCGAGTTGCACGGGAGAATGTGAAAAGTGTTCATATGTAGTAAAAACTTGAAAATCCGTCCGTTTTCGTCATTTGTTATCGAATAGACTTAAAGCCAGATCGTCACATTGGGCGCTCTTCTCTCTGAAACGGTTGTACTTATCGTCTGCAAAGCTATGTCGCGTGCTGCGGAATGCGGAGACAGTAAAAGCACCATAGTAGAACACAGATGTAGCTTCTAAGTTGATGTAATAGCCAGTAAGAAGTAGTAAAATTCAAGTTTTAGGTATCGATTATTGACTTTTTAGCTGGCTTTGGTGCCTTGGACATGAGCTAGGACCTTAAGATTCTGCATGAAAGGAAATTAGCAGCGGAGTAGCACGGGAGAATATGAAAAGTGCTTATATGTAGTAACAACCTAGAAATCCGTCCGTTTTCGTCATTTGTTATCGAATCGACTGAAAGCCACATCGTCACATTGGCCGCTCTTCTCTCTGAAACGGTTGTACATATCGTCTGCAAAGCTATGTCGCGTGCTGCGGTATTCTGAGACACTAAAAGCACCATAGTACAACACAGATAAAACTTCTAAGTTGATGTAATAGCCAGTAAGAAGTAGTACAATTCAAGTTTTAGGTATCGATTATTGACTTTATTGCTGGTTTGGTGCCTTAGACAAGAGCCAGGACCTTAACATTCTGCATGAAAGGAGGACTAGCAGCCAATTTGCACAGGAGAATGTGAAAAGTGTTCATATGTAGTAAAAACCTGAGAAATCCGTCCGTTTTCGTCATTTGTTATCGAAACGACTAAAAGCCAGATCGTCACATTGGCCGCTCTTCTCTCTGAAACGGTTGTACGTATCTTGTGCAAAGCTATGTCGCGTGCTGCGGTACGCGGAGACAGTAAAAGCACCATAGTAGAAGACAGATGAAGCTTCTAAGTTGATGTAATACTCAGTAAGAAGTAGTCCAATTCAAGTTTTAGGTATCGATTATTGACTTTTTAGCTGGCTTTGGTGCCTTGGAAATGAGACAGGACCTTAGGTTTCTGCATTAAAGGAGGACTAGCAGCCGAGTTACACGGGAGAATGTGAAAAGTCTTCAAATGTAGTAAAAGCCTGAGAAATACGTCCGTTTTCGTCATCTGATATCGAATCGACTTAAAGCCAGATCGTCACATTGGCCGCTCTTCTCTCTGAAACGGTTGTACTTATCGATTGCAAAGCTATGTCGCGTGCTGCGGTATGCGGAGACACTAAAAGCACCGTAGTAGAACACAGATGAAGCTTCTAAGTTGATGTAATAGCCAGTAAGAAGTAGTACAATTCAAGTTTTAGGTATTCAATATTGAATTTTTAGCTGGCTTTGGTGCCTTGGACATGAGCTAGGACCTTAGGATTCTGCATGAAAGGAGGATTAGCAGCGGAGTTGCACGGGAGAATATGAAAAGTGTTCATATGTAGTAAAAACCTGAGAAATCCTTCCGTTTTCGTCATTTGTTATCGAATCAACTTAAACCTAGATCGTCACATTGGCCGCTCTTCTCTCTGAAACGGTTGTACTAATCGTCTGCAAAGCTATGTCGCGTGCTGCGATATGCTGAGACACTATGAGCACCATAGTAGAACACAGATGAAGCTTCTAAGTTGATGTAATTTCCAGTAAGAAGTAGTACAATTCAAGTTTTAGGTATTCAATATTGAATTTTTAGCTGGCTTTGGTGCCTTGGACATGACCTAGGATCTTAAGATTCTGCATGAAAGGAGGACTAGCAGCCCTGTTGCACGGGAGAATGTGAAAAGTGTTCATATGTAGTAAAAACCTGAGACATCCGTCCGTTTTCGTCATTTGTTATCGAATCGACTTAAAGCCAGATCGTAACATTGGCCGCTCTTCTCTCTGAAACGGTTGTACTTATCGTCTGCAAAGCTATGTCGCGTGCTGCGGTATGCGGAGACAGTAAAAGCACCATAGTAGAACACAGATCAAGCTTCTAAGTTGATGTAATAGCCAGTTAGATATAGTACAATTCAAGTTTTAGGTATCGATTATTGACCTTTTAGCTGGCATTGGTGCCTTGGACATGAGCTAGGACCTTAACATTCTGCATGAAAGGAGGACTAGCAGCCGATTTGCACGGGAGAATGTGAAAAGTCTTAACATGTAGTAAAAACCCGAGAAATCCGTCCGTTTTCGTCATTTGTTATCGAATCGACTTAAAGCCAGATCGTCACATTGGCCGCTCTTCTCTCTGAAACGGTTGTACTTATCGATTGCAAAGCTATGTCGCGTGCTGCGGTATGCGGAGACACTAAAAGCACCATAGTAGAACACAGATGAAGCTTCTAAGTTGATGTAATAGCCAGTAAGAAGTAGTACAATTCAAGTTTTAGGTATCGATTATTGACTTTTTAGCTGGGTTTGGTGCCTTGGACATGAGCTAGGACCTTAACGTTCTGCATGAAACGAGGACTAGCAACCGATTTGCACGGGAGAATGTGAATTCACATGTAGTAAAAACACGAGAAATCCGTCCGTTTTCGTCATTTGTTATCGAATCGACTTAAAGCCAGATCGTCACATTGGCCGCTCTTCTCTCTGAAACGCTTGTACTTATCGTCTGCAAAGCTATGTCGCGTGCTGCGGTATGTGGAGACACTAAAAGCACCAAAGTAGAACACAGATGAAGCTTCTAAGTTGATGTAATAGCCAGTAAGAAGTAGTACAATTCAAGTTTTAGGTATCGATTATTGACTTTTTAGCTGGCTTTGGTGCCTTGGACATGAGCTAGGACCTTAACGTTCTGCATGAAAGGAGGACTAGCAGCCGAGTTGCACGGGAGAATGTGAAAAGTGTTCATATGTAGTAAAAACCTGAGACATCGGTCCGTTTTCGTCATTTGTTATCGAATCGACTTAAAGCCAGATCGTCACATTGGCTGCTCTTCTCTCTGAAACGCTTGTACTTATCGTCTGCAAAGCTATGTCGCGTGCTGCGGTATGCGGAGACACTAAAAGCACCTTAGTAGAACACAGATGAAGCTGCTAAGTTGATGTAATAGCCAGTAAGAAGTAGTACAATTCTAGTTTTAGGTATCGATTATTGACTTTTTAGCTGGCTTTGGTGCCTTGGACATGAGCTACGACCTTAAGATTCTGCATGAAAGGAGGACTAGCAGCCGAGGTGAACGGGAGAGTGTGAAAAGTGTTCATATGTAGTAAAAACCTGAGAAATCCGTCCGTTTTCGTCATTTGTTATCGAATCGATTTCAAGCCAGATCGTCACATTGGCCGCTCTTCTCTCTGAAAAATTTGTACATATCGTCAGCAAAGCTATGTCGCGTGCTGCGGTATGCGGAAACACTAAAAGCACAATAGTAGAACACAGATGAAGCTTCTAAGTCGATGTAATAGCCAGTAAGAAGTAGTACAATTCAAGTTTTAGGTATCAATTATTGACTTTTTAGCTGGCTTTGGTGCCTTGGACATGAGCTAGGACCTTAGGATTCTGCATGAAAGGAGGATTAGCAGCGGAGTTGCACGGGAGAATGTGAAAAGTGTTCATATGTAGTAAAAACCTGAGACATCCGTCCGTTTTCGTCATTTGTTATCGAATCGACTTAAAGCCAGATCGTCACATTGGCCGCTCTTCTCTCTGAAACGGTTGTACTTATCGTCTGCAAAGCTATGTCGCGTGCTGCGGTATGCGGAGACAGTAAAAGCACCATAGTAGAACACAGATGAAGCTTCTAAGTTGATGTAATAGCCAGTAAGATATAGTACAATTCAAGTTTTAGTTATCGATTATTGACTTTTTAGCTGGCATTGGTGCCTTGGACATGAGCTATGACCTAAAGATTCTGCATGAAAGGAGGACTAGCAGCCGTGTTGCACGGGAGAATGTGAAAAGTGTTCATATATAGTAAAAACCTGAAAAATCCGTCCGTTTTCGTCATTTGTTATCGAATCGACTTAAAGCCAGATCGTCACATTGGCCGCTCTTCTCTCTGAAACGGTTGTACTTATCGTCTGCAATGCTATGTCGCGTGCTGCGGTATGCGGAGACACTAAAATCACCATAGTAGAACAGAGATGAAGATTCTAAGTTGATGTAATAGCCAGTAAGAAGTAGTACAATTCAAGTTTTAGGTATCAATTACTGACTTTTTAGCTTACTTTATTGCCTTGGACATGAGCTAGGACCTTAACATTCTGCATGAAAGGAGGACTAGCAGCCGATTTGCACGGGAGAATGTGAAAAGTCTTCACATGTAGTAAAAACCCGAGAAATCCGTCCGTTTTCGTCATTTGTTATCGAATCGACTTAAAGCCAGATCGTCACATTGGCCGCTCTTCTCTCTGAAACGGTGGTACTTATCGTCTGCAAAGCTATGTCGCGTGCTGCGGTATGTTGAGACACTAAAAGCACCATAGTAGAACACAGATGAAGCTTGTAAGTTGATGTAATGGCCAGTAAGAAGTAGTACAATTCAAGTTTTAGGTATTGAATATTGAATTTTTAGCTGGCTTTGGTGCCTTGGACATGAGCTAGGACCTTAATATTCTGCATGAAAGGAGGACTAGCAGCCGAGTTGCCCAGGAGAATGTGAAAAGTGTTCATATGTAAAAAAATACCTGAGAAATCCGTCCGTTTTCGTCATTTGTTATCGAATCGACTTAAAGCCAGATCGTCACATTGGCCGCTCTTCTCTCTGAAACGGTTGTACTTATCGTCTGCAAAGCTATGTCGCGTGCTGCGGTATGCGGAGACACTAAAATCACCATAGTAGAACACAGATGAAGCTTCTAAGTTGATGTAATAGCCAGTAAGAAGTAGTACAATTCAAGTTTTAGGTATCGAATATTGACTTTCTAGCTGGCTTTGGTGCCTTGGACATGACCTAGGACCTTAAGATTCTGCATGAAAGGAGGATTAGCAGCGGAGTTGCACGGGAGAATGTGAAAAGTGTTCATATGTAGTAAAAACCTGAGACATCCGTCCGTTTTCGTCATTTGTTATCTTATTGACTTAAAGCCAGATCGTCACATTGGCCGCTCTTCTCTCTGAAACGGTTGTACTTATCGTCTGCAAAGCTATGTCGCGTGCTGCGGTATGCCGAGACAGTAAAAGTACCATAGTAGAACACAGATGAAGCTTCTAAGTTGATGTAATAGCCAGTAAGATATAGTACAATTCAAGTTTTAGGTATCGATTATTGACTTTTTAGCTGGCATTGGTGCCTTGGACATGAGCTAGGACCTTAAGATTCTGCATGAAAGGAGGACTAGCAGCCGAGTTGCACGGGAGAATGTGAAAAGTGTTCATATGTAGTAAAAATCTGACAATTCCGTCCGTTTTCGTCATTTGTTATCGAATCGACTTAAAGCCAGATCATCACATTGGCCGCTCTTCTCTCTGAAACGGTTGTACTTATCGTCTGTAAGGCTATGTCACGTGCTGCGGTATGCTGAGACACTGAAAGCACCATAGTAGAACACAGATGAAGCCTCTAAGTTGATGTAATAGCCAGTAAGAAGTAGTACAATTCAAGTTTTATGTATTGAATATTGACTTTTTAGCTGGCATTGTTGCCTTGGACATGAGCTAGGACCTTAAGATTCTGCATGAAAGGAGGACTAGCAGCCGAGTTGCACGGGAGAATGTGAAAAGTTTTCATATGTAGTAAAAACCTGAGAAATCGGTCCGTTTACGTCATTTGTTATGGAACCGACTTAAAGCCAGATCGTCACATTGGCCGCTCTTCTCTCTAAAACGGTTGCACTTATCGTCTGCAAAGCTATGTCGCGTGCTGCGGTATGCGGACACACTAAAAGCACCATAGTAGAACACAGATGAAGCTTCTAAGTTGATGTAATAGCTAGTAAGAAGTAGTAGAAATAATGTTTTAGGTATCGGTTATTGACTTTTTACCCTTCTTTGGTGCCTTGGACATGAGCTAGGAAATTTAGATTTTGCATGAAGGAGGAGGAGCAGCCGAGTTGCACGGGAGAATGTGAAAAGTGTTTATATGTAGTAAAAGCCTGAGAAATCCGTCCGTTTACGTCATTTGTTATCGAATCGACTTAAAGCCAGATCGTCACATTGGCCGCTCTTCTCTCTGAAACGGTTGTACTTCTCGTCTGCAAAGCTATGTCGCGTGCTGCGGTATGCGGAGACAGTAAAAGCACCATAGTAGAACACAGATGAAGCTTCTAAGTTGATGTAATAGCCAGTAAGAAGTAGTAGAATTCAAGTTTTAGGTATCGATTATTGACTTTTTAGCTGGCTTTGGTGCCTTGGACATGAGCTAGGACCTTAAGATTCTGCATGAAAGGAGGACTAGCACTCGAGTTGCACGGGAGAATGTGAAAAGTGTTCATATGTAGTAAAAACCTCAGAAATCCGTCCGTTTTCGTCATTTGTTATCGAATCGACTTAAAGCCAGATCGTCACATTTGCCGTTCTTCTGTCTGAATCCGTTGTACTTATCGTCTGCAAAGCTATGTCGCGTGCTGCGGTATGCGGAGACAGTAAAAGCACCATAGTAGAACACAGGTGAAGCTTCTATGTTGATGTAATAGCCAGTAAGATATAGTACAAATCAAGTTTTAGGTATCGATTATTTACTTTTTAGCTGGCTTTGGTGCCTTGGACTTGAGCTAGGACCTTAACATTCTGCATGAAAGGAGGACTAGCAGCCGAGTTGCACGGGAGAATGTGAAAAGTGTTCATATGTAGTTATAACCTGAGAAATCCGTCCATTTTCCTCATTTGTTATCGAATCGACATAAAGCCAGATCGTCACATTAGCCGCACTTCTGTCTGAAACGGTTACATTTATCGTCTGCAAAGCTATATCTCGTGCTGCGGTATGCGGAGACACTAAAAGCACCATCGTAGAACACAGATGAAGCTTCTAAGTTGATGTAATAGCCAGTAAGAAGTAGTACAATTCAAGTTTTAGGTATCGATTATTGACTTTTTAGCTGACTTTGGTGCCTTGGACATGAGCTAGGTCCTTAAGATTCTGCATGAAAGGAGGATTAGCAGCGGAGTTGGACGGGAGAATATGAAAAGTGTTCATATGTGGTAAAAACCTAGACATCCGTCCGTTTTCGTTATTTGATATCGAATCGACTTAAAGCCAGATCGTCACATTGGCCGCTCTTCTCTCTGAAACGGTTGTACTTATCGTCTGCAAAGCTATGTCGCGTGCTGCGGTATGCGGACACACTGATTGCACCATAGTAGAACTCAGATGAAGCTTCTAAGTTGATGTAATACCCAGTAAGAAGTAGTACAATTACAGTTTTAGGTATCGGTTATTGACTTTTTACCCTTCTTTGGTGCTTTGGACACGAGCTAGGAACTTAAGATTTTGCATGGAGGAGGACTAGCAGCCGAGTTGCACGGGAGAATGTGAAAAGTGTTCAAATGTAGTAAAAACCTGAGAAATCCGTCCGTTTTCGTCATTTGTTTTCGAATCGACTTAAAGCCAGATCGTCACATTGGCCGCTCTTCTCTCTGAAACGGTTGTACTTATCGTCTGCAAAGCTATGTCGCGTGCTGCGGTATTCTGAGACACTACAAGCACCATAGTAGAACACAGATCAAGCTTCTAAGTTGATGTAATAGCCAGTAAAAAGTAATACAATTCGAGTTTTAGGTATTGAATATTGAATTTTTAGCTGGATTTTGTGCCTTGGACATTAGCCGGGAACTTAAGATTTTGCATGAAGGAGGACTAGCAGCCGAGTTGCACGGAAGAATGTGAAAAGTGTTCATATGTAGTAAAAACCCGAGAAATCCTTCCATTTTCGTCATTTGTTATCGAATCGACTTAAAGCCAGATCGTCACATTGGCCGCTCTTCTCTCTGAAACGGTTGTACTTATCGATTGCAATGCTATGTCGCGTGCTGCGGTATGCGGAGACACTAAAAGCACCATAGTAGAACACAGATGAAGCTTCTAAGTTGATGTAATAGCCAGTAAAAATTAGTACAATTCAAGTTTTAGCTATCGGTTATTGACATTTTACCCTTCTTTGGTGCCTTGGACACGAGCTAGGAACTTAAGATTTTGCATGAAGGAGGACTAGCAGCCGAGGTGCACGGGAGAATGTAAAAAGTGTTCAAAAGTAGTAAAAACCTGAGAAATACGTCCGTTTTCGTCATTTGTTATCGAATCGACTTAAAGCCAGATCGTCACATTTTCCGATCTTCTCTCTGAAACGCTTGAACTTTTCGTCTGCAAAGCTATGTCGCGTGCTGCGGTATGCGGAGACACTAAAAGCACCGTAGTAGAACACAGATGAAGTTGATGTAATACCCAGTAAGACGTAGTACAATTCAAGTTTTAGGTATCGATTATTGACGTTTTAGCTGGCTTTGGTGCCTTGGACATGAGCTAGGACCTTATGATTCTGCATGAAAGGAGGACTAGCAGCCGAGTTGCACGGGAGAATGAGAAATGTGTTCATATGTAGTAAAAACCTGAGAAATCCGTCCGCTTTCGTCATTTGTTATCGAATCTACTTAAAGCCAGATCGTCACATTGGCCGCTCTTCTCTCTGAAACGGTTGTACTTATCGTCTACAAAGCTATGTCGCGTGCTGCGATATGCGGAGACACTAAAAGCACCATAGTAGAACACAGATGAAGCTTCTAAGTTGATGTAATATCCAGTAAGAAGTAATCCAATTCAAGTTTTAGGTATCGATTATTGACTTTTTAGCTGGCTTTGGTGCCTTGGACATGAGCTAGGACCTTAAGATTCTGCATGAAAGGAGGACTAGCAGCCGAGTTGCACGTGAGAATTAGAAAAGTGTTCATATGTAGTAAAAACCTGAGAAATCCGTCCGCTTTCGTCATTTGTTATCGAATCTACTTAAAGCAAGATCGTCACATTGGCCGCTCTTCTCTCTCAAACGGTTGTACTTATCGTCTACAAAGCTATGTCGCGTGCTGTGATATGCGGAGACACTAAACGCACCATAGTAGAACACAGATGAAGCTTCTAAGTTGATGTAATAGCCAGTAAGAAGTAGTACAATTGAAGTTTTAGGTATCGATTATTGACTTTTTAGCTGGCTTTGGTGCCTTGGACATGAGCTAGGACCTTAAGATTCTGCATGAAAGGAGGACTAGCAGCCGAGTTGCACGGGAGAATGTGAAAAGTGTTCAAATGTAGTAAAAACCTGAGAAATCCGTCCGTTTTCGTCATTTGTTATCGAATCGACTTAAAGCCAGATCGTCACATTGGCCGCTCTTCTCTCTGAAACGGTTGTACTTATCGTCTGCAAAGCTATGTCGCGTGCTGCGGTATGCGGAGACACTAAAAGCACCATAGTAGAACACAGATGAAGCTTCTAAGTTGATGTAATAGCCAGTAAGACGTAGTACAATTCAAGTTTTAGGTATCGATTATTGACTTTTTAGCTGGCTTTGGTGCCTTGGACATGAGCTAGGTCCTTAACATTCTGCATGAAAGGAGGACTAGCAGCCGAGTTGCACGGGAGAATGTGTAAACTGTTCATATGTAGTAAAAACCTGAGAAATCCGTCCGTTTTCGTCATTTTTTATCGAATCGACTTAAAGCCAGATCGTCACATTCCCCGCTCTTCTCTCTGAAACGGTTGTACTAATCGTCTGCAAAACTATGTCGCGTGCTGCGGTATGCGGAGGAACTAAAAGCACCGTAGTAGAACACAGATGAAGCTTCTAAGTTGATGTAATAGCCAGTAAGAAGTAGTACAGTTCAAGTTTTAGGTATTGATTATGGATTTTTTAGCTGGCTTTGGTGCCTTGGACATGAGCTAGGACCTTAAGATTCTGCATGAAAGGAGGACTAGCAGCCGAGTTGCACGGGAGAATGTGAAAAGTGTTCATATGTAGTAAAAACCTGAGAAATAGGTCCGTTTTCGTCATTTGTTATCGAATCGCCTTAAAGCCAGATCGCCACATATGCCGCTCTTCTCTCTGAAACGGTTGTACTTATCGATTGCAAAGCTATGTCGCGTGCTGTGGTATGCGGAGACACTAAAAGCACCATAGTAGAACACAGATGAAGCTTCTAAGTAGATGTTATAGCCAGTAAGAAGTAGTACAATTCAAGTTTTAAGTATCGATTATTGACGTTTTAGCTGGCTTTGGTGCCTTGGACATGAGCTAGGACCTTATGATTCTGCATGAAAGGAGGACTAGCAGCCGAGTTGCACGGAAGAATGAGAAAAGTGTTCATATGTAGTAAAAACCTGAGAAATCCGTCCGCTTTCGTCATTTGTTATCGAATCTACTTAAAGCCAGATCGTCACATTGGCCGCTCTTCTCTCTGAAACGGTTGTACTTATCGTCTACAAAGCTATGTCGCGTGCTGCGATATGCGGAGACACTAAAAGCACCATAGTAGAACACAGATGAAGCTTCTAAGTTGATGGAATAGCCAGTAAGATGTAGTACAATTCAAGTTTTAGGTATCGATTATTGACTTTTTAGCTGGCTTTGGTGCCTTGGACATGAGCTAGGTCCTTAACATTCTGCATGAAAGGAGGACTAGCAGCCGAGTTGCACGGGAGAATGTGAAAAGTGTTCATATGTAGTAAAAACCTGAGAAATCCGTCCGTTTTCGTCATTTGTTATCGAATCGACTTAAAGCCAGATCGTCACATTGGCCGCTCTTCTCTGTGAAACGGTTGTACTTATCGTCTGCAAAGCTATGTCGCGTGCTGCGGTATGCTGAGACACTAAAAGCACCATAGTAGAACACAGATCAAGCTTCTACGTTGATGTAATAGCCAGTAAGAAGTGGTACAATTCAAGTTTTAGGTATTGAATATTGATCTTTAGCTGGCTTTGGTGCCTTGGACATGAGCTAGGACCTTAAGATTCAGCATGAAAGGAGGACTAGCATCCGAGTTGCACGGGAGATAGTGTAATGTGTTCATATGTAGTAAAAACCTGAGAAATCCGTCAGTTTTCGTCATTTGTTATCGAATCGACTTAAAGCCAGATCGTCACATTGGCCGCTCTTCTCTCTGAAACGGTTGTACTTATCGTCTGCAAAACTATGTCGCCTGCTGCGGTATGCGGAGAAACTAAAAGCACCGTAGTAGAACACAGATGAAACTTCTAAGTTGATGTAATAGCCAGTAAGAAGTAGTACAATTCAAGTTTTAGGTATTGATTATGGACTTTTTAGCTGGCTTTGGTGCCTTGGACATGAGCTAGGACCTTAAGATTCTGCACGACAGGAGGACTAGCAGCCGAGCTGCAAGGGAGAATATGAAAAGTGTTCATATGTAGTAAAAACCTGAGAAATCGGTCCGCTTTCGTCATTTGTTATCGAATCTACTTAAAGCCAGATCGTCACATTGGCCGCTCTTCTCTCTGAAACGGTTGTACTTATCGTCTGCAAAGCTATGTCGCGTGCTGCGATTTGCGGAGACACTAAAAGCACCATAGTAGAACACAGATGAAGCTTCTAAGTTGATGGAATAGCCAGTAAGATGTAGTACAATTCAAGTTTTAGGTATCGATTATTGACTTTTTAGCTGGCTTTGGTGCCTTGGACATGAGCTAGGTCCTTAACATTCTGCATGAGAGGAGGACTAGCAGCCGAGTTGCACGGGAGAATGTGAAAAGTGTTCATATGTAGTAAAAACCTGAGAAATCCGTCCGTTTTCCTCAATTGTTATCGAATCGACTTAAAGCCAGATCGTCACATTGGCCGCTCTCCTCTCTGAATCGGTTGTACTTATCGTCTGCAAAGCTATGTCACGTGCCACGGTATGCGGAGACACTAAAATCACCACAGTAGAACACAGATAAATCTTCCAAGTTGATGTAATATCCAGTAAGAAGTAGTACAATTCAAATTTTAGGTATCGATCATTGACATTTTAGCTGGCTTTGGTGCCTTTGACATGAGCTAGGACATTAGGATTCTGCATGAAAGGAGGACTAGCAGCCGAGTTGCACGCGAGAATGTGAAAAGTGTTCATATGTAGTAAAAACCTGAGATATCCGTCCGTTTTCGTCATTTGTTATCGAATCGACTTAAAGCCAGATCATCACATTGGCCGCTATTCTCTCTGAATCGGTTGTTCTTATCGCCTGCAAAGCTATGTCACGTGCTGCGGTATGCGGAGACACTAAAATCACCACAGTAGAACAAAGATGAAGCTTCTAAGTTGATGTAATATCCAGTAAGAAGTAGTACAATTCAAGTTTTAGGTATTGAATATTGATCTTTAGCAGGCTTTGGTGCTATGGACATGAGCTAGGACCTTAAGATTCAGCATGAAAGGAGGACTAGCAGCCGAGTTGCACGGGAGAATGTGAAAAGTGTTCATATGTAGTAAAAACCTGAGAAATAGGTACGTTTTCGTCATTTGTTATCGAATCGCCTTAAAGCCAGTTCGCCACATTGGCCGCTCTTCTCTCTGAAACGGTTGTACTTATCGATTGCAAAGCTATGTCGCGTGCTGTGGTATGCGGAGACACTAAAAGCACCATAGTAGAACACAGATGAAGCTTCTAAGTTGATGTTATAGCCAGTAAGAAGTAGTACAATTCAAGTTTTAGGTATAGATTATTGACGTTTTAGCTGGCTTTGGTGCCTTGGACATGAGCTAGGACCTTATGGTTCTGCATGAAAGGAGGACTAGCAGCCGAGTTGCACGGAAGAATGAGAAAAGTGTTCATATGTAGTAAATACCTGAGAAATCCGTCCGCTTTCGTCATTTGTTATCGAATCTACTTAAAGCCAGATCGTCACATTGGCCGCTCTTCTCTCGGAAACGGTTGTACTTATCGTCTGCAAAGCTATGTCGCGTGTTGCGATTTGCGGAGACACTTAAAGCACCATAGTAGAACACAGATGAGCTTCTAAGTTGATGGAATAGCCAGTAAGATGTAGTACAATTCAAGTTTTAGGTATCGATTATTGACTTTTTAGCTGGCTTTGGTGCCTTGGACATGAGCTAGGTCCTTAACATTCTGCATGAAAGGAGGACTAGCAGCCGAGTTGCACGGGAGAATGTGAAAAGTGTTCATATGTAATAAAAACCTGAGAAATCCGTCCGTTTTCGTCATTTGTTATCGAATCGACTTAAAGCCAGATCGTCACATTGGCCGCTCTCCTCTCTGAATCGGTTGTACTTATCGTCTGCAAAGCTATGTCACGTGCAGCGGTATGCGGAGACACTAAAATCACCACAGTAGAACACAGATGACGCTTCTACGTTGATGTAATATCCAGTAAGAAGTAGTACAATTCAAATTTTAGGTATCGATCATTGACATTTTAGCTGGCTGTGGTGCCTTTGACATGAGCTAGGACCTTAAGATTCTGCATGAAAGGAGGACTAGCAGCCGAGTTGCACGCGAGAATGTGAAAAGTGTTCATATGTAGTAAAAACCTGAGAAATCCGTCAGTTTTCGTCATTTGTTATCGAATCGACTTAAAGCCAGATCGTCACATTGGCCGCTCTTCTCTCTGAAACGGTTGTACTTATCGTCTGCAAAACTATGTCGCCTGCTGCGGTATGCGGAGAAACTAAAAGCACCGTAGTAGAACACAGATGAAGCTTCTAAGTTGATGTAATAGCCAGTAAGAAGTAGTACAATTCAAGTTTTAGGTATTGATTATGGACTTTTTAGGTGGCTTTGGTGCCTTGGACATGAGCTAGGACCTTAAGATTCTGCACGACAGGAGGACTAGCAGCCGAGTTGCACGGGAGAATATGAAAAGTGTTCATATGTAGTAAATACCTGAGAAATCGGTCCGCTTTCGTCATTTGTTATCGAATCTACTTAAAGCCAGATCGTCACATTGGCCGCTCTTCTCTCTGAAACGGTTGTACTTATCGTCTGCAAAGCTATGTCGCGTGCTGCGATTTGCGGAGACACTAAAAGCACCATAGTAGAACACAGATGAAGCTTCTAAGTTGATGGAATAGCCAGTAAGATGTAATACAATTCAAGTTTTAGGTATCGATTATTGACTTTTTAGCTGGCTTTGGTGCCTTGGACATGAGCTAGGACCATAAGATTCTGCATGAAAGGAGGACTAGCACCCGAGTTGCACGGGAGAATGTGAAAAGTGTTCAAATGTAGTTAAAACTTGAGAAATCCGTCCGTTTTCGTCATTTGTTATCGAATCTACTTAAAGCCAGATCGTCACATAGGCCGCTCTTCTCTCTGAAACGGTTGTACTTATCGTCTGCAAAGCTATGTCGCGTGCTGCGATTTGCGGAGACACTAAATGCACCATAGTAGAACACAGATGAAGCTTCTAAGTTGATGGAATAGCCAGTAAGATGTAGTACAATTCAAGTTTTAGGTATCGATTATTGACTTTTTAGCTGGCTTTGGTGCCTTGGACATGAGCTAGGACCTTATGATTCTGCATGAAAGGAGGACTAGCAGCCGAGTTGCACGGGAGAATGTGAAAAGTGTTCAAATGTAGTTAAAACTTGAGAAATCCGTCCGTTTTCGTCATTTGTTATCGTATCGACTTAAAGCCAGATCGTCACATTGGCCGCTCTTCTCTCTGAAACGCTTGTACTTATCGTCTGCTAATCTATGTCGCGTGCTGCGGTATGCGGAGACACTAAAAGCACAATAGTAGAACACAGATGAAACTTCTAAGTTGATGTAATAGCCAGTAAGAAGTAGTACAATTAAAGTTTTAGGTATTGATTATGGATTTTTTAGCTGGCTTTGGTGCCTTGGACATGAGCTAGGACCTTAAGATTCTGCATGAAAGGAGGACTAGCAGCCGAGTTGCACGGGAGAATGTGAAAAGTGTTCATATGTAGTAAAAACCTGAGAAATAGGTCCGTTTTCGTCATTTGTTATCGAATCGCCTTAAAGCCAGATCGCCACATTGGCCGCTCTTCTCTCTGAAACGGTTGTACTTATCGATTGCAAAGCTATGTCGCGTGTTGCGGTATGCGGAGACACTAAAAGCACCACAGTAGAACAGAGATGAGGCTTCTAAGTTGATGTAATAGCCAGTAAGAAGTAGTTCAATTAAAGTTTTAGGTATCGGTTATTGACTTTTTGCCCTTCTTTGGGCATTGGACACGAGCTAGGAACTTAAGATTTTGCATGATGGAGGACCAGCAGCCCAGTTGCACGGGAGAATATGAAAAGTGTTCATATGTAGTAAAAACCTGAGAAATCCGTCCGTTTTCGTCATTTGTTATCGAATCGAAATAAAGCCAGAACGTCACATTGGTCACTCTTCTCTCTGAAACGGTTGTACTTATCGTCTGCAAAGCTATGTCGCGTGCTGCGGTATGCTGAGACACTAAAAGCACCATAGTAGAACACAGATCAAGCTTCTAAGTTGATGTAATAGCCAGTAAGAAATAGAACAATTCAAGTTTTAGGTATTGAATATTGATCTTTAGCTGGCTTTGGTGCCTTGGACATGAGCTAGGACCTTAAGATTCAGCATGAAAGGAGGACTAGCAGCCGAGTTGCACGGGTGAATGTGAAAAGTGTTCATATGTAGTAAAAACCTGAGAAATCCGTCCGTTTTCGTCATTTGTTATCGAATCGACTTAAAGCCAGATCGTCACATTGGCCGCTCTTCTCTCTGAAACGGTTGTACTTTTCGTCTGCAAAACCATGTCGCGTGCTGCGGCATGCGGAGAATCTAAAAGCACCGTAGTAGAACAAAGATGAAGCTTCTAAGCTGATGTAATAGCCAGTAAGAAGTAGTACAATACAAGTTTTAGGTATTGATTATTGACTTTTTAGCTGGCTTTGGTGCCTTGGACATGGGCTAGGACCATAAGATTCTGCATGAAAGGAGGACTAGCAGCCGAGTTGCAGGGGAGAATGTGAAAAGTGTTCATATCTAGTAAAAACCTGAGAAATCTGTCTGTTTTCGTCATTTGTTATCGAATCTACTTAAAGCCAGATCGTCACATTGGCCGCTCTGCTCTCGGAAACGGTTGTACTTATCGTCTGCAAAGCTATGTCGCGTGTTGCGATTTGCGGAGGCACTAAAAGCACCATAGTAGAACACAGATGAAGCTTCTAAGTTGATGGAATAGCCAGTAAGATGTAGTACAATTCAAGTTTTAGGTATCGTTATTGACTTTTTAGCTGGCTTTGGTGACTTGGACATGATCTAGGACCTTAAGATTCTGCATGAAAGGAGGACTAGCAGCCGAGTTGCATGGGAGAATGTGAAAAGTGTTCATATGCAGTAAAAACCTGAGACATCCGTCCGTTTTCGTCATTTGTTATCGAATCGAATTAAAGCCAGATCGTCACATTGGCCGCTCTTCTCTCTGAAACGGTTGTACTTATCGTCTGCAAAGCTATGTCGCGTGCTGCGGTATGCGGACACACTAAAAGCACAATAGTAGAACACAGATGAAGCTTCTAAGTTGATGTAATAGCCAGTAAGAAGTAGTAAAATTCAAGTTTTAGGTATCGGTTATTGACTTTTTAACCTTCTTTGGTGCCTTGGACACGAGCTAGGAAGTTAAGACATTGCATGAAGGAGGACTAGCAGCCGAGTTGCACGGGAGAATGTGAAAAGTGTTCATATGTAGTAAAAACCTGAGAAATCCGTCCGTTTTCGTCATTTGTTATCGAATCGACTTAAAGCCAGATCGTCACATTGGCCGCTCTTCTCTCTGAAACGGTTGTACTTATCGTCTGCAAAACTATGTCACGTGCAGCGGTATGCTGAGACACTAAAAGCACCATAACAGAACACAGATGAAGCTTCCAAGTTGATGTTTTAGCCAGTAAGAAGTAGTACAATTCAAGTTTTAGGTATTGAATATGGAACTTTTAGCTGGCTTTGGTGCATTGGACATAAGCTAGGACCTTAAGATTCTGCATGAAAGGAGGACTAGCAGCCGAGATGCACGGGAGAATGTGAAAAGTGTTCATATGTAGTTAAAACCTGAGAAATCCGTCCGTTTTCGTCATTTGTTATCGAATCGACTTAAAGCCAGATCGTCACATTGGCCGCTCTTCTCACTGAAACGCTTGTACCTATCGTCTGCAAAGCTATGTCGCGTGCTGCGGTATGCGGAGACACTAAAATCACCATAGTAGAACACAGATGAAGCATCTAAGTTGATGTAATAGCCAGTAAGAAGTAATCCAATTCAAGTTTTAGGTATCGATTATTGACTTTTTAGCTGGCTTTGGTGCCTTGGACATGAGCTAGGACCTTAAGATTCTGCATTAAAGGAGGACTAGCAGCCGTGTTGCATGGGAGAATGTGAAAAGTGTTTATATGTAGTGAAAACCTGAGAAATCCGTCCGTTTTCGTCATTTGTTATCGAATCGACTTAAAGCCAGATCGTCACATTGGCTGCTCTTCTCTCTGAAACGGTTGCACTTATCGTCTGCAAAGCTATGTCGCGTGCTGCGGTATGCTGAGACACTAAAATCACCATAGTAGAACACAGATGAAGCATCTAAGTTGATGTAATAGCCAGTAAGAAGTAGTACAATTCGAGTTTTAGGTATCGATTATTGACTTTTTAGCTAGCTTTGGTGCCTTGGACATGAGCTAGGACCTTAAGATTCTGCATGAAAGGAGGACTAGCAGCCGAGTTCCACGGGAGAATGTGAAAAGTGTTCACATGTAGTAAAAACCTGAGAAATCCGTCCGTTTTCGTCATTTGTTATCGAATCAACTTAAAGCGAGATCGACACATTGGCCGCTCTTCTCTCTGAAACGGTTGTACTTATCGTCTGCAAAACTATGTCGCGTGGTGAGGTATGCTGAGACACTAAAAGCACCATAACAGAACACAGATGAAGCTTCCAAGTTGATGTAATAGCCAGTAAGAAGTAGTCCAATTCAAGTTTTAGGTATTGAATATGGAACTTTTAGCTGGCTTTGGTGCCTTGGACATGAGCTAGGACCTTAAGATTCTGCATTAAAGGAGGACTAGCAGCCGAGTTGCACGGGTGAATGTGAAAAGTGTTCATAAGTAGTAAAAACTTGAGAAATCCGTCCGTTTTCGTCATTTGTTATCGAATCGACTTAAATCCAGATCGTCACATTCGCCGCTCTTCTCTCTGAAACGGTTGTACTTATCGTCTGCAAAGCTATGTCGCGTGTTGCCGTAGGCGGAAACACGAAAAGCACCATAGTAGAACACAGATGAAGCTTCTAAGTTGATGTAATAGCCAGCAAGAAGTAGTACAATTCAAGTTTTAGGTATCGATTATTAACTTTTTAGCTGGATTTGGTGCCTTGGACATGAGCTAGGACTTTAAGATTCTGCATAAAAGGAGGACTAGCAGCCCAGTTGCACGGGAGAATGTGAAAAGTGTTCATATGTAGTAAAAACCTGAGACATCCGTCCGTTTTCGTCATTTGTTATCGAATCGACTTAAAGCCAGATCGTCACATTGGCCGCTCATCTCTCTGAAACGGTTGTACTTATCGCCTGCAAAGCTATGTCGCGTGCTGCGGTATGCGGAGACACTAAAAGCACCATAGTAGAACACAGATGAAGCTTCTAAGCTGATGTAATAGCCAGTAAGAAGTAGTACAATTCGAGTTTTAGGTATCGATTATTGACTTTTTAGCTAGCTTTGGTGCCTTGGACATGAGCTAGGACCTTAAGATTCTGCATGAAAGGAGGACTAGCAGCCGAGTTCCACGGGAGAATGTGAAAAGTGTTCACATGTAGTAAAAACCTGAGAAATCCGTCCGTTTTCGTCATTTGTTATCGAATCAACTTAAAGCGAGATCGACACATTGGCCGCTCTTCTCTCTGAAACGGTTGTACTTATCGTCTGCAAAACTATGTCGCGTGGTGAGGTATGCTGAGACACTAAAAGCACCATAACAGAACACAGATGAAGCTTCCAAGTTGATGTAATAGCCAGTAAGAAGTAGTCCAATTCAAGTTTTAGGTATTGAATATGGAACTTTTAGCTGGCTTTGGTGCCTTGGACATGAGCTAGGACCTTAAGATTCTGCATGAAAGGAGGACTAGTAGCCGAGATGCACGGGAGAATGTGAAAAGTGTTCATATGTAGTTAAAACCTGAGAAATCCGTCCGTTTTCGTCATTTGTTATCGAATCGACTTAAAGCCAGATCGTCACATTGGCCGCTCTTCTCACTGAAACGCTTGTACCTATCGTCTGCAAAGCTATGTCGCGTGCTGCGGTATGCGGAGACACTAAAATCACCATAGTAGAACACAGATGAAGCATCTAAGTTGATGTAATAGCCAGTAAGAAGTAATCCAATTCAAGTTTTAGGTATCGATTATTGACTTTTTAGCTGGCTTTGGTGCCTTGGACATGAGCTAGGACCTTAAGATTCTGCATTAAAGGAGGACTAGCAGCCGTGTTGCATGGGAGAATGTGAAAAGTGTTCATATGTAGTGAAAACCTGAGAAATCCGTCCGTTTTCGTCATTTGTTATCGAATCGACTTAAAGCCAGATCGTCACATTGGCTGCTCTTCTCTCTGAAACGGTTGCACTTATCGTCTGCAAAGCTATGTCGCGTGCTACGGTATGCTGAGACACTAAAATCACCATAGTAGAACACAGATGAAGCATCTAAGTTGATGTAATAGCCAGTAAGAAGTAATCCAATTCAAGTTTGAGGTATCGTTATTGACTTTTTAGCTGGCTTTGGTGCCTTGGAGATGAGCTAGGACCTTAAGATTCTGCATAAAAGGAGGACTAGCAGCCGAGTTGCACGGGAGAATGTGAAAAGTGTTCATATGCAGTAAAAACGTGAGACATCCGTCCGTTTTCGTCATTTGTTATCGAATCGACTTAAAGGCAGATCGTCACATTGGCCGCTCTTCTCTCTGAAACGGTTGTACTTATCGTCTGCAAAGCTATGTCGCGTGCTGCGGTATGCGGACACACTAAAAGCACCATAGTAGAACACAGATGAAGCATCTAAGTTGATGTAATAGCCAGTAAGAAGTAATCCAATTCAAGTTTTAGGTATTGAATATTGACCTTTTAGCTGGCTTTGGTGCCTTGGACATGAGCTAGGACCTTAAGATTCTGCATTAAAGGAGGACTAGCAGCCGAGTTGCACGGGTGAATGTGAAAAGTGTTCATAAGTAGTAAAAACTTGAGAAATCCGTCCGTTTTCGTCATTTGTTATCGAATCGACTTAAATCCAGATCGTCACATTCGCCGCTCTTCTCTCTGAAACGGTTGTACTTATCGTCTGCAAAGCTATGTCGCGTGTTGCCGTAGGCGGAAACACGAAAAGCACCATAGTAGAACACAGATGAAGCTTCTAAGTTGATGTAATAGCCAGCAAGAAGTAGTACAATTCAAGTTTTATGTATCGATTATTGACTTTTTAGCTGGATTTGGTGCCTTGGACATGAGCTAGGACTTTAAGATTCTGCATAAAAGGAGGACTAGCAGCCCAGTTGCACGGGAGAATGTGAAAAGTGTTCATATGTAGTAAAAACCTGAGACATCCGTCCGTTTTCGTCATTTGTTATCGAATCGACTTAAAGCCAGATCGTCACATTGGCCGCTCATCTCTCTGAAACGGTTGTACTTATCGCCTGCAAAGCTATGTCGCGTGCTGCGGTATGCGGAGACACTAAAAGCACCATAGTAGAACACAGATGAAGCTTCTAAGCTGATGTAATAGCCAGTAAGAAGTAGTACAATTCGAGTTTTAGGTATCGATTATTGACTTTTTAGCTAGCTTTGGTGCCTTGGACATGAGCTAGGACCTTAAGATTCTGCATGAAAGGAGGACTAGCAGCCGAGTTCCACGGGAGAATGTGAAAAGTGTTCACATGTAGTAAAAACCTGAGAAATCCGTCCGTTTTCGTCATTTGTTATCGAATCAACTTAAAGCGAGATCGACACATTGGCCGCTCTTCTCTCTGAAACGGTTGTACTTATCGTCTGCAAAACTATGTCGCGTGGTGCGGTATGCTGAGACACTAAAAGCACCATAACAGAACACAGATGAAGCTTCCAAGTTGATGTAATAGCCAGTAAGAAGTAGTCCAATTCAAGTTTTAGGTATTGAATATGGAACTTTTAGCTGGCTTTGGTGCCTTGGACATGAGCTAGGACCTTAAGATTCTGCATGAAAGGAGGACTAGCAGCCGAGATGCACGGGAGAATGTGAAAAGTGTTCATATGTAGTTAAAACCTGAGAAATCCGTCCGTTTTCGTCATTTGTTATCGAATCGACTTAAAGCCAGATCGTCACATTGGCCGCTCTTCTCACTGAAACGCTTGTACCTATCGTCTGCAAAGCTATGTCGCGTGCTGCGGTATGCGGAGACACTAAAATCACCATAGTAGAACACAGATGAAGCATCTAAGTTGATGTAATAGCCAGTAAGAAGTAATCCAATTCAAGTTTTAGGTATCGATTATTGACTTTTTAGCTGGCTTTGGTGCCTTGGACATGAGCTAGGACCTTAAGATTCTGCATTAAAGGAGGACTAGCAGCCGTGTTGCATGGGAGAATGTGAAAAGTGTTCATATGTAGTGAAAACCTGAGAAATCCGTCCGTTTTCGTCATTTGTTATCGAATCGACTTAAAGCCAGATCGTCACATTGGCTGCTCTTCTCTCTGAAACGGTTGCACTTATCGTCTGCAAAGCTATGTCGCGTGCTGCGGTATGCTGAGACACTAAAATCACCATAGTAGAACACAGATGAAGCATCTAAGTTGATGTAATAGCCAGTAAGAAGTAATCCACTTCAAGTTTGAGGTATCGTTATTGACTTTTTAGCTGGCTTTGGTGCCTTGGAGATGAGCTAGGACCTTAAGATTCTGCATAAAAGGAGGACTAGCAGCCGAGTTGCACGGGAGAATGTGAAAAGTGTTCATATGCAGTAAAAACGTGAGACATCCGTCCGTTTTCGTCATTTGTTATCGAATCGACTTAAAGGTAGATCGTCACATTGGCCGCTCTTCTCTCTGAAACGGTTGTACTTATCGTCTGCAAAGCTATGTCGCGTGCTGCGGTATGCGGACACACTAAAAGCACCATAGTAGAACACAGATGAAGCATCTAAGTTGATGTAATAGCCAGTAAGAAGTAATCCAATTCAAGTTTTAGGTATTGAATATTGACCTTTTAGCTGGCTTTGGTGCCTTGGACATGAGCTAGGACCTTAAGATTCTGCATTAAAGGAGGACTAGCAGCCGAGTTGCACGGGTGAATGTGAAAAGTGTTCATATGTAGTAAAAACCAGAGAAATCCGTCCGTTTTCGTCATTTGTTATCGAATCGACTTAAAGCCAGATCGTCACATTCGCCGCTCTTCTCTCTGAAACGGTTGTACTTATCGTCTGCAAAGCTATGTCGCGTGTTGCCGTAGGCGGAAACACGAAAAGCACCATAGTAGAACACAGATGAAGCTTCTAAGTTGATGTAATAGCCAGCAAGAAGTAGTACAATTCAAGTTTTAGGTATCGATTATTGACTTTTTAGCTGGATTTGGTGCCTTGGACATGAGCTAGGACTTTAAGATTCTGCATAAAAGGAGGACTAGCAGCCCAGTTGCACGGGAGAATGTGAAAAGTGTTCATATGTAGTAAAAACCTGAGACATCCGTCCGTTTTCGTCATTTGTTATCGAAGCGAATTAAAGCCAGATCGTCACATTGGCCGCTCTTCTCTCTGAAACGGTTGTACTTATCGCCTGCAAAGCTATGTCGCGTGCTGCGGTATGCGGAGACACTAAAAGCACCATAGTAGAACACAGATGAAGCTTCTAAGTTGATGTAATAGCCAGTAAGAAGTAGTCCAATTCAAGATTTAGGTATCGATTATTGACTTTTTAGCTGGGTTTGGTGCCTTGGACATGAGCTAGGACCTTACGATTTTGCATGAAAGGAGGACTAGCAGCTGAGTTGCACGGGAGAATGTGAAAAGTGTTCATATGTAATAAAAACCTTAAAAATCCGTCCGTTTGCGTCATTTGTTATCGAATCGGCTTAAAGCCAGATCGTCACATTGGCCGCTCTTCTCACTGAAACCGTTGTACTTATCGTCTGCAAAGCTATGTCGCGTGCTGCGGTATGTGGAGAGAGTAAAAGCACCATAGTAGAACACAGATGAAGCATCTAAGTTGATGTAATAGCCAGTAAGAAGTAGTACAATTCAAGTTTTAGGTATCGATTATTGACTTTTTAGCTGGCTTTGGTGCCTTGGACATGAGCTAGGACCTTAAGATTCAGCATGAAAGGAGGACTAGCAGCCCAGTTGCACGGGAGAATGTGAAAAGTGTTCATATGTAGTAAAAACCTGAGACATCCGTCCGTTTTCGTCATTTGTTATCGAATCGACTTAAAGCCAGATCGTCACATTGGCCGCTCTTCTCTCTGAAACGCTTGTACTTATCGCCTGCAAAGCTATGTCGCGTGCTGCGGTATGCGGAGACACTAAAAGCACCATAGTAGAACACAGATGAAGCTTCTAAGTTGATGTAATAGCCAGTAAGAAGTAGTCCAATTCAAGATTTAGGTATCGATTATTGACTTTTTAGCTGGGTTTGGTGCCTTGGACATGAGCTAGGACCTTAACATTCAGCATGAAAGGTGGACTAGCAGCCGAGTTACACGGGAGAATGTGAAAACTGTTCATATGTAATAAAAACCTTAGAAATCCGTCCGTTTTCGTCATATGTTATCGAATCGACTTAAAGCCAGATCGTCACATTGGCCGCTCTTCTCACTGAAACGGTTGTACTTATCGTCTGCAAAGCTATGTCGCGTGCTGCGGTATGTGGAGAGAGTAAAAGCACCATAGTAGAACACAGATGAAGCATCTAGGTTGATGTAATAGCCAGTAAGAAGTAGTACAATTCAAGTTTTAGGTATCGATTATTGACTTTTTAGCTGGCTTTGGTGCCTTGGACATGAGCTAGGACCTTAAGATTCAGCATGAAAGGAGGACTAGCAGCCCAGTTGCACGGGAGAATGTGAAAAGTGTTCATATGTAGTAAAAACCTGAGACATCCGTCCGTTTTCGTCATTTGTTATCGAATCGACTTAAAGCCAGATCGTCACATTGGCCGCTCTTCTCTCTGAAACGGTTGTACTTATCGCCTGCAAAGCTATGTCGCGTGCTGCGGTATGCGGAGACACTAAAAGCACCATAGTAGAACACAGATGAAGCTTCTAAGTTGATGTAATAGCCAGTAAGAAGTAGCCCAATTCAAGATTTAGGTATCGATTATTGACTTTTTAGCTGGGTTTGGTGCCTTGGACATGAGCTAGGACCTTACGATTCTGCATGAAAGGAGGACTAGCAGCTGAGTTGCACGGGAGAATGTGAAAAGTGTTCATATGTTGTAAAAACCTGAGAAATCCGTCCGTTTTCGTCATTTGTTATCGAATCGACTTAAAGTCAGATCGACACATTGGCCGCTCTTCTCTCTGAAACGGTTGTACTTATCGTCTGCAAAGCTATGTCGGGTGCTGCGGTATGCGGACACACTAAAAGCACCATAGTGGAACACAGATGAACCATCTAAGTTGATGTAATAGCCAGTAAGAAGTAATCCAATTCAAGTTTTAGGTATTGAATATTGACCTTTTAGCTGGCTTTGGTGCCTTGGACATGAGCTAGGACCTTAAGATTCTGCATTAAAGGAGGACTAGCAGCCGAGTTGCACGGGTGAATGTGAAAAGTGTTCATATGTAGTAAAAACCTGAGAAATCCGTCCGTTTTCGTCATTTGTTATCGAATCGACTTAAAGCCAGATCGTCACATTGGCCGCTCTTCTCTCTGAAACGGTTGTACTTATCGTCTGCAAACTTATGTCGCGTGCTGCGGTTTGCAGAGACACTAAAAGCACCATAGTAGAACACAGATGAAGCTTCTAAGTTGATGTAATAGCCAGTAAGAAGTAGTACAATTCATGTTTTAGGTATCGATCATTGACTTTTTAGCTGGCTTTGGTGCCTTGGACATGAGCTAGGACCTTAAGACTCTGCATGAAAGGAGGACTAGCAGCCGAGTTGCACGGGAGAATGTGAAAAGTGTTCATATGTAGTAAAAACCTGAGAAATCCGTCCGTTTCCGTCATTTGTTATCGAATCGATTTAAAGCCAGGTCGTCACATTGGCCGCTCTTCTCTCTGAAACGGTTGTACTTATCGTCTGCAAAGCTATGTCGCGTGCTGCGGTATGCGGAGACACTAAAAGCACCATAGTAGAACAAGGATGAAGCTTCTAAGATGATGTAATAGCTAGTAAGAAATAGTACAATTCAAGTTTTGGATATCGTTATTGACTTTTTAGCTGGCTTTGGTGACTTGGACATGAGCTAGGACCTTACGATTCTGCATGAAAGGAGGACTAGCAGCCGAGTTGCATGGGAGAATGTGAAAAGTGTTCATATGCAGTAAAATCCTGAGACATCCGTCCGTTTTCGTCATTTGTTATGGAATCGAATTAAAGCCAGATCGTCACATTGGCCGCTCTTCTCACTGAAACGGTTGTACTTATCGTCTGCAAAGCTATGTCGCGTGCTGCGGTATGCGGACACACTAAAAGCACAATAGTAGAACACAGATGAAGCTTCTAAGATGATGTAATAGCCAGTAAGAAGTAGTACAATTCAAGTTTTAGGTATCGGTTATTGACTTTTTAACCTTCTTTGGTGCTTTGGACACGAGCTAGGAAGTTAAGACATTGCATGAAGGAGGACTAGCAGCCGAGTTGCACGGGAGAATGTGAAAAGTGTTCATATGTAGTAAAAACCTGAGAAATCCGTCCGTTTTCGTCATTTGTTATCGAATCGACTTAAAGCCAGATCGTCACATTGGCCGCTCTTCTCTCTGAAACGGTTGTACTTCTTGTCTGCAAAGCTATGTCGCGTGCTGCGGTATGCGGAGACATTGAAATCACCATAGTAGAACACAGATGAAGCATCTAAGTTGATGTAATAGCCAGTAAGAAGTAGTCCAATTCAAGTTTTAGGTATAGATTATTGACTTTTTAGCTGGCTTTGGTGACTTGGACATGAGCTAGGACCTTAGGATTCTGCATGAAAGGAGGACTAGCAGCCGAGTTGCATGGGAGAATGTGAAAAGTGTTCAAATGCAGTAAAAACCTGAGACATCCGTCCGTTTTCGTCATTTATTATCGAATCGAATTAAAGCCAGATCGTCACATTGGCCGCTCTTCTCACTGAAACGGTTGTACTTATCGTCTGCAAAGCTATGTCACGTGCTGCGGTATGCGGAGACACTAAAATCACCACAGTAGAACACAGATGAAGCTTCTAAGTTGATGTAATATCCAGTAAGAAGTAGTACAATTCGAGTTTTAGGTATCGATTATTGACTTTTTAGCTGGCTTTGGTGCCTTGGACATGAGCTAGGACCTTAAGATTCTGCATGAAAGGAGGACTAGCAGCCGAGTTCCACGGGAGAATGTGAAAAGTGTTCACATGTAGTAAAAACCTGAGAAATCCGTCCGTTTTCGTCATTTGTTATCGAATCGACTTAAAGCCAGATCGACACATTGGCCGCTCTTCTCTCTGAAACGGTTGTACTTATCGTCTGCAAAACTATGTCGCGTGGTGCGGTATGCTGAGACACTAAAAGCACCATAACAGAACACAGATGAAGCTTCCAAGTTGATGTTTTAGCCAGTAAGAAGTAGTACAATTCAAGTTTTAGGTATTGAATATGGAACTTTTAGCTGGCTTTGGTGCCTTGGACATGAGCTAGGACCTTAAGATTCTGCATGAAAGGAGGACTAGCAGCCGAGTTGCACGGGAGAATGTGAAAAGTGTTCATATGCAGTAAAAACCTGAGAAATCCGTCCGTTTTCGTCATTTGTTATCGAATCGACTTAAAGCCAGATCGTCACATTGGCCGCTCTTCTCTCTGAAACGGTTGTACTTATCGTCTGCAAAGCTATGTCGCGTGTTGCCGTAGTGCGGAAACACGAAAAGCACCATAGTAGAACACAGATGAAGCTTCTAAGTTGATGTAATAGCCAGCAAGAAGTAGTACAATTCAAGTTTTAGGTATCGATTATTGACTTTTTAGCTGGATTTGGTGCCTTGGACATGAGCTAGGACTTTAAGATTCTGCATAAAAGGAGGACTAGCAGCCCAGTTGCACGGGAGAATGTGAAAAGTGTTCATATGTAGTAAAAACCTGAGACATCCGTCCGTTTTCGTCATTTGTTATCGAATCGACTTAAAGTCAGATGGTCACATTGGCCGCTCTTCTCTCTGAAACGGTTGTACTTATCGCCTGCAAAGCTATGTCGCGTGCTGCGGTATGCGGAGACACTAAAAGCACCATAGTAGAACACAGATGAAGCTTCTAAGTTGATGTAATAGCCAGTAAGAAGTAGTCCAATTCAAGATTTAGGTATCGATTATTGACTTTTTAGCGGGGTTTGGTGCCTTGGACATGAGCTAGGACCTTACGATTCTGCATGAAACGAGGACTAGCAGCTGAGTTGCACGGGAGAATGTGAAAAGTGTTCATATGTAATAAAAACCTTAAAAATCCGTCCGTTTTCGTCATTTGTTATCGAGTCGGCTTAAAGCCAGATCGTCACATTGGCCGCTCTTCTCTCTGAAACGGTTGTACTTACCGTCTGCAGAGCTATGTCGCGTGCTGCGGAATGTGGAGACACTAAAAGCACCATAGTAGAACACAGATGAAGCTTCTAAGTTGATGTAATAGCCAGTAAGAAGTAGTCCAATTCAAGTTTTAGGTATTGAATATGGAACTTTTAGCTGTCTTTGGTGCCTTGTACATGAGCTAGGACCTTAAGATTCTGCATGAAAGGAGTACTAGCAGCCGAGATGCACGGGAGAATGTGAAAAGTGTTCATATGTAGTTAAAACCTGAGAAATCCGTCCGTTTTCGTCATTTGTTATCGAATCGACTTAAAGCCAGATCGTCACATTGGCCGCTCTTCTCACTGAAACGCTTGTACCTATCGTCTGCAAAGCTATGTCGCGTGCTGCGGTATGCGGAGACACTAAAATCACCATAGTAGAACACAGATGAAGCATCTAAGTTGATGTAATAGCCAGTAAGAAGTAATCCAATTCAAGTTTTAGGTATCGATTATTGACTTTTTAGCTGGCTTTGGTGCCTTGGACATGAGCTAGGACCTTAAGATTCTGCATTAAAGGAGGACTAGCAGCCGTGTTGCATGGGAGAATGTGAAAAGTGTTCATATGTAGTGAAAACCTGAGAAATCCGTCCGTTTTCGTCATTTGTTATCGAATCGACTTAAAGCCAGATCGTCACATTGGCTGCTCTTCTCTCTGAAACGGTTGCACTTATCGTCTGCAAAGCTATGTCGAGTGCTGCGGTATGCTGAGACACTAAAATCACCATAGTAGAACACAGATGAAGCATCTAAGTTGATGTAATAGCCAGTAAGAAGTAATCCAATTCAAGTTTGAGGTATCGTTATTGACTTTTTAGCTGGCTTTGGTGCCTTGGAGATGAGCTAGGACCTTAAGATTCTGCATAAAAGGAGGACTAGCAGCCGAGTTGCACGGGAGAATGTGAAAAGTGTTCATATGCAGTAAAAACGTGAGACATCCGTCCGTTTTCGTCATTTGTTATCGAATCGACTTAAAGGCAGATCGTCACATTGGCCGCTCTTCTCTCTGAAACGGTTGTACTTATCGTCTGCAAAGCTATGTCGCGTCCTGCGGTATGCGGACACACTAAAAGCACCATAGTAGAACACAGATGAAGCATCTAAGTTGATGTAATAGCCAGTAAGAAGTAATCCAATTCAAGTTTTAGGTATTGAATATTGACCTTTTAGCTGGCTTTGGTGCCTTGGACATGAGCTAGGACCTTAAGATTCTGCATTAAAGGAGGACTAGCAGCCGAGTTGCACGGGTGAATGTGAAAAGTGTTCATATGTAGTAAAAACCAGAGAAATCCGTCCGTTTTCGTCATTTGTTATCGAATCGACTTAAAGCCAGATCGTCACATTCGCCGCTCTTCTCTCTGAAACGGTTGTACTTATCGTCTGCAAAGCTATGTCGCGTGTTGCCGTAGGCGGAAACACGAAAAGCACCATAGTAGAACACAGATGAAGCTTCTAAGTTGATGTAATAGCCAGCAAGAAGTAGTACAATTCAAGTTTTAGGTATCGATTATTGACTTTTTAGCTGGATTTGGTGCCTTGGACATGAGCTAGGACTTTAAGATTCTGCATAAAAGGAGGACTAGCAGCCCAGTTGCACGGGAGAATGTGAAAAGTGTTCATATGTAGTAAAAACCTGAGACATCCGTCCGTTTTCGTCATTTGTTATCGAAGCGAATTAAAGCCAGATCGTCACATTGGCCGCTCTTCTCTCTGAAACGGTTGTACTTATCGCCTGCAAAGCTATGTCGCGTGCTGCGGTATGCGGAGACACTAAAAGCACCATAGTAGAACACAGATGAAGCTTCTAAGTTGATGTAATAGCCAGTAAGAAGTAGTCCAATTCAAGATTTAGGTATCGATTATTGACTTTTTAGCTGGGTTTGGTGCCTTGGACATGAGCTAGGACCTTACGATTCTGCATGAAAGGAGGACTAGCAGCTGAGTTGCACGGGAGAATGTGAAAAGTGTTCATATGTAATAAAAACCTTAAAAATCCGTCCGTTTGCGTCATTTGTTATCGAATCGGCTTAAAGCCAGATCGTCACATTGGCCGCTCTTCTCACTGAAACGGTTGTACTTATCGTCTGCAAAGCTATGTCGCGTGCTGCGGTATGTGGAGAGAGTAAAAGCACCATAGTAGAACACAGATGAAGCATCTAAGTTGATGTAATAGCCAGTAAGAAGTAGTACAATTCAAGTTTTAGGTATCGATTATTGACTTTTTAGCTGGCTTTGGTGCCTTGGACATGAGCTAGGACCTTAAGATTCAGCATGAAAGGAGGACTAGCAGCCCAGTTGCACGGGAGAATGTGAAAAGTGTTCATATGTAGTAAAAACCTGAGACATCCGTCCGTTTTCGTCATTTGTTATCGAATCGACTTAAAGCCAGATCGTCACATTGGCCGCTCTTCTCTCTGAAACGCTTGTACTTATCGCCTGCAAAGCTATGTCGCGTGCTGCGGTATGCGGAGACACTAAAAGCACCATAGTAGAACACAGATGAAGCTTCTAAGTTGATGTAATAGCCAGTAAGAAGTAGTCCAATTCAAGATTTAGGTATCGATTATTGACTTTTTAGCTGGGTTTGGTGCCTTGGACATGAGCTAGGACCTTAAGATTCAGCATGAAAGGAGGACTAGCAGCCCAGTTGCACGGGAGAATGTGAAAAGTGTTCGTATGTAGTAAAAACCTGAGACATCCGTCCGTTTTCGTCATTTGTTATCGAATCGACTTAAAGCCAGATCGTCACATTGGCCGCTCTTCTCTCTGAAACGGTTGTACTTATCGCCTGCAAAGCTATGTCGCGTGCTGCGGTATGCGGAGACACTAAAAGCACCATAGTAGAACACAGATGAAGCTTCTAAGTTGATGTAATAGCCAGTAAGAAGTAGTCCAATTCAAGATTTAGGTATCGATTATTGACTTTTTAGCTGGGTTTGGTGCCTTGGACATGAGCTAGGACCTTACGATTCTGCATGAAAGGAGGACTAGCAGCCGAGATGCACGGGAGAATGTGAAAAGTGTTCATATGTAGTTAAAACCTGAGAAATCCGTCCGTTTTCGTCATTTGTTATCGAATCGACTTAAAGCCAGATCGTCACATTGGCCGCTCTTCTCACTGAAACGCTTGTACCTATCGTCTGCAAAGCTATGTCGCGTGCTGCGGTATGCGGAGACACTAAAATCACCATAGTAGAACACAGATGAAGCATCTAAGTTGATGTAATAGCCAGTAAGAAGTAATCCAATTCAAGTTTTAGGTATCGATTATTGACTTTTTAGCTGGCTTTGGTGCCTTGGACATGAGCTAGGACCTTAAGATTCTGCATTAAAGGAGGACTAGCAGCCGTGTTGCATGGGAGAATGTGAAAAGTGTTCATATGTAGTGAAAACCTGAGAAATCCGTCCGTTTTCGTCATTTGTTATCGAATCGACTTAAAGCCAGATCGTCACATTGGATGCTCTTCTCTCTGAAACGGTTGCACTTATCGTCTGCAAAGCTATGTCGCGTGCTGCGGTATGCTGAGACACTAAAATCACCATAGTAGAACACAGATGAAGCATCTAAGTTGATGTAATAGCCAGTAAGAAGTAATCCAATTCAAGTTTGAGGTATCGTTATTGACTTTTTAGCTGGCTTTGGTGCCTTGGAGATGAGCTAGGACCTTAAGATTCTGCATAAAAGGAGGACTAGCAGCCGAGTTGCACGGGAGAATGTGAAAAGTGTTCATATGCAGTAAAAACGTGAGACATCCGTCCGTTTTCGTCATTTGTTATCGAATCGACTTAAAGGCAGATCGTCACATTGGCCGCTCTTCTCTCTGAAACGGTTGTACTTATCGTCTGCAAAGCTATGTCGCGTCCTGCGGTATGCGGACACACTAAAAGCACCATAGTAGAACACAGATGAAGCATCTAAGTTGATGTAATAGCCAGTAAGAAGTAATCCAATTCAAGTTTTAGGTATTGAATATTGACCTTTTAGCTGGCTTTGGTGCCTTGGACATGAGCTAGGACCTTAAGATTCTGCATTAAAGGAGGACTAGCAGCCGAGTTGCACGGGTGAATGTGAAAAGTGTTCATATGTAGTAAAAACCAGAGAAATCCGTCCGTTTTCGTCATTTGTTATCGAATCGACTTAAAGCCAGATCGTCACATTCGCCGCTCTTCTCTCTGAAACGGTTGTACTTATCGTCTGCAAAGCTATGTCGCGTGTTGCCGTAGGCGGAAACACGAAAAGCACCATAGTAGAACACAGATGAAGCTTCTAAGTTGATGTAATAGCCAGCAAGAAGTAGTACAATTCAAGTTTTAGGTATCGATTATTGACTCTTTAGCTGGATTTGGTGCCTTGGACATGAGCTAGGACTTTAAGATTCTGCATAAAAGGAGGACTAGCAGCCCAGTTGCACGGGAGAATGTGAAAAGTGTTCATATGTAGTAAAAACCTGAGACATCCGTCCGTTTTCGTCATTTGTTATCGAAGCGAATTAAAGCCAGATCGTCACATTGGCCGCTCTTCTCTCTGAAACGGTTGTACTTATAGCCTGCAAAGCTATGTCGCGTGCTGCGGTATGCGGAGACACTAAAAGCACCATAGTAGAACACAGATGAAGCTTCTAAGTTGATGTAATAGCCAGTAAGAAGTAGTCCAATTCAAGATTTAGGTATCGATTATTGACTTTTTAGCTGGGTTTGGTGCCTTGGACATGAGCTAGGACCATACGATTCTGCATGAAAGGAGGACTAGCAGCTGAGTTGCACGGGAGAATGTGAAAAGTGTTCATATGTAATAAAAACCTTAAAAATCCGTCCGTTTGCGTCATTTGTTATCGAATCGGCTTAAAGCCAGATCGTCACATTGGCCGCTCTTCTCACTGAAACGGTTGTACTTATCGTCTGCAAAGCTATGTCGCGTGCTGCGGTATGTGGAGAGAGTAAAAGCACCATAGTAGAACACAGATGAAGCATCTAAGTTGATGTAATAGCCAGTAAGAAGTAGTACAATTCAAGTTTTAGGTATCGATTATTGACTTTTTAGCTGGCTTTGGTGCCTTGGACATGAGCTAGGACCTTAAGATTCAGCATGAAAGGAGGACTAGCAGCCCAGTTGCACGGGAGAATGTGAAAAGTGTTCATATGTAGTAAAAACCTGAGACATCCGTCCGTTTTCGTCATTTGTTATCGAATCGACTTAAAGCCAGATCGTCACATTGGCCGCTCTTCTCTCTGAAACGCTTGTACTTATCGCCTGCAAAGCTATGTCGCGTGCTGCGGTATGCGGAGACACTAAAAGCACCATAGTAGAACACAGATGAAGCTTCTAAGTTGATGTAATAGCCAGTAAGAAGTAGTCCAATTCAAGATTTAGGTATCGATTATTGACTTTTTAGCTGGGTTTGGTGCCTTGGACATGAGCTAGGACCTTAACATTCAGCATGAAAGGTGGACTAGCAGCCGAGTTACACGGGAGAATGTGAAAACTGTTCATATGTAATAAAAACCTTAGAAATCCGTCCGTTTTCGTCATATGTTATCGAATCGACTTAAAGCCAGATCGTCACATTGGCCGCTCTTCTCACTGAAACGGTTGTACTTATCGTCTGCAAAGCTATGTCGCGTGCTGCGGTATGTGGAGAGAGTAAAAGCACCATAGTAGAACACAGATGAAGCATCTAGGTTGATGTAATAGCCAGTAAGAAGTAGTACAATTCAAGTTTTAGGTATCGATTATTGACTTTTTAGCTGGCTTTGGTGCCTTGGACATGAGCTAGGACCTTAAGATTCAGCATGAAAGGAGGACTAGCACCCCAGTTGCACGGGAGAATGTGAAAAGTGTTCATATGTAGTAAAAACCTGAGACATCCGTCCGTTTTCGTCATTTGTTATCGAATCGACTTAAAGCCAGATCGTCACATTGGCCGCTCTTCTCTCTGAAACGGTTGTACTTATCGCCTGCAAAGCTATGTCGCGTGCTGCGGTATGCGGAGACACTAAAAGCACCATAGTAGAACACAGATGAAGCTTCTAAGTTGATGTAATAGCCAGTAAGAAGTAGTCCAATTCAAGATTTAGGTATCGATTATTGACTTTTTAGCTGGGTTTGGTGCCTTGGACATGAGCTAGGACCTTACGATTCTGCATGAAAGGAGGACTAGCAGCTGAGTTGCACGGGAGAATGTGAAAAGTGTTCATATGTTGTAAAAACCTGAGAAATCCGTCCATTTTCGTCATTTGTTATCGAATCGACTTAAAGTCAGATCGACACATTGGCCGCTCTTCTCTCTGAAACGGTTGTACTTATCGTCTGCAAAGCTATGTCGGGTGCTGCGGTATGCGGACACACTAAAAGCACCATAGTAGAACACAGATGAACCATCTAAGTTGATGTAATAGCCAGTAAGAAGTAATCCAATTCAAGTTTTAGGTATTGAATATTGACCTTTTAGCTGGCTTTGGTGCCTTGGACATGAGCTAGGACCTTAAGATTCTGCATTAAAGGAGGACTAGCAGCCGAGTTGCACGGGTGAATGTGAAAAGTGTTCATATGTAGTAAAAACCTGAGAAATCCGTCCATTTTCGTCATTTGTTATCGAATCGACTTAAAGCCAGATCGTCACATTGGCCGCTCTTCTCTCTGAAACGGTTGTACTTATCGTCTGCAAACTTATGTCGCGTGCTGCGGTATGCAGAGACACTAAAAGCACCATAGTAGAACACAGATGAAGCTTCTAAGTTGATGTAATAGCCAGTAAGAAGTAGTACAATTCATGTTTTAGGTATCGATTATTGACTTTTTAGCTGGCTTTGGTGCCTTGGACATGAGCTAGGACCTTAAGACTCTGCATGAAAGGAGGACTAGCAGCCGAGTTGCACGGGAGAATGTGAAAAGTGTTCATATGTAGTAAAAACCTGAGAAATCCGTCCGTTTCCGTCATTTGTTATCGAATCGATTTAAAGCCAGGTCGTCACATTGGCCGCTCTTCTCTCTGAAACGGTTGTACTTATCGTCTGCAAAGCTATGTCGCGTGCTGCGGTATGCGGAGACACTAAAAGCACCATAGTAGAACACAGATGAAGCTTCTAAGTTGATGTAATAGCCAGTAAGAAGTAGTACAATTCATGTTTTAGGTATCGATTATTGACTTTTTAGCTGGCTTTGGTGCCTTGGACATGAGCTAGGACCTTAAGACTCTGCATGAAAGGAGGACTAGCAGCCGAGTTGCACGGGAGAATGTGAAAAGTGTTCATATGTAGTAAAAACCTGAGAAATCCGTCCGTTTCCGTCATTTGTTATCGAATCGATTTAAAGCCAGGTCGTCACATTGGCCGCTCTTCTCTCTGAAACGGTTGTACTTATCGTCTGCAAAGCTATGTCGCGTGCTGCGGTATGCGGAGACACTAAAAGCACCATAGTAGAACAAGGATGAAGCTTCTAAGATGATGTAATAGCTAGTAAGAAATAGTACAATTCAAGTTTTGGATATCGTTATTGACTTTTTAGCTGGCTTTGGTGACTTGGACATGAGCTAGGACCTTACGATTCTGCATGAAAGGAGGACTAGCAGCCGAGTTGCATGGGAGAATGTGAAAAGTGTTCATATGCAGTAAAAACCTGAGACATCCGTCCGTTTTCGTCATTTGTTATGGAATCGAATTAAAGCCAGATCGTCACATTGGCCGCTCTTCTCACTGAAACGGTTGTACTTATCGTCTGCAAAGCTATGTCGCGTGCTGCGGTATGCGGACACACTAAAAGCACAATAGTAGAACACAGATGAAGCTTCTAAGATGATGTAATAGCCAGTAAGAAGTAGTAAATTTCAAGTTTTAGGTATCGGTTATTGACTTATTAACCTTCTTTGGTGCCTTGGACACGAGCTAGGAAGTTAAGACATTGCATGAAGGAGGACTAGCAGCCGAGTTGCACGGGAGAATGTGAAAAGTGTTCATATGTAGTAAAAACCTGAGAAATCCGTCCGTTTTCGTCATTTGTTATCGAATCGACTTAAAGCCAGATCGTCACATTGGCCGCTCTTCTCTCTGAAACGGTTGTACTTCTTGTCTGCAAACCTATGTCGCGTGCTGCGGTATGCGGAGACATTGAAATCACCATAGTAGAACACAGATGAAGCATCTAAGTTGATGTAAGAGCCAGTAAGAAGTAGTCCAATTCAAGTTTTAGGTATAGATTATTGACTTTTTAGCTGGCTTTGGTGACTTGGACATGAGCTAGGACCTTAGGATTCTGCATGAAAGGAGGACTAGCAGCCGAGTTGCATGGGAGAATGTGAAAAGTGTTCATATGCAGTAAAAACCTGAGACATCCGTCCGTTTTCGTCATTTATTATCGAATCGAATTAAAGCCAGATCGTCACATTGGCCGCTCTTCTCACTGAAACAGTTGTACTTATCGTCTGCAAAGCTATGTCACGTGCTGCGGTATGCGGAGACACTAAAATCACCACAGTAGAACACAGATGAAGCTTCTAAGTTGATGTAATATCCAGTAAGAAGTAGTACAATTCGAGTTTTAGGTATCGATTATTGACTTTTTAGCTGGCTTTGGTGCCTTGGACATGAGCTAGGACCTTAAGATTCTGCATGAAAGGAGGACTAGCAGCCGAGTTCCACGGGAGAATGTGAAAAGTGTTCACATGTAGTAAAAACCTGAGAAATCCGTCCGTTTTCGTCATTTGTTATCGAATCGACTTAAAGCCAGATCGACACATTGGCCGCTCTTCTCTCTGAAACGGTTGTACTTATCGTCTGCAAAACTATGTCGCGTGGTGCGGTATGCTGAGACACTAAAAGCACCATAACAGAACACAGATGAAGCTTCCAAGTTGATGTTTTAGCCAGTAAGAAGTAGTACAATTCAAGTTTTAGGTATTGAATATGGAACTTTTAGCTGGCTTTGGTGCCTTGGACATGAGCTAGGACCTTAAGATTCTGCATGAAAGGAGGACTAGCAGCCGAGTTGCACGGGAGAATGTGAAAAGTGTTCATATGTATTTAAAACCTGAGAAATCCGTCCGTTTTCGTCATTTGTTATCAAATCGACTTAAAGCCAGATCGTCACATTGGCCGCTCTTCTCTCTGAAACGCTTGTACCTATCGTCTGCAAAGCTATGTCGCGTGCTGCGGTATGCGGAGACACTAAAATCACCATAGTAGAACACAGATGAAGCATCTAAGTTGATGTAATAGCCAGTAAGAAGTAATCCAATTCAAGTTTTAGGTATCGATTATTGACTTTTTAGCTGGCTTTGGTGCCTTGGACATGAGCTAGGACCTTAAGATTCTGCATTAAAGGAGGACTAGCAGCCGTGTTGCATGGGAGAATGTGAAAAGTGTTCATATGTAGTGAAAACCTGAGAAATCCGTCCGTTTTCGTCATTTGTTATCGAATCGACTTAAAGCCAGATCGTCACATTGGCTGCTCTTCTCTCTGAAACGGTTGCACTTATCGTCTGCAAAGCTATGTTGCGTGCTGCGGTATGCTGAGACACTAAAATCACCATAGTAGAACACAGATGAAGCATCTAAGTTGATGTAATAGCCAGTAAGAAGTAATCCAATTCAAGTTTGAGGTATCGTTATTGACTTTTTAGCTGCCTTTGGTGCCTTGGAGATGAGCTAGGACCTTAAGATTCTGCATAAAAGGAGGACTAGCAGCCGAGTTGCACGGGAGAATGTGAAAAGTGTTCATATGCAGTAAAAACGTGAGACATCCGTCCGTTTTCGTCATTTGTTATCGAATCGACTTAAAGGCAGATCGTCACATTGGCCGCTCTTCTCTCTGAAACGGTTGTACTTATCGTCTGCAAAGCTATGTCGCGTGCTGCGGTATGCGGACACACTAAAAGCACCATAGTAGAACACAGATGAAGCATCTAAGTTGATGTAATAGCCAGTAAGAAGTAATCCAATTCAAGTTTTAGGTATTGAATATTGACCTTTTAGCTGGCTTTGGTGCCTTGGACATGAGCTAGGACCTTAAGATTCTGCATTAAAGGAGGACTAGCAGCCGAGTTGCACGGGTGAATGTGAAAAGTGTTCATATGTAGTAAAAACCTGAGAAATCCGTCCGTTTTCGTCATTTGTTATCGAATCGACTTAAAGCCAGATCGTCACATTGGCCGCTCTTCTCTCTGAAACGGTTGTACTTATCGTCTGCAAAGCTATGTCGCGTGTTGCCGTAGTGCGGAAACACGAAAAGCACCATAGTAGAACACAGATGAAGCTTCTAAGTTGATGTAATAGCCAGCAAGAAGTAGTACAATTCAAGTTTTAGGTATCGATTATTGACTTTTTAGCTGGATTTGGTGCCTTGGACATGAGCTAGGATTTTAAGATTCTGCATAAAAGGAGGACTAGCAGCCCAGTTGCACGGGAGAATGTGAAAAGTGTTCATATGTAGTAAAAACCTGAGACATCCGTCCGTTTTCGTCATTTGTTATCGAATCGACTTAATGCCAGATGGTCACATTGGCCGCTCTTCTCTCTGAAACGGTTGTACTTATCGCCTGCAAAGCTATGTCGCGTGCTGCGGTATGCGGAGACACTAAAAGCACCATAGTAGAACACAGATGAAGCTTCTAAGTTGATGTAATAGCCAGTAAGAAGTAGTCCAATTCAAGATTTAGGTATCGATTATTGACTTTTTAGCGGGGTTTGGTGCCTTGGACATGAGCTAGGACCTTACGATTCTGCATGAAACGAGGACTAGCAGCTGAGTTGCACGGGAGAATGTGAAAAGTGTTCATATGTAATAAAAACCTTAAAAATCCGTCCGTTTTCGTCATTTGTTATCGAGTCGGCTTAAAGCCAGATCGTCACATTGGCCGCTCTTCTCTCTGAGACGGTTGTACTTACCGTCTGCAGAGCTATGTCGCGTGCTGCGGTATGTGGAGACACTAAAAGCACCATAGTAGAACACAGATGAAGCTTCTAAGTTGATGTAATAGCCAGTAAGAAGTAGTACAATTCAAGTTTTAGGTATCGATTATTGACTTTTTAGCTGGCTTTGGTGCCTTGGACATGAGCTAGGACCTTAAGATTCTGCATGAAGGGAGGACTAGCAGCCGAGTTGCATGGGAGAATGTGAAAAGTGTTCATATGTAGTAAAAACCTAAGAAATCCGTCCGTTTTCGTCATTTGTTATCGAATCGACTTAAAGCCAGATCGTCACATTGGCCGCTCTTCTCTCTGAAACGCTTGTACTTATCGTCTGCAAAGCCATGTCGCGTACTGCGGAATGCGGAGACCCTAAAATCACCATAGTAGAACACAGATGAAGCTTCTAAGTTGATGTAATAGCCAGTAAGAAGTAGTACAATTCAAGTTTTAGGTATCGATTATTGACTTTTTAGCTGGCTTTGGTGAATGAACATGAGCTAGGACCTTAACATTCTGCATGAAAGTAGGACTAGCAGCCGAGTTACACGGGAGAATGTGAAAACTGTTCATATGTAATAAAAACCTTAGAAATCCGTCCATTTTCGTCATATGTTATCGAATCGACTTAAAGCCAGATCGTCACATTGGCCGCTCTTCTCACTGAAACGGTTGTACTTATCGTCTGCAAAGCTATGTCGCGTGCTGCGGTATGTGGAGAGAGTAAAAGCACCATAGTAGAACACAGATGAAGCATCTAAGTTGATGTAATAGCCAGTAAGAAGTAGTACAATTCAGGTTTTAGGTATCGATTATTGACTTTTTAGCTGGCTTTGGTGCCTTGGACATGAGCTAGGACCTTAAGATTCAGCATGAAAGGAGGACTAGCACCCGAGTTGCACGGGCGAATGTGAAAAGTGTTCATATGTTGTAAAAACCTGAGAAATCCGTCCGTTTTCGTCATTTGTTATCGAATCGACTTAAAGTCAGATCGACACATTGGCCGCTCTTCTCTCTGAAACGGTTGTACTTATCGTCTGCAAAGCTATGTCGCGTGCTGCGGTATGCGGACACACTAAAAGCACCATAGTAGAACACAGATGAAGCATCTAAGTTGATGTAATAGCCAGTAAGAAGTAATACAATTCAAGTTTTAGGTATTGAATATTGACCTTTTAGCTGGCTTTGGTGCCTTGGACATGAGCTAGGACCTTAAGATTCTGCATTAAAGGAGGACTAGCAGCCGAGTAGCACGGGTGAATGTGAAAAGTGTTCAAATGTAGTAAAAACCTGAGAAATCCGTCCATTTTCGTCATTTGTTATCGAATCGACTTAAAGCCAGATCGTCACATTGGCCGCTCTTCTCTCTGAAACGGTTGTACTTATCGTCTACAAAGTTATGTCGCGTGCTGCGGTATGCAGAGACATTAAAAGCACCATAGTAGAACACAGATGAAGCTTCTAAGTTGATGTAATAGCCAGTAAGAAGTAGTACAATTCATGTTTTAGGTATCGATTATTGTCTTTTTAGCTGGCTTTGGTGCCTTGGACATGAGCTAGGACCTTAAGACTCTGCATGAAAGGAGGACTAGCAGCCGAGTTGCATGGGAGAATGTGAAAAGTGTTCATATACAGTAATAACCTGAGACATCCGTCCGTTTTCGTCATTTGTTATCGAATCGAATTAAAGCCAGATCGTCACATTGGCCGCTCTTCTCACTGAAACGGTTGTACTTGTCGTCTGCAAAGCTATGTCGCGTGGTGCGGTATGCTGAGACACTAAAAGCACCATAACAGAACACAGATGAAGCTTCCAAGTTGATGTAATAGCCAGTAAGAAGTAGTACAATTCAAGTTTTAGGTATTGAATATGGAACTTTTAGCTGGCTTTGGTGCCTTGGACATGAGCTAGGACCTTAAGATTCTGCATGAAAGGAGGACTAGCAGCCGAGTTGCACGGGAGAATGTGAAAAGTGTTCATATGTAGTTAAAACCTGAGAAATCCGTCCGTTTTCGTCATTTGTTATCGAATCGACTTAAAGCCAGATCGTCACATTGGCCGCTCTTCTCTCTGAAACGCTTGTACCTGTCGTCTGCAAAGCTATGTCGCGTGCTGCGGTATGCGGAGACACTAAAAGCACCATAGTAGAACACAGATGAAGCATCTAAGTTGATGTAATAGCCAGTAAGAAGTAATCCAATTCAAGTTTTAGGTATCGATTATTGACTTTTTAGCTGGCTTTGGTGCCTTGGACATGAGCTAGGACCTTTAGATTCTGCATTAAAGGAGGACTAGCAGCCGTGTTGCATGGGAGAATGTGAAAAGTGTTCATATCTAGTAAAAACCTGAGAAATCCGTCCGTTTTCGTCATTTGTTATCGAATCGACTTAAAGCCAGATCGTCACATTGGCTGCTCTTCTCTCTGAAACGGTTGCACTTATCGTCTGCAAAGCAATGTCGCGTGCTGCGGTATGCTGAGACACTAAAATCACCATAGTAGAACACAGATGAAGCATCTAAGTTGATGTAATAGCCAGTAAGAAGTAATCCAATTCAAGTTTTAGGTATCGTTATTGACTTTTTAGCTGGCTTTGGTGCCTTGGAGATGAGCTAGGACCTTAAGATTCTGCATGAAAGGAGGACTAGCAGCCGAGTTGCACGGGAGAATGTGAAAAGTGTTCATATGCAGTAAAAACGTGAGACATCCGTCCGTTTTCGTCATTTGTTATCGAATCGACTTAAAGCCAGATCGTCACATTGGCCGCTCTTCTCTCTGAAACGGTTGTACTTATCGTCTGCAAAGCTATGTCGCGTGCTGCGGTATGCGGACACACTAAAAGCACCATAGTAGAACACAGATGAAGCATCTAAGTTGATGTAATAGCCAGTAAGAAGTAATCCAATTCAAGTTTTAGGTATTGAATATTGACCTTTTAGCTGGCTTTGGTGCCTTGGACATGAGCTAGGACCTTAAGATTCTGCATTAAAGGAGGACTAGCAGCCGAGTTGCACAGGAGAATGTGAAAAGTGTTCATATGCAGTAAAAACGTGAGACATCCGTCCGTTTTCGTCATTTGTTATCGAATCGACTTAAAGCCAGATCGTCACATTCGCCGCTCTTCTCTCTGAAACGGTTGTACTTATCGTCTGCAAAGCTATGTCGCGTGTTGCCGTAGGCGCAAACAGGAAAAGCACCATAGTAGAACACAGATGAAGCTTCTAAGTTGATGTAATAGCCAGTAAGAAGTAGTCCAATTCAAGATTTAGGTATCGATTATTGACTTTTTAGCTGGCTTTGGTGCCTTGGACATGAGCTAGGACCTTACGATTCTGCATGAAAGGAGGACTAGCATCTGAGTTGCACGGGAGAATGTGAAAAGTGTTCATATGTAATAAAAACCTTAAAAATCCGTCCGTTTTCGTCATTTGTTATCGAATCGGCTTAAAGCCAGATCGACACATTTGCCGCTCTTCTCTCTGAAACGGTTGTACTTACCGTCTGCAAAGCTATGTCGCGTGCTGCGGTATGTGGAGACACTAAAAGCACCATAGTAGAACACAGATGAAGCTTCTAAGTTGATGTAATAGCCAGTAAGAAGTAGTACAATTCAAGTTTTAGGTATCGATTATTGACTTTTTAGCTGGCTTTGGTGCCTTGGACATGTGCTAGGACCTTAAGATTCTGCATGAAAGGAGGACTAGCAGCCGAGTTTCATGGGAGAATGTGAAAAGTGTTCATATGTAGTAAAAACCTAAGAAATCCGTCCGTTTTCGTCATTTGTTATCGAATCGACTTAAAGCCAGATCGTCACATTGGCCGCTCTTCTCTCTGAAACGCTTGTACTTATCGTCTGCAAAGCCATGTCGCGTACTGCGGTATGCGGAGACCCTAAAATCACCATAGTAGAACACAGATGAAGCTTCTAAGTTGATGTAATAGCCAGTAAGAAGTAGTACAATTCAAGTTTTAGGTATCGATTATTGACTTTTTAGCTGGCTTTGGTGCCTTGAACGTGAGCTAGGACCTTAACATTCTGCATGAAAGGAGGACTAGCAGCTGAGTTACACGGGAGAATGTAAAAACTGTTCATATGTAATAAAAACCTTAGAAATCCGTCCGTTTTCGTCATATGTTATCGAATCGACTTAAAGCCAGATCGTCACATTGGCCGCTCTTCTCACTGAAACGGTTGTACTTATCGTCTGCAAAGCTATGTCGCGTGCTGCGGTATGTGGAGAGAGTAAAAGCACCATAGTAGAACACAGATGAAGCATCTAAGTTGATGTAATAGCCAGTAAGAAGTAGTACAATTCAAGTTTTAGGTATCGATTATTGACTTTTTAGCTGGCTTTGGTGCCTTGGACATGAGCTAGGACCTTAAGATTCAGCATGAAAGGAGGACTAGCAGCCGAGTTGCACGGGAGAATGTGAAAAGTGTTCATATGTTGTAAAAACCTGAGAAATCCGTCCGTTTTCGTCATTTGTTATCGAATCGACTTAAAGCCAGATCGACACATTGGCCGCTCTTCTCTCTGAAACGGTTGTACTTATCGTCTGCAAAGCTATGTCGCGTGCTGCGGTATGCGGACACACTAAAAGCACCATAGTAGAACACAGATGAACCATCTAAGTTGATGTAATAGCCAGTAAGAAGTAGTACAATTCAAGTTTTAGGTATCGATTATTGACTTTTTAGCTGGCTGTGGTGACTTGGACATGAGCTAGGACCTCAAGATTCTGCATGAAAGGAGGACTAGCAGCCGAGTTGCATGGGAGAATGTGAAAAGTGTTCATATGCAGTAAAAACCTGAGACATCCGTCCGTTTTCGTCATTTGTTATCGAATCGAATTAAAGCCAGGTCGTCACATTGGCCGCTCTTCTCTGTGAAACGGTTGTACTTATCGTCTGCAAAACTATGTCGCGTGGTGCGGTATGCTGAGACACTAAAAGCACCATAACAGAACACAGATGAAGCTTCCAAGTTTATGTAATAGCCAGTAAGAAGTAGTACAATTCAAGTTTTAGGTATTGAATATGGAACTTTTAGCTGGCTTTGGTGCCTTGGACATGAGCTAGGACCTTAAGATTCTGCATGAAAGGAGGACTAGCAGCCGAGTTGCACGGGAGAATGTGAAAAGTGTTCATATGTAGTTAAAACCTGAGAAATCCGTCCGTTTTCGTCATTTGTTATCGAATCGACTTAAAGCCAGATCGTCACATTGGCCGCTCTTCTCTCTGAAACGCTTGTACCTATCGTCTGCAAAGCTATGTCGCGTGCTGCGGTATGCTGAGACACTAAAATCACCATAGTAGAACACAGATGAAGCATCTAAGTTGATGTAATAGCCAGTAAGAAGTAATCCAATTCAAGTTTTAAGTATCGATTATTGACTTTTTAGCTGGCTTTGGTGCCTTGGACATGAGCTAGGACCTTAAGATTCTGCATGAAAGGAGGACTAGCAGCCGAGTTGCACGGGAGAATGTGAAAAGTGTTCATATGCAGTAAAAACGTGAGACATTCGTCCGTTTTCGTCATTTGTTATCGAATCGACTTAAAGCCAGATCGTCACATTGGCCGCTCTTCTCTCTGAAACGGTTGTACTTATCGTCTGCAAAGCTATGTCGCGTGCTGCGGTATGCGGACACACTAAAAGCACCATAGTAGAACACAGATGAAGCTTCTACGTTGATGTAATAGCCAGTAAGAGGTAGTACAATTCAAGTTTTAGGTATCGATTATTGACTTTTTAGCTGGGTTTGTTGCCTTGGACATGAGCTAGGACCTTACGATTCTGCATGAAGAGAGGACTAGCAGCCGAGTTGCACGGGAGAATGTGAAAAGTGTACATATGCAGTAAAAACGTGAGACATCCGTCCGTTTCCGTCATTTGTTATCGAATCGATTTAAAGCCAGGTCGTCACATTGGCCGCTCTTCTCTCTGAAACGGTTGTACTTATCGTCTGCAAAGCTATGTCGCGTGCTGCGGTATGCGGAGACACTAAAAGCACCATAGTAGAACAAGGATGAAGCTTCTAAGATGATGTAATAGCCAGTAAGAAATAGTAGAATTCAAGTTTTGGATATCGTTATTGACTTTTTAGCTGGCTTTGGTGACTTGGACATGAGCTAGGACCTTAAGATTCTGCATGAAAGGAGGACTAGCAGCCGAGTTGCATGGGAGAATGTGAAAAGTGTTCATATACAGTAATAACCTGAGACATCCGTCCGTTTTCGTCATTTGTTATCGAATCGAATTAAAGCCAGATCGTCACATTGGCCGCTCTTCTCACTGAAACGGTTGTACTTGTCGTCTGCAAAGCTATGTCGCGTGCTGCGGTATGCGGACACACTAAAAGCACAATAGTAGAACACAGATGAAGCTTCAAAGTTGATGTAATAGCCAGTAAGAAGTAGTAAAATTCAAGTTTTAGGTATCGGTTATTGACTTTTTAACCTTCTTTGGTGCCTTGGACACGAGCTAGGAAGTTAAGACATTGCATGAAGGAGGACTAGCAGCCGAGTTGCACGGGAGAATGTGAAAAGTGTTCATATGTAGTAAAAACCTGAGAAATCCGTCCGTTTTCGTCATTTGTTATCGAATCGACTTAAAGCCAGATCGACACATTGGCCGCTCTTCTCTCTGAAACGGTTGTACTTATCGTCTGCAAAACTATGTCGCGTGGTGCGGTATGCTGAGACACTAAAAGCACCATAACAGAACACAGATGAAGCTTCCAAGTTGATGTAATAGCCAGTAAGAAGTAGTACAATTCAAGTTTTAGGTATTGAATATGGAACTTTTAGCTGGCTTTGGTGCCTTGGACATGAGCTAGGACCTTAAGATTCTGCATGAAAGGAGGACTAGCAGCCGAGTTGCACGGGAGAATGTGAAAAGTGTTCATATGTAGTTAAAACCTGAGAAATCCGTCCGTTTTCGTCATTTGTTATCGAATCGACTTAAAGCCAGATCGTCACATTGGCCGCTCTTCTCTCTGAAACGCTTGTACCTGTCGTCTGCAAAGCTATGTCGCGTGCTGCGGTATGCGGAGACACTAAAAGCACCATAGTAGAACACAGATGAAGCATCTAAGTTTATGTAATAGCCAGTAAGAAGTAATCCAATTCAAGTTTTAGGTATCGATTATTGACTTTTTAGCTGGCTTTGGTGCCCTGGACATGAGCTAGGACCTTTAGATTCTGCATTAAAGGAGGACTAGCAGCCGTGTTGCACGGGAGAATGTGAAAAGTGTTCATATCTAGTAAAAACCTGAGAAATCCGTCCGTTTTCGTCATTTGTTATCGAATCGACTTAAAGCCAGATCGTCACATTGGCTGCTCTTCCCTCTGAAACGGTTGCACTTATCGTCTGCAAAGCAATGTCGCGTGCTGCGGTATGCTGAGACACTAAAATCACCATAGTAGAACACAGATGAAGCATCTAAGTTGATGTAATAGCCAGTAAGAAGTAATCCAATTCAAGTTTTAGGTATTGAATATTGACCTTTTAGCTGGCTTTGGTGCCTTGGACATGAGCTAGGACCTTAAGATTCTGCATTAAAGGAGGACTAGCAGCCGAGTTGCACAGGAGAATGTGAAAAGTGTTCATATGCAGTAAAAACGTGAGACATCCGTCCGTTTTCGTCATTTGTTATCGAATCGACTTAAGGCCAGATCGTCACATTCGCCGCTCTTCTCTCTGAAACGCTTGTACTTATCGTCTGCAAAGCTATGTCGCGTGTTGCCGTAGGCGCAAACAGGAAAAGCACCATAGTAGAACACAGATGAAGCTTCTAAGTTGATGTAATAGCCAGTAAGAAGTAGTCCAATTCAAGATTTAGGTATCGATTATTGACTTTTTAGCTGGCTTTGGTGCCTTGGACATGAGCTAGGACCTTACGATTCTGCATGAAAGGAGGACTAGCATCTGAGTTGCACGGGAGAATGTGAAAAGTGTTCATATGTAATAAAAACCTTAAAAATCCGTCCGTTTTCGTCATTTGTTATCGAATCGGCTTAAAGCCAGATCGTCACATTGGCCGCTCTTCTCACTGAAACGGTTGTACTTATCGTCTGCAAAGCTATGTCGCGTGCTGCGGTATGTGGAGAGAGTAAAAGCACCATAGTAGAACACAGATGAAGCATCTAAGTTGATGTAATAGCCAGTAAGAAGTAGTACAATTCAAGTTTTAGGTATCGATTATTGACTTTTTAGCTGGCTTTGGTGCCTTGAACGTGAGCTAGGACCTTAACATTCTGCATGAAAGGAGGACTAGCAGCCGAGTTACACGGGAGAATGTGAAAACTGTTCATATGTAATAAAAACCTTAGAAATCCGTCCGTTTTCGTCATATGTTATCGAATCGACTTAAAGCCAGATCGTCACATTGGCCGCTCTTCTCACTGAAACGGTTGTACTTATCGTCTGCAAAGCTATGTCGCGTGCTGCGGTATGTGGAGAGAGTAAAAGCACCATAGTAGAACACAGATGAAGCATCTAAGTTGATGTAATAGCCAGTAAGAAGTAGTACAATTCAAGTTTTAGGTATCGATTATTGACTTTTTAGCTGGCTTTGGTGCCTTGGACATGAGCTAGGACCTTAAGATTCAGCATGAAAGGAGGACTAGCAGCCGAGTTGCACGGGAGAATGTGAAAAGTGTTCATATGTTGTAAAAACCTGAGAAATCCGTCCGTTTTCGTCATTTGTTATCGAATCGACTTAAAGCCAGATCGACACATTGGCCGCTCTTCTCTCTGAAACGGTTGTACTTATCGTCTGCAAAGCTATGTCGCGTGCTGCGGTATGCGGACACACTAAAAGCACCATAGTAGAACACAGATGAACCATCTAAGTTGATGTAATAGCCAGTAAGAAGTAGTACAATTCAAGTTTTAGGTATCAATTATTGACTTTTTAGCTGGCTTTGGTGACTTGGACATGAGCTAGGACCTCAAGATTCTGCATGAAAGGAAGACTAGCAGCCGAGTTGCATGGGAGAATGTGAAAAGTGTTCATATGCAGTAAAAACCTGAGACATCCGTCCGTTTTCGTCATTTGTTATCGAATCGAATTAAAGCCAGATCGTCACATTGGCCGCTCTTCTCTCTGAAACGGTTGTACTTATCGTCTGCAAAACTATGTCGCGTGGTGCGGTATGCTGAGACACTAAAAGCACCATAACAGAACACAGATGAAGCTTCCAAGTTGATGTAATAGCCAGTAAGAAGTAGTACAATTCAAGTTTTAGGTATTGAATATGGAACTTTTAGCTGGCTTTGGTGCCTTGGACATGAGCTAGGACCTTAAGATTCTGCATGAAAGGAGGACTAGCAGCCGAGTTGCACGGGAGAATGTGAAAAGTGTTCATATGTAGTTAAAACCTGAGAAATCCGTCCGTTTTCGTCATTTGTTATCGAATCGACTTAAAGCCAGATCGTCACATTGGCCGCTCTTCTCCCTGAAACGCTTGTACCTATCGTCTGCAAAGCTATGTCGCGCGCTGCGGTATGATGAGACACTAAAATCACCATAGTAGAACACAGATGAAGCATCTAAGTTGATGTAATAGCCAGTAAGAAGTAATCCAATTCAAGTTTTAAGTATCGATTATTGACTTTTTAGCTGGCTTTGGTGCCTTGGACATGAGCTAGGACCTTAAGATTCTGCATGAAAGGAGGACTAGCAGCCGAGTTGCACGGCAGAATGTGAAAAGTGTTCATATGCAGTAAAAACGTGAGACATCCGTCCGTTTTCGTCATTTGTTATCGAATCGACTTAAAGCCAGATCGTCACATTGGCCGCTCTTCTCTCTGAAACGGTTGTACTTATCGTCTGCAAAGCTATGTCGCGTGCTGCGGTATGCGGACACACTAAAAGCACCATAGTAGAACACAGATGAAGCTTCTACGTTGATGTAATAGCCAGTAAGAGGTAGTACAATTCAAGTTTTAGGTATCGATTATTGACTTTTTAGCTGGGTTTGTTGCCTTGGACATGAGCTAGGACCTTACGATTCTGCATGAAAGGAGGACTAGCAGCCGAGTTGCACGGGAGAATGTGAAAAGTGTTCATATGTAATAAAAACCTTAAAAATCCGTCCGTTTTCGTCATTTGTTATCGAATCGACTTAAAGCCAGATCGTCACATTGGCCGCTCTTCTCTCTGAAACGGTTGTACTTATAGTCTGCAAAGCTATGTCGCGTGCTGCGGTATGTGGAGACACTAAAAGCACCATAGTAGAACACAGATGAAACTTCTAAGTTGATGTAATAGCCAGTAAGAAGTAGTACAATTCAAGTTTTAGGTATCGATTATTGACTTTTTAGCTGGCTTTGGTGCCTTGGACATGAGCTAGGACCTTAAGATTCTGCATGAAAGGAGGACTAGCAGCCGAGTTGCATGGGAGAATGTGAAAAGTGTTCATATGTAGTAAAAACCTAAGAAATCCGTCCGTTTTCGTCATTTGTTATGGAATCGACTTAAAGCCAGATCGTCACATTGGCCGCTCTTCTCTCTGAAACGCTTGTACTTATCGTCTGCAAAGCTATGTCGCGTACTGCGGTATGCGGAGATACTAAAAGCACCATAGTAGAACAAGGATGAAGCTTCTAAGATGATGTAATAGCCAGTAAGAAATAGTACAATTCAAGTTTTGGATATCGTTATTGACTTTTTAGCTGGCTTTGGTGACTTGGACATGAGCTAGGACCTTAAGATTCTGCATGAAAGGAGGACTAGCAGCCGAGTTGCAAGGGAGAATGTGAAAAGTGTTCATATGCAGTAAAAACCTGAGACATCCGTCCGTTTTCGTCATTTGTTATCGAATCGAATTAAAGCCAGATCGTCACATTGGCCGCTCTTCTCACTGAAACGGTTGTACTTATCGTCTGCAAAGCTATGTCGCGTGCTGCGGTATGCGGACACACTAAAAGCACAATAGTAGAACACAGATGAAGCTTCTAAGTTGATGTAATAGCCAGTAAGAAGTAGTAAAATTCAAGTTTTAGGTATCGGTTATTGACTTTTTAACCTTCTTTGGTGCCTTGGACACGAGCTAGGAAGTTAATACTTTGCATGAAGGAGGACTAGCAGCCGAGTTGCACGGGAGAATGTGAAAAGTGTTCATATGTAGTAAAAACCTGAGAAAACCGTCCGTTTTCGTCATTTGTTATCGAATCGACTTAAAGCCAGATCGTCACATCGGCCGCTCTTCTCTCTGAAACGGTTGTACTTATCGTCTGCAAAGCTATGTCGCGTGCTGCGGTATGCGGAGACATTGAAATCACCATAGTAGAACACAGATGAAGCATCTAAGTTGATGTAATAGCCAGTAAGAAGTAGTCCAATTCAAGTTTTAGGTATCGATTATTGACTTTTTAGCTGGCTTTGGTGACTTGGACATGAGCTAGGACCTTAAGATTCTGCATGAAAGGAGGACTAGCAGCCGAGTTGCACAGGAGAATGTGAAAAGTGTTCATATGTAATAAAAACCTTAAAAATCCGTCCGTTTTCGTCATTTGTTATCGAATCGACTTAAAGCCAGATCGTCACATTGGCCGCTCTTCTCTCTGAAACGGTTGTACTTATAGTCTGCAAAGCTATGTCGCGTGCTGCGGTATGTGGAGACACTAAAAGCACCATAGTAGAACACAGATGAAGCTTCTAAGTTGATGTAATAGCCAGTAAGAAGTAGTACAATTCAAGTTTTAGGTATCGATTATTGACTTTTTAGCTGGCTTTGGTGCCTTGGACATGAGCTAGGACCTTAAGATTCTGCATGAAAGGAGGACTAGCAGCCGAGTTGCATGGGAGAATGTGAAAAGTGTTCATATGTAGTAAAAACCTAAGAAATCCGTCCGTTTTCGTCATTTGTTATCGAATCGACTTAAAGCCAGATCGTCACATTGGCCGCTCTTCTCTCTGAAACGCTTGTACTTATCGTCTGCAAAGCTATGTCGCGTACTGCGGTATGCGGAGACACTAAAAGCACCATAGTAGAACAAGGATGAAGCTTCTAAGATGATGTAATAGCCAGTAAGAAATAGTACAATTCAAGTTTTGGATATCGTTATTGACTTTTTAGCTGGCTTTGGTGAATTGGACATGAGCTAGGACCTTAAGATTCTGCATGAAAGGAGGACTAGCAGCCGAGTTCCACGGGAGAATGTGAAAAGTGTTCATATGTAGTAAAAACCTGAGAAATCCGTCCGTTTTCGTCATTTGTTATCGAATCGACTTAAAGCCAGATCGACACATTGGCCGCTCTTCTCTCTGAAACGGTTGTACTTATCGTCTGCAAAACTATGTCGCGTGCTGCGGTATGCTGAGACACTAAAAGCACCATAACAGAACACAGATGAAGCTTCCAAGTTGATGTAATATCCAGTAAGAAGTAGTACAATTCAAGTTTTAGGTATTGAATATGGAACTTTTAGCTGGCTTTGGTGCCTTGGACATGAGCTAGGACTTTAAGATTCTGCATGTAAGGAGGACTAGCAGCCGAGTTGCACGGGAGAATGTGAAAAGTGTCCATATGTAGTTAAAACCTGAGACATCCGTCCGTTTTCGTCATTTGTTATCGAATCGACTTAAAGCCAGATCGTCACATTCGCCGCTCTTCTCTCTGAAACGGTTGTACTTATCGTCTGCAAAGCTATGTCGCGTGTTGCCGTAGGCGGAAACAGGGAAAGCACCATAGTAGAACACAGATGAAGCTTCTAAGTTGATGTAATAGCCAGTAAGAAGTAGTACAATTCAAGTTTTAGGTATCGGTTATTGACTTTTTAGCTGGATTTGGTGCCTTGGACATGAGCTAGGACTTTAAGATTCTGCATAAAAGGAGGACTAGCAGCCCAGTTGCACGGGACAATATGAAAAGTGTTCATATGTAGTAAAAACCTGAGACATCCGTCCGTTTTCGTCATTTGTTATCGAATCGACTTAAAGCCAGATCGTCACATTGGCCGCTCTTCTCTCTGAAACGATTGTACTTATCGTCTGCAAAGCTATGTCGCGTGCTGCGGTATGCGGAGACATTAAAAGCACCATAGTAGAACACAGGTGAAGCTTCTAAGTTGATGTAATAGCCAGTAAGAAGTAGTCCAATTCAAGATTTAGGTATCGATTATTGACTTTTTAGCTGGGTTTGGTGCCTTGGACATGATCTAGGACCTTACGATTCTGCATGAAAGGAGGACTAGCAGCTGAGTTGCACGGGAGAATGTGAAAAGTGTTCATATGTAATAAAAACCTTAAAAATCCGTCCGTTTTCGTCATTTGTTATCGAATCGGCTTAAAGCCAGATCGTCACATTGGCCGCTCTTCTCTCTGAAACGGTTGTACTTACCGTCTGCAAAGCTATGTCGCGTGCTGCGGTATGTGGAGACACTAAAAGCACCATAGTAGAACACAGATGAAGCTTCTAAGTTGATGTAATAGCCAGTAAGAAGTAGTACAATTCAAGTTTTAGGTATCGATTATTGACTTTTTAGCTGGCTTTGGTGCCTTGGACATGAGCTAGGACCTTAAGATACTGCATGAAAGGAGGACTAGCAGCCGAGTTGCATGGGAGAATGTGAAAAGTGTTCATATGTAGTAAAAACCTAAGAAATCTGTCCGTTTTCGTCATTTGTTATCGAATCGACTTAAAGCCAGATCGTCACATTGGCCGCTCTTCTCTCTGAAACGCTAGTACTTATCGTCTGCAAAGCCATGTCGCGTACTGCGGTATGCGGAGACCCTAAAATCACCATAGTAGAACACAGATGAAGCTTCTAAGTTGATGTAATAGCCAGTAAGAAGTAGTACAATTCATGTTTTAGGTATCGATTATTGACTTTTTAACTGGCTTTGGTGCCTTGGACATGAGCTAGGACCTTAAGACTCTGCATGAAAGGAGGACTAGCAGCCGAGTTGCACGGGAGAATGTGAAAAGTGTTCATATGTAGTTAAAACCTGAGAAATCCGTCCGTTTTCGTCATTTGTTATCGAATCGACTTAAAGCCAGATCGTCACATTGGCCGCTCTTCTCTCTGAAACGCTAGTACTTATCGTCTGCAAAGCAATGTCGCGTACTGCGGTATACGGAGACCCTAAAATCACCATAGTAGAACACAGATGAAGCTTCTAAGTTGATGTAATAGCGAGTAAGAAGTAGTACAATTCAAGTTTTAGGTATCGATTATTGACTTTTTAGCTGGCTTTGGTGCCTTGGACATGAGCTAGGACCTTAAGATTCTGCATGAAAGGAGGACTAGCAGCCGAGTTGCACGGGAGAATGTGAAACGTGTTCATATGTAGTAAAAACCTGAGAAATCCGTCCGTTTTCGTCATTTGTTATCGAACCGACTTAAAGCCAGATCGTCACATTGGCCGCTCTTCTCTCTGAAACGGTTGTACTTATCGTCTGCGAAGCTATGTCACGTCCTGCGGTATGCGGAGACACTAAAATCACCACAGTAGAACACAGATGAAGCTTCTAAGTTGATGTAATATGCAGTAAGAAGTAGTACAATTCGCGTTTTAGGTATCGATTATTGACTTTTTAGCTGGCTTTGGTGCCTTGGACATGAGCTAGGACCTTAAGATTCTCCAATAAAGGAGGACTAGCAGCCGAGTTGCACGGGAGAATGTGAAAAGTGTTCATATGTAGTAAAAACCTGAGAAATCCATCCGTTTTCGTCATTTGTTATCGAATCGACTTAAAGCCAGATCGTCACATTGGCCGCTCTTCTCTCTGAAACGGTTGTACTTATCGTCTGCAAAGCTATGTCGCGGTATGCTGAGACACTAAAAGCACCATAGTAGAACACAGATGAAGCTTCTAAGTTGATGTAATAGCCAGTAAGAAGTAGTACACTTAAAGTTTTAGGTATCAGTTAATGACTTTTTAACCTTCTTTGGTGCCTTGGACACGAGCTAGGAAATTAAGATTTTGCATGAAGGAGGACTATCAGCCGAGTTGCACGGGAGAATGTGAAAAGTGTTCATATGTAGTAAAAACCTGAGAAATCCGTCCGATTTCGTCATTTGTTATCGAATCGACTTAAAGCCAGATCGTCAGATTTTCCGCTCTTCTCTCTGAAAAGGTTGTACTTATCGTCTGTAAAACTATGTCGCGTGCACCGGTATGCGGAGAAACTAAGAGCACCGTAGTAGAACACAGATGAAGCTTCTAAGTTGATGTAATAGCCAGGAAGAAGTAGTACAATTCAAGTTTTAGGTATTGATTATTGACTTTTTAGCTGGCTTTGGTGCCTTGGACATGAGCTAGGACTTTAAGATTCTGCATGAAAGGAGGACTAGCAGCCGAGTTGCATGGGAGAATGTGAAAAGTGTTCATATGTAGTAAAAACCTGAGACATCCGTCCGTTTTCGTCATTTGTTATCGAATCGACTTAATGCCAGATCGTCACATTGGCCGCTCTTCTCTCTGAAACGGTTGTACTTATCGTCTGCAAAGCTATGTCGCGTGCTGCGGTATGCGGAGACACTAAAAGCACCATAGTAGAACACAGATGAAGCTTCTAAGTTGATGTAATAGCCAGTAAGAAGTAATCCAATTCAAGTTTTAGGTATCGATTATTGACTTTTTAGCTGGCTTTGGTGCCTTCGACATGAGCTAGGACCTTAAGATTCTGCATTAAAAGAGGACTAGCAGCCGAGTTGCATGGGAGAATGTGAAAAGTGTTCATATGTAGTAAAATCCTGAGAAATCCGTCCGTTTTCGTCATTTGTTATCGAATCGACTTAAAGCCAGATCGTCACATTGGCCGCTCTTCTCTCTGAAACGGTTGTACTTATCGTCTGCAAAGCTATGTCGCGTGCTGCGGTATGCGGAGACACTAAAAGCACCATAGTAGAACACAGATGAAGCTTCTAAGTTGATGTAATAGCCAGTAAGAAGTAGTACAATTCAAGTTTTAGGTATCGATTATTGACTTTTTAGCTGGCTTTGGTGCCTTGGACATGAGCTAGGACCTTAAGATTCTGCATGAAAGGAGGACTAGCAGCCGAGTTGCACGGGAGAATGTGAAACGTGTTCATATGTAGTAAAAACCTGAGAAATCCGTCCGTTTTCGTCATTTGTTATCGAACCGACTTAAAGCCAGATCGTCACATTGGCCGCTCTTCTCTCTGAAACGTTTGAACTTATCGTCTGCGAAGCTATGTCACGTGCTGCGGTATGCGGAGACACTAAAATCACCACAGTAGAACACAGATGAAGCTTCTAGGTTGATGTAATATGCAGTAAGAAGTAGTACAATTCGCGTTTTAGGTATCGATTATTGACTTTTTAGCTGGCTTTGGTGCCTTGGACATGAGCTAGGACCTTAAGATTCTCCAATAAAGGAGGACTAGCAGCCGTGTTGCACGGGAGAATGTGAAAAGTGTTCATATGTAGTAAAAACCTGAGAAATCCATCCGTTTTCGTCATTTGTTATCGAATCGACTTAAAGCCAGATCGTCACATTGGCCGCTCTTCTCTCTGAAACGGTTGTACTTATCGTCTGCAAAGCTACTTCGCGGTATGCTGAGACACTAAAAGCACCATAGTAGAACACAGATGAAGGTTCTAAGTTGATGTAATAGCCAGTAAGAAGTAGTACAATTAAAGTTTTAGGTATCAGTTAATGACTTTTTACCCTTCTTTGGTGCCTTGGACATGAGCTAGGACTTTAAGATTCTGCATGAAAGGAGGACTAGCAGCCGAGTTGCATGGGAGAATGTGAAAAGTGTTCATATGTAGTAAAAACCTGAGACATCCGTCCGTTTTCGTCATTTGTTATCGAATCGACTTAATGCCAGATCGTCATATTGGCCGCTCTTCTCTCTGAAACGGTTGTACTTATCGTCTGCAAAGCCATGTCGCGTGCTGCGGTATGTGGAGACACTAAAAGCACCATAGTGGAACACAGATGAAGCTTCTAAGTTGATGTAATAGCCAGTAAGAAGTAGTAGAATTCAAGTTTTAGGTATCGATTATTGACTTTTTAGTTGGCTCTGGTGCCTTGGACATGAGCTAGGACCTTAACATTCTGCATTAAAGGAGGACTAGCAGCCGCGTTGCACGGGAGAATGTGAAAAGTGTTCATATGTAGTAAAAACCGGAGAACTCCGTCCGTTTTCGTCATTTGTTATCGAATCGACTTAAAGCCAGATCGTCACATTGGCCGCTCTTCTCTCTGAAACGGTTGTACTTATCGTCTACAAAGCTATGTCGCGTGCTGCGGTTTGCGGAGACACTAAAATCACCATAGTAGAACACAGATGAAGCATCTAAGTTGATGTAATAGCCAGTAAGAAGTAGTCCAATTCAAGTTTTAGGTATCGATTATTGACTTTTTAGCTGGCTTTGTTGCCTTAGACATGAGCTAGGACGTTAAGATTCTGCATGAAAGGAGGACTAGCAGCCGAGTTGCCCAGGAGAATGTGAAAAGTGTTCATATGTAAAAAAATACCTGAGAAATCCGTCCGTTTTCGTCATTTGTTATCGAATCGACTTAAAGCCAGATCGTCACATTGGTCGCTCTTCTCTCTGACACGGTTGTACTTATCGTCTACAAAGATATGTCGCGTACTGCGGTATGCGGAGACACTATAATCACCATAGTAGAACACAGATGAAGCTTCTAAGTTGATGTAATAGCCAGTAAGAAGTAGTACAATTCAAGTTTTAGGTATTGAATATGGAACTTTTAGCTGGCTTTGGTGCCTTGGACATGAGCTAGGACCTTAAGATTCTGCATGAAAGGAGGACTAGCAGCCGAGATGCACGGGAGAATGTGAAAAGTGTTCATATGTAGTAAAAACCTTAGAAATCCGTCCGTTTTCGTCATTTGTTATCGAATCGACTTAAAGCCAGATTGTCACATTGGCCGCTCTTCTCTCTGAAACCCTTGTACCTATCGTCTACAAAGCTATGTCGCGTGCTGCGGTATGCGGAGACACTAAAATCACCATAGTGGAACACAGATGAAGCATCTAAGTTGATGTAATAGCCAGTAAGAAGTAATCCAATTCAAGTTTTAGGTATCGATTATTGAATTTTTAGCTGGCTTTGGTGCCTTCGACATGAGCTAGGACCTTAAGATTCTGCATTAAAGGAGAACTAGCAGCCGAGTTGCATGGGAGAATGTGAAAAGTGTTCATATGTAGTAAAAACCTGAGAAATCCGTCCGTTTTCGTCATTTGTTATCGAATCGACTTAAAGCCAGATCGTCACATTGGCTGCTCTTCTCTCTGAAACGGTTGCACTTATCGTCTGCAAAGCTATGTCGCGTGCTGCGGTATGCGGAGACACTAAAATCACCATAGTAGAACACAGATGAAGCATCTAAGTTGATGTAATAGCCAGTAAGAAGTAATCCAATTCAAGTTTTAGGTATCGATTATTGACTTTTTAGCTGGCTTTGGTGCCTTGGACATGAGCTAGGACCTTAAGATTCTGCATTAAAGGAGGACTAGCAGCCGAGTTGCATGGGAGAATGTGAAAAGTGTTCATATGTAGTAAAAACCTGAGAAATCCGTCCGTTTTCGTCATTTGTTATCGAATCGACTTAAAGCCAGATCGTCACATTGGCCGCTCTTCTCTCTGAAACGGTTGTACTTATCGTCTGCAAAGCTATGTCGCGTGCTGCGGTATGCGGAGACACTAAAAGCACCATAGTAGAACACAGATGAAGCTTCTAAGTTGATGTCATAGCCAGGAAGAAGTAGTACAATTCAAGTTTTAGGTATCGATTATTGACTTTTTAGCTGGCTTTGGTGCCTTGGACATGAGCTAGGACCTTAAGATTCTGCATTAAAGGAGGACTAGCAGCCGAGTTGCACGGGAGAATGTGAAACGTGTTCATATGTAGTAAAAACCTGAGAAATCCGTCCGTTTTCGTCATTTGTTATCGAACCGACTTAAAGCCAGATCGTCACATTGGCCGCTCTTCTCCCTGAAACGGTTGTACTTATCGTCTGCGAAGCTATGTCACGTGCTGCGGTATGCGGAGACACTAAAATCACCACAGTAGAACACAGATGAAGCTTCTAAGTTGATGTAATATGCAGTAAGAAGTAGTACAATTCGCGTTTTAGGTATCGATTATTGACTTTTTAGCTGGCTTTGGTGCCTTGGACATGAGCTAGGACCTTAAGATTCTCCAATAAAGGAGGACTAGCAGCCGAGTTGCACGGGAGAATGTGAAAAGTGTTCATATGTAGTAAAAACCTGAGAAATCCATCCGTTTTCGTCATTTGTTATCGAATCGACTTAAAGCCAGATCGTCACATTGGCCGCTCTTCTCTCTGAAACGGTTGTACTTATCGTCTGCAAAGCTATGTCGCATGCTGCGGTATGAGGAGACAATAAAAGCACCATAGTAGAACACAGATGAAGCTTCTAATTTGACGTAATAGCCAGGATGAAGTAGTACAATTCAAGTTTTAGGTATCGACTATTGACTTTTTAGCTGGCTTTGGTGCCTTGGACATGAGCTAGGACCTTAACATTCTGCATGAAAGGAGGACTAGCAGCCGATTTGCATGGGAGAATGTGAAAAGTGTTCATATGTAGTAAAAACCCGAGAAATCCGTCCGTTTTCGTCATTTGTTATCGAATCGTCTTAAAGCCAGATCGTCACATTAGCCGCTCTTCACTCTGAAACGGTTGTACTTATCGATTGCAAAGCTATGTCGCGTGCTGCGGTATGCGGAGACACTAAAAGCACCATAGTAGAACACAGATGAAGCTTCTAAGTTGATGTAATAGCCAGTAAGAAGTAGTACAATTCAAGTTTTAGGTATCGATTATTGACATTTAGCTAGCTTTGGTGCCTTGGACATGAGCTAGGACCTTATGATTCTGCATGAAAGGAGGACTAGCAGCCGAGTTGCACGGGAGAATGTGAAAAGTGTTCATATGTAGTAAAAACCTGAGAAATCCGTCCGTTTTCGTCATTTGTTATCGAATCGACTTAAAGCCAGATCGTCACAATGGCCGCTCTTCTCTCTGAAACGGTTGTACTTATCGTCTGCAAAACTATGTCACGTGCTGCGGTATGCGGAGAAACTAAAAGCACCGTAGTAGAACACAGATGTAGCTTCTACGTTGACGTAATAGCCAGGAAGAAGTAGTACAATTCAAGTTTTAGGTATTGATTATTGACTTTTTAGCTGGCTTTGGTGCCTTGGACATGAGCTAGGACCTTAAGATTCTGCATGAATGGAGGACTAGCAGCCTAGTTGCAAGGGAGAATGTGAAAAGTGTTCATATGTAGTAAAAACCTGAGAAATCGGTCCGTTTTCGTCATTTGTTATCGAATCGACTTAAAGCCAGATCGTCACATTGGCCGCTCTACTCTCTGAAACGGTTGTACTTATCGTCTACAAAGCTATGTCGCGTGCTGCGATATGCGGAGACACTAAAAGCACCATAGTAGAACACAAATGAAGCTTCTAAGTTGATGTAATAGCCAGTAAGAAGTAGTCCAATTCAAGATTTAGGTATCGATTATTGACTTTTTAGCTGGTTTTGGTGCCTTGGACATGAGCTAGGTCCTTATGATTCTGCATGAAACGAGGACTAGCGGCCGCGTTGCACGGGAGTATGTGAAAAGTGTTCATATGTAGTAAAAACCTGAGAAATCCGTCCATTTTCGTCATTTGTTATCGAATCGACTTAAAGCCAGATCGTCACAATGGCCGCTCTTCTCTCTGAAACGGTTGTACTTATCGTCTGCAAAGCTATGTCGCGTGTTGCCGTAGGCGGAAACAGGAAAAGCACCATAGTAGAACACAGATGAAGCTTCTAAGTTGATGTAATAGCGAGTAAGAAGTAGTCCAATTCAAGTTTTAGGTATCGATTATTGACTTTTTAGCTGGCTTTGATGCCTTGGACATGAGCTAGGACCTTAAGATTCTGCATGAAAGGAGGACTAGCAGCCGAGTTGCACGGGAGAATGTGAAAAGTGTTCATATGTAGTAAAAACCTGAGAAATCCGTCCGTTTTCGTCATTTGTTAACGAATCGACTTAAAGCCAGATCGTCACAATGGCCGCTCTTCTCTCTGAAACGGTTGTACTTATCGTCTGCAAAACTATGTCACGTGCTGCGGTATGCGGAGAAACTAAAAGCACCGTAGTAGAACACAGATGTAGCTTCTACGTTGACGTAATAGCCAGGAAGATGTAGTACAATTCAAGTTTTAGATATTGATTATTGACTTTTTAGCTGGCTTTGGTGCCTTGGACATGAGCTAGGACCTTAAGATTCTGCATGAATGGAGGACTAGCAGCCTAGTTGCAAGGGAGAATGTGAAAAGTGTTCATATGTAGTAAAACCCTGAGAAATCGGTCCGTTTTCGTCATTTGTTATCGAATCGACTTAAAGCCAGATCGTCACATTGGCCGCTCTTCTCTCTGAAACGGTTGTACTTATCGATTGCAAAGCTATGTCGCGTGCTGCGGTATGCGGAGACACTAAAAGCACCATAGTGGAACACAGATGAAGCTTCTAAGTTGATGTAATTGCCAGTAAGAAGTAGTACAATTCAAGTTTTAGGTATCGATTATTGACATTTAGCTAGCTTTGGTGCCTTGGACATGAGCTAGGACCTTATGATTCGGCATGAAAGGAGGACTAGCAGCCGAGTTGCACGGCAGAATGTGAAAAGTGATCATATGTAGTAAAGACCTGAGAAATCCGTCCGTTTTCGTCATTTGTTATCGAATCGACTTAAAGCCAGATCGTCACAATGGCCGCTCTTCTCTCTGAAACGGTTGTACTTATCGTCTGCAAAACTATGTCACGTGCTGCGGTATGCTGAGAAACTAAAAGCACCGTAGTAGAACACAGATGTAGCTTCTACGTTGACGTAATAGCCAGGAAGAAGTAGTACAATTCAAGTTTTAGGTATCGATTATTGACTTTTTAGATGGCTTTGGTGCCTTGGACATGAGCTAGGACCTTAAGATTCTTAATGAATGGAGGACTAGCAGCCTAGTTGCAAGGGAGAATGTGAAAAGTGTTCATATGTAGTAAACACCTGAGAAATCGGTCCGTTTTCGTCATTTGTTATCGAATCGACTTAAAGCCAGATCGTCATATTGGCCGCTCTTCTCTCTGAAACGGTTGTACTTATCGTCTACAAAGCTATGTCGCGTGCTGCGATATGCGGAGACACTAAAAGCACCATAGTAGAACACAAATGATGCTTCTAAGTTGATGTAATAGCGAGTAAGACGTAGTCCAATTCAAGTTTTAGGTATCGATTATTGACTTTTTAGCTGGCTTTGGTGCCTTGGACATGAGCTAGGACCTTAAGATTCTGCATGAAAGGAGGACTAGCAGCCGAGTTGCACGGGAGAATGTGAAAAGTGTTCATATGTAGTAAAAACCTGAGAAATTCGTCCGTTTTCGTCATTTGTTATCGAATCGACATAGAGCCAGATCATCACATTGGCCGCTCTTCTCTCTGAAACGGTTGTACTTATCGTCTGCAAAGCTATGTCGCGTGCTGCGGTATGCGGAGACACTAAAAGCACCATAGTAGAACACAGATGAAGCTTCTAAGTTGATGTAATAGCCAGTAAGATGTAGTAGAATTCAAGTTTTTGGTATCGATTATTGACTTTTTTGCTGGATTTGGTACCTTGGACATGAGCTAGTACCTTAAGATTCTGCATGAAAGGAGGACTAGCAGCCGAGTTGCACGGGAGAATGTGAAAAGTCTTCATCTGTAGTAAAAACCTGAGAAATCCGTCCGTTTTCGTCATTTGTTATCGAATTGACTTAAAGCCAGATCGTCACATTGGCCGCTCTTCTCTCTGAAAAAGTTGTACTTATCGTCTGCAAAGCTATGTCGCGTGCTGCGGAATGCGGACACAATAAAAGCACCATAGTAGAACACAGATAAAGCTTCTAAGTTGATGTAATAGCCAGTAAGAAGTAGTACAATTAAAGGTTTAGGTATCGGTTAATGACTTTACCCTTCTTTGGTGCCTTGGACACGAGCTAGGAAATTAAGATTTTGCATGAAGGTTGACTATCAGCCGAGTTGCACGGGAGAATGTGAAAAGTGTTCATATGTAGTAAAAACCTGAGAAATCCGTCCGTTATCGTCATTTGTTATCGAATCGACTTAAGGCCAGATCGTCACATTGGCCGCTCTTTTCTCTGAAACGGTTGTACTTATCGTCTTTAAAACTATGTCGCGTGCTGCGGTATGCGAAGAAACTAAAAGCACCGTAGTAGAACACAGATGAAGCTTCTAAGATGATGTAATAGCCAGTAAGCAGTAGTACAATTCAAGTTTTAGGTATCGGTTGTTGACTTTTTAGCTAGCTTTGGTGCCTTGGACATGATCTAGGACCTTAAGATTCTGCAATAAAGGAGGACTAGCAGCCGAGTTGCACGGGAGAATGTGAAAAGTGTTCATATGTAGTAAAAACCTGAGAAATCCGTCCGTTTTCGTGATTTGTTATCGAATCGACTTAAAGCCAGATCGTCAAATTAGCCGCTCTTCTCTCTGAAACGGTTGTACTTATCGTCTGCAAAGCTATGTCGCGTGTTGCCGTACGCGGAAACAGGAAAAGCACCATAGTAGAACACAGATGAAGCTTCTTAGTTGACGTAATAGCCAGGAAGAAGTAGTACAATTCAAGCTTTAGGTGTCGGTTATTGACTTTTTAGGTGGCTTTGGTGCGTTGGACAAAAGCTAGGACCTTAACATTCTGTATGAAAGGAGGACTAGCAGCCGATTTGCATGGGAGAATGTGAAAAGTGTTCATATGTAGTAAAAACCCGAGAAATCCGTCCGTTTTCGTCATTTGTTATCGAATCGACTTAAAGCCAGATCGTCAAATTAGCCGCTCTTCTCTCTGAAACGGTTGTACTTATCGACTGCAAAGCTATGTCGCGTGCTGCGGTATGCGGAGACACTAAAAGCACCATAGTAGAACACAGATGGAGCTTCTAAGTTGATGTAATAGCCAGTAAGAAGTAGTACAATTCAAGTTTTAGGTATCGATTATTGACTTTTTAGCTAGCTTTGGTGCCTTGGACATGAGCTAGGACCTTATGATTCTGCATGAAAGGAGGACTAGCAGCCGAGTTGCACGGGAGAATGTGAAAAGTGTTCATATGTAGTAAAAACCTGAGAAATCCGTCCGTTTTCGTGATTTGTTATCGAATCGACTTAAAGCCAGATCGTCACATTGGCCGCTCTTCTCTCTGAAACGGTTGTACTTATCGCCTGCAAAGCTATGTCGCGTGCTGCGGTATGCTGAGACACTAAAAGCACCATAGTAGAACACAGATCAAGCTTCTAAGTTGATGTAATAGCCAATAAGAAGTAGTACAATTCAAGTTTTAGGTATTGAATATTGAATTTTTAGCTGGCTTTGGTGCCTTGGACATGAGCTAGGACCTTAATATTCAGCATGAAAGGAGGGCTAGCAGCCGAGTTGTACGGGAGAATGTGAAAAGTGTTCATTTGTAGTAAAAACCTGAGATATCCGTCCATTTTCGTCATTTGTTATCGAGTCGACTTAAAGCCAGATCGTCACATTGGCCGCTCTTCTTTCTGAAAAAGTTGTACTTATCGTCTGCAAAGCTATGTCGCTTGCTGCGGTATGCGGACACACTAAAAGCACCATAGTAGAACCCAGATGAAGCTTCTAAGTAGATGTAATAGCCAGTAAGAACTAGTACAATTAAAGTTTTAGGTATCAGTTAATGACTTTTTACCCTTCTTTGGTGCATTGGACACGTTCTAGGAAATTAAGATTTTGCATGAAGGAGGACTATCAGCCGAGTTGCACGGGAGAATGTGAAAAGTGTTCATATGTAGTAAAAACCTGAGACATCCGTCCGTTTTCGTCATTTGTTATCGAATCGTCTTAAAGCCAGATCGTCTTATTGGCCGCTCTTCTCTCTGAAACGCTTGTACTTATCGTCTGCAAAGCTATGTCGCGTGCTGCGGTATGCGGAGGCACTAAAAGCATCATAGTAGAACAAAGATGAAGCTTCTAAGTTGATGTAATAGCCAGTAAGAAGTAGTATAATTCAAGTTTTAGGTATCGATTATTGACTTTTTAGCTAGCTTTGGTGCCTTGGACATGAGCTAGGACCTTAAGATTCTGCATGAAAGGAGGACTAGCAGCCGAGTTGCACGGGAGAATGTGAAAAGTGTACATAAGTAGTAAAAACCTGAGAAATTCGTCCGTTTTCGTCATTTGTTTTCGAATCGACTTAAAGCCAGATCGTCACATTGGCCGCTCTTCTCTCTGAAACGCTTGTACTTATCGTCTGCAAAGCTATGTCGCATGCTGCGGTATGCTGAGACACTACAAGCAGCATAGTAGAACACAGATGAAGCTTCTAAGTTGATGTAATAGCCAGTAAGAAGTAGTACAATTCAAGTTTTAGGTATTGATTATTGACTTTTTAGCTGGCTTTGGTGCCTTGGACATGAGCTAGGAGCTTAAGATTCTGCATGAAAGGAGGACTAGCAGCCGAGTTGCACGGGAGAATGTGAAAAGTGTTCATATGTAGTAAAAACCTAAGAAATTCGTCCGTTTTCGTCATTTGTTATCGAATCGACTTAAAGCCAGATCGTCACATTGGCCGCTCTCCTCTCTGAAACGGTTGTACTTATCGTCTGCAAAGCTAAGTCGCATGCTGCGGTATGCGGAGACAATAAAAGCACCATAGTAGAACACAGATGAAGCTTCTAATTTGACGTAATAGCCAGGAAGAAGTAGTACAATTCAAGTTTTAGGTATCGACTATTGACTTTTTAGCTGGCTTTGGTGCCTTGGACATGAGCTAGGACATTAACATTCTGCATGAAAGGAGGACTAGCAGCCGCTTTGCATGGGAGAATGTGAAAAGTGTTCATATGTAGTAAAAACCCGAGAAATCCGTCCGTTTTTGTCATTTGTTATCGAATCGTCTTAAAGCCAGATCGTCACATTAGCCGCTCTTCACTCTGAAACGGTTGTACTTATCGATTGCAAAGCTATGTCGCGTGCTGCGGTATGCGGAGACACTAAAAGCACCATAGTAGAACACAGATGAAGCTTCTAAGTTGATGTAATAGCCAGTAAGAAGTAGTACAATTCAAGTTTTAGGTATCGATTATTGACATTTAGCTAGCTTTGGTGCCTTGGACATGAGCTAGGACCTTATGATTCTGCATGAAAGGAGGACTAGCAGCCGAGTTGCACGGGAGAATGTGAAAAGTGTTCATATGTAGTAAAAACCTGAGAAATCCGTCCGTTTTCGTCATTTGTTATCGAATCGACTTAAAGCCAGATCGTCACAATGGCCGCTCTTCTCTCTGAAACGGTTGTACTTATCGTCTGCAAAACTATGTCACGTGCTGCGGTATGCGGAGAAACTAAAAGCACCGTAGTAAAACACAGATGTAGCTTCTACGTTGACGTAATAGCCAGGAAGAAGTAGTACAATTCAAGTTTTAGGTATTGATTATTGACTTTTTAGCTGGCTTTTGTGCCTTGGACATGAGCTAGGACCTTAAGATTCTGCATGAATGGAGGACTAGCAGCCTAGTTGCAAGGGAGAATGTGAAAAGTGTTCATATGTAGTAAAAACCTGAGAAATCGGTCCGTTTTCGTCATTTGTTATCGAATCGACTTAAAGCCAGATCGTCACATTGGCCGCTCTTCTCTCTGAAACGGTTGTACTTATCGTCTACAAAGCTATGTCGCGTGCTGCGATATGCGGAGACACTAAAAGCACCATAGTAGAACACAAATGATGCTTCTAAGTTGATGTAATAGCCAGTAAGAAGTAGTCCAATTCAAGATTTAGGTATCGATTATTGACTTTTTAGCTGGTTTTGGTGCCTTGGACATGAGCTAGGACCTTATGATTCTGCATGAAACGAGGACTAGCGGCTGCGTTGCACGGGAGTATGTGAAAAGTGTTCATATGTAGTAAAAACCTGAGAAATCTGTCAATTTTCTTCATTTGTTATCGAATCGACTTAAAGTAAGATCGTCACAATGGCCGCTCTTCTCTCTGAAACGGTTGTACTTATCGTCTGCAAAGCTATGTCGCGTGTTGCCGTAGGCGGAAACAGGAAAAGCACCATAGTAGAACACAGATGAAGCATCTAAGTTGATGTAATAGTCAGTAAGAAGTAGTCGAATTCAAGTTTTAGGTATCGATTATTGACTTTTTAGCTGGCTTTGGTGCCTTGGACATGAGCTAGGACCTAAAGATTCTGCATGAAAGGAGGACTAGCAGCCGAGTTGCATGGGAGAATGTGAAAAGTGTTCATATGTAGTAAAAACCTGAGAAATTCGTCCGTTTTCGTCATTTGTTATCGAATCGACATAGAGCCAGATCATCACATTTGCCGCTCTTCTCTCTGAAACGGTTGTACTTATCGTCTGCAAAGCTATGTTGCGTGCTGCGGTATGCGGACACAATAAAAGCACCATAGTAGAACACAGATGAAGCTTCTAAGTTGACGTAATAGCCAGTAAGAAGTAGTACAATTCAAGTTTTAGGTATCGATTATTGACTTTTTAGCTAGCTTTGGTGCCTTGGACATGAGCTAGGACCTTATGATTCTGCATGAAAGGAGGACTAGCAGCCGAGTTGCACGGGAGAATGTAAAAAGTGTTCATATGTAGTTAAAACCTGAGAAATCCGTCCGTTTTCGTGATTTGTTATCGAATCGACTTAAAGCCAGATCGTCACATTGGCCGCTCTTCTCTCTGAAACGGTTGTACTTATCGTCTGCAAAGCTATGTCGCGTGCTGCGGTATGCTGAGACACTAAAAGCACCATAGTAGAACACAGATGAAGCTTCTAAGTTGATGTAATATCCAGTAAGAAGTAGTACAATTCAAGTTTTAGGTATTGAATATTGAATTTTTAGCTGGCTTTGGTGCCTTGGACATGAGCTAGGACCTTAATATTCTGCATGAAAGGAGGGCTAGCAGCCGAGTTGCACGGGAGAATGTGAAAAGTGTTCATTTGTAGTAAAAACCTGAGATATCCGTCCATTTTCGTCATTTGTTATCGAATAGACTTAAAGCCAGATCGTCACATTGGCCGCTCTTCTCTCTGAAAAAGTTGTACTTATCGTCTGCAAAGCTATGTCGCGTGCTGCGGTATGCGGACACACTAAAAGCACCATAGTAGAACCCAGATGAAGCTTCTAAGTTGATGTAATAGCCAGTAAGAAGTAGTACAATTAAAGTTTTAGGTATCAGTTAATGACTTTTTACCCTTCTTTGGTGCCTTGGACATGAGCTAGGACCTTAAGATTCTGCATGAAAGGAGGACTAGCAGCCGAGTTGCACGGGAGAATGTGAAAAGTGTTCATATGTAGTAAAAACCTGAGAAATCCGTCCGTTTTCGTCATTTTTTATCGAATCGACTTAAAGCCAGATCGTCACATTGGCCGCTCTTTTCTCTGAAACGGTTGTACTTATCGTCTTTAAAACTATGTCGCGTGCTGCGGTATGCGGAGAAACTAAAAGCACCGTAGTAGAACACAGATGAAGCTTCTAAGATGATGTAATAGCCAGTAAGCAGTAGTACAATTCAAGTTTTAGGTATCGGTTGTTGACTTTTTAGCTGGCTTTGGTGCCTTGGACATGAGCTAGGACCTTAAGATTCTGCAATAAAGGAGGACTAGCAGCCGAGTTGCACGGGAGAATGTGAAAAGTGTTCATATGTAGTAAAAACCTGAGAAATCGGTCTGTTTTCGTCATTTGTTATCGAATCGACTTAAAGCCAGATCGTCATATTGGCCGCTCTTCTCTCTGAAACGGTTGTACTTATCGTCTGCAAAGCTATGTCGCGTGTTGCCGTAGGCGGAAACAGGAAAAGCACCATAGTAGAACACAGATGAAACTTCTAAGTTGATGTAATAGCCAGTAAGAAGTAGTCCAATTCAAGTTATAGGTATCGATTATTGACTTTTTAGCTGGCTTTGGTGCCTTGGACATGAGCTAGGACCTAAAGATTCTGCATGAAAGAAGGACTAGCAGCCGAGTTGCATGGGAGAATGTGAAAAGTGTTCATATGTAGTAAAAACCTGAGAAATTCGTCCGTTTTCGTCATTTGTTATCGAATCGACATAGAGCCAGATCATCACATTGGCCGCTCTTCTCTCTGAAACGGTTGTACTTATCGTCTGCAAAGCTATGTCGCGTGCTGCGGTATGCGGAAACACTAAAAGCACCATAGTAGAACACAGATGAAGCTTCTAAGTTGACGTAATAGCCAGGAAGAAGTAGTACAATTCAAGTTTTAGGTGTCGGTTATTGACTTTTTAGCTGGCTTTGGTGCCTTGGACAAAAGCTAGGACCTTAACATTCTGTATGAAAGGAGAACTAGCAGCCGATTTGCATGGGAGAATGTGAAAAGTGTTCATATGTAGTAAAAACCCGAGAAATCCGTCCGTTTTCGTCATTTGTTATCGAATCGACTTAAAGCCAGATCGTCAAATTAGCCGCTCTTCTCTCTGAAACTGTTGTACTTATCGATTGCAAAGCTATGTCACGTGCTGCGGTATGCGGAGACACTAAAAGCACCATAGTAGAACACAGATGAAGCTTCTAAGTTGATGTAATAGCCAGTAAGAAGTAGTACAATTCAAGTTTTAGGTATCGATTATTGACTTTTTAGCTAGCTTTGGTGCCTTGGACATGAGCTAGGACCTTATGATTCTGCATGAAAGGAGGACTAGCAGCCGAGTTGCACGGGAGAATGTGAAAAGTGTTCATATGTAGTAAAAACCTGAGAAATCCGTCCGTTTTCGTGATTTGTTATCGAATCGACTTAAAGCCAGATCGTCACATTGGCCGCTCTTCTCTCTGAAACGGTTGTACTTATCGTCTGCAAAGCTATGTCGCGTGCTGCGGTATGCTGAGACACTAAAAGCACCATAGTAGAACACAGATGAAGCTTCTAAGTTGATGTAATAGCCAGTAAGAAGTAGTACAATTCAAGTTTTAGGTATTGAATATTGAATTTTTAGCTGGCTTTGGTGCCTTGGACATGAGCTAGGACCTTAATATTCTGCATGAAAGGAGGACTAGCGGCCGAGTTGCACGGGAGAATGTGAAAAGTGTTCATAAGTAGTAAAAACCTGAGAAATCCGTCCGTTTTCGTCATTTGTTATCGAATCGACTTAAAGCCTGATCGTCACATTGGTCGCTCTTCTCTATGAAAAGGTTATACTTATCGTCTGCAAAGCTATGTCGCGTGCTGCGGTATGCGGACTCACTAAAAGCACCATAGTAGAACACAGATGAAGCTTCTAAGTTGATGTAATAGCCAGTAAGAAGTAGTACAATTAAAGTTTTAGGTATCGGTTAATGACTTTTACCCTTCTTTGGTGCCTTGGACACGAGCTAGGAAATTAAGATTTTGCATGAAGGAGGACTATCAGCCAAGTTGCACGGGAGAATGTGAAAAGTGTTCATATGTAGTAAAAACCTGAGAAATCCGTCCGTTTTCGTCATTTGTTATCGAATCGACTTAAAGCCTGATCGTCACATTGGTCGCTCTTCTCTATGAAAAGGTTATACTTATCGTCTACAAAGCTACGTCGCGTGCTGCGGTATGCGGAGACACTAAAATCACCATAGTAGAACACAAATGAGGCTTCTAAGCTGATGTAATAGCCAGTAAGAAGTAATACAATTCAAGTTTTAGGTATCGATTATTGACTTTTTAGCAAGCTTTGGTGCCTTGGACATGAGCTAGGACCTTAAGATTCTGCATGAAAGGAGGACTAGCAGCCTAGTAGCACGGGAGAATGTGAAAAGTGTTCATATGTAGTAAAAACCTGAGAAATTCGTCCGTTTTCGTCATTTGTTATCGAATCGACTTAAAGCCAGATCGTCACATTGGCCGCTCTTCTCTCTGAAACGCTTGTACTTATCGTCTGCAAAGCTATGTCGCGTGCTGCGGTATGCGGAGACACTTAAATCACCATAGTAGAACACAGATGAAGCTTCTAAGTTGACGTAATAGCCAGGAAGAAGTAGTACAATTCAAGTTTTAGGTATCGATTATTGACTTTTTAGCTGGCTTTGGTGCCTTGGACATGAGCTAGGACCTTAACATTCTGCATGAAAGGAGGACTAGCAGCCGATTTGCATGGGAGAATGTGAAAAGTGTTCATATCTAGTAAAAACCCGAGAAATCCGTCCGTTTTCGTCATTTGTTATCGAATCGACTTAAAGCCAGATCGTCACATTGGCCGCTCTTCTCTCTGAAACGGTTGTACTTGTCGTTTGCAAAGCTATGTCGCGTGCTGCGGTATGCTGAGACACTATAAGCACCATAGTAGAACACAGATCAAGCTTCTAAGTTGATGTAATAGCCAGTAAGAAGTAGTACAATTCAAGTTTTAGGTATTGAATATTGAATTTTTAGCTGGCTTTGGTGCCTTGGACATGAGCTAGGACCTTAATATTCTGCATGAAAGGAGGACTAGCAGCCGAGTTGCATGGGAGAATGTGAAAAGTGTTCATATGTAGTAAAAACCTGAGAAATCCGTCCACTTTCGTCATTTGTTATCGAATCGACTTAAAGCCAGATCGTCACATTGGCCGCTCTTCTCTCTGAAAAAGTTGTACTTATCGTCTGCAAAGCTATGTCGCGTGCTGCGGTATGCGGAGACACTAAAAGCACCATAGTAGAACACAGATGAAGCTTCTAAGTTGATGTAATAGCCAGTAAGAAGTAGTACAATTAAAGTTTAGGTATCGGTTAATGACTTTTTACCCTTCTTTGGTGCCTTGGACACGAGCTAGGAAATTAAGATTTTGCATGAAGGAGGACTAGCAGCCGAGTTGCACGGGAGAATGTGAAAAACGTTCATATGTAGTAAAAACCCGAGAAATCCGTCCGTTTTCGTTATTTGTTAACGAATCGACTTAAAGCCAGATCGTCACATTGGCCGCTCTTCTCTCTGAAACGGTTGTACTTATCGTCTACAGAGCTATGTCGCGTGCTGCAATATGCGGAGACACTAAAAGCACCATAGTAGAACACAGATGATGCTTCTAAGTTGATGTAATAGCCAGTAAGAAGTAGTCCAATTCAAGATTTAGGTATCGATTATTGACTTTTTAGCTGGCTTTGGTGCCTTGGACATGAGCTAGGACTTTAAGATTCTGCATAAAAGGAGGACTAGCAGCCCAGTTGCACGGGAGAATGTGAAAAGTGTTCATATGTATTAAAAACCAGAGAAATCCGTCCGTTTTCGTCATTTGTTATCGAATCGACTTAAAGCCAGATCGTCACATTGGCCGCTCTTCTCTCTGAAACGGTTGTACTTATCGTCTGCAAAACTATGTCGCGTGCTGCGGTATGCGGAGACACTTAAATCACCATAGTAGAACACAGATGAAGCTTCTAAGTGGATGTAATAGCCAGTAAGAAGTAGTAGAATTCAAGTTTTAGGTATCGATTATTGACATTTTAGCTGGCTTTGGTGCCTTCGACATGAGCTAGGACCTTAAGATTCTGCATGACAGGAGGACTAGCAGCCGAGTTGCAAGGGAGAATGTGAAAAGTGTTCATATGTAGTAAAAACCGGAGAAATCCGTCCGTTTTCGTCATTTGTTATCGAATCGACTTAAAAACAGATCGTCACATTGGCCGCTCTTCTCTCTGAAACGGTTGTACTTATCGTCTGCAAAGCTATGTCGCTTACTGCGGTATGTATAGACACTAAAAGCACCATAGTAGAACACAGATGAACCTTCTAAGCTGATGTAATAGCCAGTAAGAAGTAGTACAATTCAAGTTTTAGGTATCGATTATTGACTTTTTAGCAGGCTTTGGTGCCTTGGATATGAGCTAGGACCTTAAGATTGTGCATGAAAGGAGGACTAGCAGCCGAGTTGCACGGGAGAATGTGAAAAGTGTTCATATGTAGTAAAAACCTGAGAAATCCGTCTGTTTTGATCATTTGTTATCGAATCGATTTGAAGCCTGATCGTCACATTGGCCGCTCTTCTCTCTGAAACGGGTGTACTTATCGTCTGCAAAGCTATGTCGCGTGCTGCGGTATGTGGAGACACTAAAATTACCATAGTAGAACACAGATGAAGCATCTAAGTTGATGTAATAGCCAGTAAGAAGTAATTCAATTCAAGTTATAGGTATCGATTATTGACTTTTTAGCTGGCTTTGGTGCCTTGGACATGAGCTAGTACCTTAAGATTCAGCATGAAAGGAGGACTAGCAGCCGAGTTGCACGGGAGAACGTGAAAAGTGTTCATATGTAGTAAAAACCTGATAAATCCGTCCGTTTTTGTCATTTGTTATCGAATCGACTTAAAGCCAGATCGTCACATTGGCCGCTCTTCTCTCTGATACGCTTGTACTTATCGTCTGCAAAGCTATGTCGCGTGCTGCGGTATGTGGAGACACTAAAAGCAGCATAGTAGAACACAGATGAAGCTTCTAAGTTGATGTAATAGCCAGTAAGAAGTAGTACAATTCAAGTTTTAGGTATCGATTATTGATTTTTAGCTGGCTTTGTTGCCTTGGACATGAGCTAGGACCTTAACATTCTGCATGAAAGGAGGACTAGCAGCCGAGTTGCACGGGAGAATGTGAAAAGTGTTCATATGTAGTAAAAACCTTAGAACTCCGTCCATTTTCGTCATTTGTTGACGAATCGACTTAAAGCCAGATCGTCACATTGGCCGCTCTTCTCTCCGAAACGCTTGTACTTATCGTCTGCAAAGCTATGTCGCGTGCTGCGGTATCCGGAGACACTGCACTCACCATAGTAGAACACAGTTCAAGCTTCTAAGTTGATGTAATAGCCAGTAAGAAGTAGTACAATTCAAGTTTTAGGTATCGATTATTGACTTTTTAGCTGGCTTTGGTGCCTTGGACATGAGCTAGGACCTTAAGATTCCGCATGAAAGGAGGACTAGCAGCCGAGTTGCAGGGGAGAATGTGAAAAGTGTTCATATGTAGTAAAAACCTGAGAAATCCGACCGTTTTCGTCTTTTGTTATCGAATCGACTTAAAGCCAGATCGTCACATTGGCCGCTCTTCTCTCTGAAACGGTTGTACTTATCGTCTGCAAAGCTATGTCGCGTGCTGCGGTATGTGGAGACACTAAAAGCACCATAGTAGAACACAGATGAAGCTTCTAAGTTGATGTAATAGCGAGTAAGAAGTAGTCCAATTCAAGTTTTAGGTATCGATTATTGACTTTTTAGCTGGCTTTGGTGCCTTGGACATGAGCTAGGACCTTAAGATTCTGCATGAAACGAGGACTAGCAGCCGAGTTGCACGGGAGAATGTGAAAAGTGTTGATATGTAGTAAAAACCTAAGAAATCCGTCCGTTTTCGTCATTTGTTTTCGAATCGACTTAAAGCCAGATCGTCACATTGGCCGCTCTTCTCTCTGAAACGGTTGTACCTATCGTCTGCAAAGCTATGTCGCGTGCTGCGGTATGTGGAGACACTAAAATCACCATAGTAGAACACAGATGAAGCTTCTAAGTTGATGTAATAGCCAGTAAGAAGTAGTCCAATTCAAGATTTAGGTATCGATTATTGACTTTTTAGCTGGCTTTGTTGCCTTGGACATGAGCTACGACCTTAAATTTCTGCATGAAAGGAGGACTAGCAGCCGCGTTGCACGGGAGAATGTGAAAAGTGTTCATATGTAGTAAAAACCTTAGAAATCCTTCCGTTTTCGTCATTTGTTATCGAATCGACTTAAAGCCAGATCGTCATATTGGCCGCTCTTCTCTCTGAAACGGTTGTACTTATCGTCTGCAAAGCTATGTCGCGTGTTGCCGTAGGCGGAAACAGGAAAAGCACCATAGTAGAACACAGATGAAACTTCTAAGTTGATGTAATAGCCAGTAAGAAGTAGTCCAATTCAAGTTATAGGTATCGATTATTGACTTTTTAGCTGGCTTTGGTGCCTTGGACATGAGCTAGGACCTAAAGATTCTGCATAAAAGGAGGACTAGCAGCCGAGTTGCATGGGAGAATGTGAAAAGTGTTCATATGTAGTAAAAACCTGAGAAATTCGTCCGTTTTCGTCATTTGTTATCGAATCGACATAGAGCCAGATCATCACATTGGCCGCTCTTCTCTCTGAAACGGTTGTACTTATCGTCTGCAAAGCTATGTCGCGTGCTGCGGTATGCGGAAACACTAAAAGCACCATAGTAGAACACAGATGAAGCTTCTAAGTTGACGTAATAGCCAGGAAGAAGTAGTACAATTCAAGTTTTAGGTGTCGGTTATTGACTTTTTAGCTGGCTTTGGTGCCTTGGACAAAAGCTAGGACCTTAACATTCTGTATGAAAGGAGAACTAGCAGCCGATTTGCATGGGAGAATGTGAAAAGTGTTCATATGTAGTAAAAACCCGAGAAATCCGTCCGTTTTTGTCATTTGTTATCGAATCGACTTAAAGCCAGATCGTCAAATTAGCCGCTCTTCTCTCTGAAACTGTTGTACTTATCGATTGCAAAGCTATGTCACGTGCTGCGGTATGCGGAGACACTAAAAGCACCATAGTAGAACACAGATGAAGCTTCTAAGTTGATGTAATAGCCAGTAAGAAGTAGTACAATTCAAGTTTTAGGTATCGATTATTGACTTTTTAGCTAGCTTTGGTGCCTTGGACATGAGCTAGGACCTTATGATTCTGCATGAAAGGAGGACTAGCAGCCGAGTTGCACGGGAGAATGTGAAAAGTGTTCATATGTAGTAAAAACCTGAGAAATCCGTCCGTTTTCGTGATTTGTTATCGAATCGACTTAAAGCCAGATCGTCACATTGGCCGCTCTTCTCTCTGAAACGGTTGTACTTATCGTCTGCAAAGCTATGTCGCGTGCTGCGGTATGCTGAGACACTAAAAGCACCATAGTAGAACACAGATGAAGCTTCTAAGTTGATGTAATAGCCAGTAAGAAGTAGTACAATTCAAGTTTTAGGTATTGAATATTGAATTTTTAGCTGGCTTTGGTGCCTTGGACATGAGCTAGGACCTTAATATTCTGCATGAAAGGAGGACTAGCGGCCGAGTTGCACGGGAGAATGTGAAAAGTGTTCATAAGTAGTAAAAACCTGAGAAATCCGTCCGTTCTCGTCATTTGTTATCGAATCGACTTAAAAGCCAGATCGTCACATTGGCCGCTCTTCTCTCTGAAAAAGTTGTACTTATCGTCTGCAAAGCTATGTCGCGTGCTGCGGTATGCGGACTCACTAAAAGCACCATAGTAGAACACAGATGAAGCTTCTAAGTTGATGTAATAGCCAGTAAGAAGTAGTACAATTAAAGTTTTAGGTATCGGTTAATGACTTTTACCCTTCTTTGGTGCCTTGGACACGAGCTAGGAAATTAAGATTTTGCATGAAGGAGGACTATCAGCCAAGTTGCACGGGAGAATGTGAAAAGTGTTCATATGTAGTAAAAACCTGAGAAATCCGTCCGTTTTCGTCATTTGTTATCGAATCGACTTAAAGCCTGATCGTCACATTGGTCGCTCTTCTCTATGAAAAGGTTATACTTATCGTCTACAAAGCTACGTCGCGTGCTGCGGTATGCGGAGACACTAAAATCACCATAGTAGAACACAAATGAGGCTTCTAAGCTGATGTAATAGCCAGTAAGAAGTAATACAATTCAAGTTTTAGGTATCGATTATTGACTTTTTAGCAAGCTTTGGTGCGTTGGACATGAGCTAGGACCTTAAGATTCTGCATGAAAGGAGGACTAGCAGCCTAGTAGCACGGGAGAATGTGAAAAGCGTTCATATGTAGTAAAAACCTGAGAAATTCGTCCGTTTTCGTCATTTGTTATCGAATCGACTTAAAGCCAGATCGTCACATTGGCCGCTCTTCTCTCTGAAACGCTTGTACTTATCGTCTGCAAAGCTATGTCGCGTGCTGCGGTATGCGGAGACACTTAAATCACCATAGTAGAACACAGATGAAGCTTCTAAGTTGACGTAATAGCCAGGAAGAAGTAGTACAATTCAAGTTTTAGGTATCGATTATTGACTTTTTAGCTGGCTTTGGTGCCTTGGACATGAGCTAGGACCTTAACATTCTGCATGAAAGGAGGACTAGCAGCCGATTTGCATGGGAGAATGTGAAAAGTGTTCATATCTAGTAAAAACCCGAGAAATCCGTCCGTTTTCGTCATTTGTTATCGAATCGACTTAAAGCCAGATCGTCACATTGGCCGCTCTTCTCTCTGAAACGGTTGTACTTGTCGTTTGCAAAGCTATGTCGCGTGCTGCGGTATGCTGAGACACTATAAGCACCATAGTAGAACACAGATCAAGCTTCTAAGTTGATGTAATAGCCAGTAAGAAGTAGTACAATTCAAGTTTTAGGTATTGAATATTGAATTTTTAGCTGGCTTTGGTGCCTTGGACATGAGCTAGGACCTTAATATTCTGCATGAAAGGAGGACTAGCAGCCGAGTTGCATGGGAGAATGTGAAAAGTGTTCATATGTAGTAAAAACCTGAGAAATCCGTCCACTTTCGTCATTTGTTATCGAATCGACTTAAAGCCAGATCGTCACATTGGCCGCTCTTCTCTCTGAAAAAGTTGTACTTATCGTCTGCAAAGCTATGTCGCGTGCTGCGGTATGCGGAGACACTAAAAGCACCATAGTAGAACACAGATGAAGCTTCTAAGTTGATGTAATAGCCAGTAAGAAGTAGTACAATTAAAGTTTAGGTATGGGTTAATGACTTTTTACCCTTCTTTGGTGCCTTGGACACGAGCTAGGAAATTAAGATTTTGCATGAAGGAGGACTAGCAGCCGAGTTGCACGGGAGAATGTGAAAAACGTTCATATGTAGTAAAAACCCGAGAAATCCGTCCGTTTTCGTTATTTGTTAACGAATCGACTTAAAGCCAGATCGTCACATTGGCCGCTCTTCTCTCTGAAACGGTTGTACTTATCGTCTACAGAGCTATGTCGCGTGCTGCAATATGCGGAGACACTAAAAGCACCATAGTAGAACACAGATGATGCTTCTAAGTTGATGTAATAGCCAGTAAGAAGTAGTCCAATTCAAGATTTAGGTATCGATTATTGACTTTTTAGCTGGCTTTGGTGCCTTGGACATGAGCTAGGACTTTAAGATTCTGCATAAAAGGAGGACTAGCAGCCCAGTTGCACGGGAGAATGTGAAAAGTGTTCATATGTATTAAAAACCAGAGAAATCCGTCCGTTTTCGTCATTTGTTATCGAATCGACTTAAAGCCAGATCGTCACATTGGCCGCTCTTCTCTCTGAAACGGTTGTACTTATCGTCTGCAAAACTATGTCGCGTGCTGCGGTATGCGGAGACACTTAAATCACCATAGTAGAACACAGATGAAGCTTCTAAGTGGATGTAATAGCCAGTAAGAAGTAGTAGAATTCAAGTTTTAGGTATCGATTATTGACATTTTAGCTGGCTTTGGTGCCTTCGACATGAGCTAGGACCTTAAGATTCTGCATGACAGGAGGACTAGCAGCCGAGTTGCAAGGGAGAATGTGAAAAGTGTTCATATGTAGTAAAAACCGGAGAAATCCGTCCGTTTTCGTCATTTGTTATCGAATCGACTTAAAAACAGATCGTCACATTGGCCGCTCTTCTCTCTGAAACGGTTGTACTTATCGTCTGCAAAGCTATGTCGCTTACTGCGGTATGTATAGACACTAAAAGCACCATAGTAGAACACAGATGAACCTTCTAAGCTGATGTAATAGCCAGTAAGAAGTAGTACAATTCAAGTTTTAGGTATCGATTATTGACTTTTTAGCAGGCTTTGGTGCCTTGGATATGAGCTAGGACCTTAAGATTGTGCATGAAAGGAGGACTAGCAGCCGAGTTGCACGGGAGAATGTGAAAAGTGTTCATATGTAGTAAAAACCTGAGAAATCCGTCCGTTTTGATCATTTGTTATCGAATCGATTTAAAGCCTGATCGTCACATTGGCCGCTCTTCTCTCTGAAACGGGTGTACTTATCGTCTGCAAAGCTATGTCGCGTGCTGCGGTATGTGGAGACACTAAAATTACCATAGTAGAACACAGATGAAGCATCTAAGTTGATGTAATAGCCAGTAAGAAGTAATTCAATTCAAGTTATAGGTATCGATTATTGACTTTTTAGCTGGCTTTGGTGCCTTGGACATGAGCTAGTACCTTAAGATTCAGCATTAAAGGAGGACTAGCAGCCGAGTTGCACGGGAGAACGTGAAAAGTGTTCATATGTAGTAAAAACCTGATAAATCCGTCCGTTTTTGTCATTTGTTATCGAATCGACTTAAAGCCAGATCGTCACATTGGCCGCTCTTCTCTCTGATACGCTTGTACTTATCGTCTGCAAAGCTATGTCGCGTGCTGCGGTATGTGGAGACACTAAAAGCAGCATAGTAGAACACAGATGAAGCTTCTAAGTTGATGTAATAGCCAGTAAGAAGTAGTACAATTCAAGTTTTAGGTATCGATTATTGACTTTTTAGCTGGCTTTGTTGCCTTGGACATGAGCTAGGACCTTAACATTCTGCATGAAAGGAGGACTAGCAGCCGAGTTGCACGGGAGAATGTGAAAAGTGTTCATATGTAGTAAAAACCTTAGAACTCCGTCCATTTTCGTCATTTGTTATCGAATCGACTTAAAGCCAGATCGTCACATTGGCCGCTCTTCTCTCCGAAACGCTTGTACTTATCGTCTGCAAAGCTATGTCGCGTGCTGCGGTATCCGGAGACACTGCACTCACCATAGTAGAACACAGTTCAAGCTTCTAAGTTGATGTAATAGCCAGTAAGAAGTAGTACAATTCAAGTTTTAGGTATCGATTATTGACTTTTTAGCTGGCTTTGGTGCCTTGGACATGAGCTAGGACCTTAAGATTCTGCATGAAAGGAGGACTAGCAGCCGAGTTGCAGGGGAGAATGTGAAAAGTGTTCATATGTAGTAAAAACCTGAGAAATCCGACCGTTTTCGTCTTTTGTTATCGAATCGACTTAAAGCCAGATCGTCACATTGGCCGCTCTTCTCTCTGAAACGGTTGTACTTATCGTCTGCAAAGCTATGTCGCGTGCTGCGGTATGTGGAGACACTAAAAGCACCATAGTAGAACACAGATGAAGCTTCTAAGTTGATGTAATAGCGAGTAAGAAGTAGTCCAATTCAAGTTTTAGGTATCGATTATTGACTTTTTAGCTGGCTTTGGTGCCTTGGAGATGAGCTAGGACCTTAAGATTCTGCATGAAACGAGGACTAGCAGCCGAGTTGCACGGGAGAATGTGAAAAGTGTTCATATGTAGTAAAAACCTAAGAAATCCGTCCGTTTTCGTCATTTGTTTTCGAATCGACTTAAAGCCAGATCGTCACATTGGCCGCTCTTCTCTCTGAAACGGTTGTACCTATCGTCTGCAAAGCTATGTCGCGTGCTGCGGTATGTGGAGACACTAAAATCACCATAGTAGAACACAGATGAAGCTTCTAAGTTGATGTAATAGCCAGTAAGAAGTAGTCCAATTCAAGATTTAGGTATCGATTATTGACTTTTTAGCTGGCTTTGTTGCCTTGGACATGAGCTACGACCTTAAATTTCTGCATGAAAGGAGGACTAGCAGCCGCGTTGCACGGGAGAATGTGAAAAGTGTTCATATGTAGTAAAAACCTTAGAAATCCTTCCGTTTCCGTCATTTGTTATCGAATCGACTTAAAGCCAGATCGTCACATTGGCCGCTCTTCTCTCTGAAACGCTTGTACTTATCGTCTGCAAAGCTATGTCGCGTGCTGCGGTATGCGGAGACACTAAAATCACCATAGTAGAACACAGATGAAGCTTTTAAGTTGATGTAATAGCCAGTAAGATGTAGTACAATTCATGTTTTAGGTATCGATTATTGACTTTTTAGCTGGCTTTGGTGCCTTGGACATGAGCTAGGACCTTAACATTCTGCATGAAAGGAGGACTAGCAGCCGAGTTGCATGGGAGAATGTTAAAAGTGTTCATATGTAGTAAAAACCTTAGAAATCCGTCCGTTTTCGTCATTTGTTATCGAATCGACTTAAAGCCAGATTGTCACATTGGCCGCTCTTCTCTCTGAAACGCTTGTACTTATCGTCTGCAAAGCTATGTCGCGTGCTGCGGTATGTGGAGACACTAAAAGCACCATAGTAGAACACAGATGAAGCTTCTAAGTTAATGTAATAGCCAGTAAGAAGTAGTACAATTCAAGTTTTAGGTATCGATTATTGACTTTTTAGCTGGCTTTGTTGCCTTGGACATGAGCTAGGACCTTAACATTCTGCATGAAAGGAGGACTAGAAGCCGAGTTGCACGGGAGAATGTGAAAAGTGTTCAAATGTAGTAAAAACCTTAGAAATCCGTCCATTTTCGTCATTTGTTATCGAATCGACTTAAAGGCAGATCGTCACATTGGCCGCTCTTCTCTCCGAAACGCTTGTACTTATCGTCTGCAAAGCTATGTCGCGTGCTGCGGTATCCGGAGACACTGCACTCACCATAGTAGAACACAGTTCAAGCTTCTAAGTTGATGTAATAGCCAGTAAGAAGTAGTACAATTCAAGTTTTAGGTATCGATTATTGACTTTTTAGCTGGCTTTGGTGCCTTGGACATGAGCTAGGACCATAAGATTCGGCATGAAAGGAGGACTAGCAGCCGAGTTGCAGGAAAGAATGTGAAAAACGTTCATATGTAGTAAAAACCAGAGAAATCCGTCCATTTTCGTCATTTGTTATCGAATCGACTTAAAGCCAGATCATCACATTGGCCGTTCTGCTCTCGGAAACGCTTGTACTTATCATCTGCAAAGCTATGTCGCGTGTTGCCGTAGGCGGAAACAGGAAAAGCATCATAGTAGAACACAGATGAAGCTTCTAAGTTGATGTAATAGCCAGTAAGAAGTAGTCCATTTCAAGTTTTAGGTATCGATTATTGACTTTTTAGCTGGCTTTGGTGCCTTGGACTTGAGCTAGGACCTTACGATTCTGCATGAAAGGAGGACTGGCAGCCGAGTTTTAGGGGAGAATGTGAAAAGTGTTCATATGTAGTAAAAACCTGAGAAATCCGTCCGTTTTCGTCATTTGTTATCGAATCGACTTAAAGCCAGATCGTCACATTGCCCGCTGTGCTCTCGGAAACGGTTGTACTTATCGTCTGCAAAGCTATGTCACGTGTTGCCGTAGGCGGAAACAGGAAAAGCACCGTAGTAGAACACAGATGAAGCTTCTAAGTTGATGTAATAGCCAGTAAGAAGTAGTCCAATTCAAGGTTTAGGTATCGATTATTGACTTTTTAGCTGGCTTTGGTGCCTTGGACATGAGCTAGGACCTTAACATTCTGCATGAAAGGAGGACTAGCTGCCGCGTTGCACGGGAGAATGTGAAAAGTGTTCATAAGTAGTAAAAACCTTAGAAATCCGTCCATTTTCGTCATTTGTTATCGAATCGACTTAAAGCCAGATCGTCACATTGGCCGCTCTTCTCTCTAAAACGGATGTACTTATTGTCTGCAATGCTATGTCGCGTGCTGCGGTAAGCGGAGACACTAAAATCACCATAGTAGAACACAGATGAAGCATCTAAGTTGATGTAATAGCCAGTAAGAAGTAATCCAATTCAAGTTTTAGGTATCGATTATTGACTTTTTAGGTGGCTATGGTGCCTTGGACAAGAGCTAGGACCTTAAGATTCTGCATGAAAGGAGGACTAGCAGCCGAGTTGCAGGGGAGAATGTGAAAAGTGTTCATATGTAGTAAAATACTGAGAAATCAGTCCGTTTTCGTCATTTGTTATCGAATCGACTTAAAGCCAGATCGTCACATTGGCCGCCCTTCTCTCTGAAACGGTTGTACTTATCGTCTGCAAAGCTATGTCGCGTGCTGCGGTATGTGGAGACACTAAAAGCACCTTAGTAGAACACAGATGAAGCTTCTAAGTTGATGTAATTGCCAGTAAGAAGTAGTAGAATTCAAGTTTTAGGTATCGATTATTGACTTTTTAGCTGGCTTTGGTGCATTGGACATGAGCTAGGACCTTAAATTTCTGCATGAAAGGAGGACTAGCAGCCGCGTTGCACGGGAGAATGTAAAAGGTGTTCATATGTAGTAAAAACCTTAGAAATCCTTCCGTTTTCCTCATTTGTTATCGAATCGACTTAAAGCCAGATCGTCACATTGGCCGCTCTTCTCTCTGAAACGCTTGTACTTATCGTCTGCAAAGCTATGTCGCGTGCTGCGGTATGCGGAGACACTAAAATCACCATAGTAGAACACAGATGAAGCTTTTAAGTTGATGTAATGGCCAGTAAGAAGTAGTACAAATCATGTTTTAGGTATCGATTATTGACTTTTTAGCTGGCTTTGGTGCCTTGGACATGAGCTAGGACCTTAACATTCTGCATGAAAGGAGGACTAGCAGCCGATTTGCATGGGAGAATGTTCAAAGTGTTCATATGTAGTAAAAACCTTAGAAATCCGTCCGTTTTCGTCATTTGTTATCGAATCGACTTAAAGCCAGATCGTCACATTGGCCGCTCTTCTCTCTGAAACGCTTGTACTTATCGTCTGCAAAGCTATGTCGCGTACTGCGGTATGTGGAGACACTAAAAGCACCATAGTAGAACACAGATGAAGCTTCTAAGTTGATGTAATAGCCAGTAAGAAGTAGTACAATTCAAGTTTTAGGTATCGATTATTGACATTTTAGCTGGCTTTGTTGCCTTGGACATGAGCTAGGACCTTAACATTCTGCATGAAAGGAGGACTAGCAGCCGAGTTGCACGGGAGAATGTGAAAAGTGTTCATATGTAGTAAAAATCTTAGAAATCCGTCCATTTTCGTCATTTGTTATCGAATCGACTTAAAGCCAGATCGTCACATTGGCCGCTCTTCTCTCCGAAACGCTTGTACTTATCGTCTGCAAAGCTATGTCGCGTGCTGCGGTATCCGGAGACAATGCACTCACCATAGTAGAACACAGTTCAAGCTTCTAAGTTGATGTAATAGCCAGTAAGAAGTAGTACAATTCAAGTTTTAGGTATCGATTATTGACTTTTTAGCTGGCTTTGGTGCCTTGGACATGTGCTAGGACCTTAAGATTCTGCATGAAAGGAGGACTAGCAGCCGAGTTGCAGGGGAGAATGTGAAAAGTGTTCATATGTAGTAAAAACCTGAGAAATCCGTCAGTTTTCGTCATTTGTTATCGAATCGAATTAAAGCCAGATCGTCACATTGGCCGCTCTGCTCTCGGAAACGGTTGTACTTATCGTCTGCAAAACTATGTCTCGTGCTGCGGTGTGCGGACACACAAAGAGCACCATAGTTGAACACAGATGAAGCTTCTAAGTTGATGTAATAGCCCGTAAGAAGTAGTCCATTTCAGGTTTTAGGTATCGATTATTGACATTTTAGCTGGCTTTGGTGCCTTGGACATGAGCTAGGACTTCAAGATTCTGCATGAAAGGAGGACTAGCAGCCGTGTTGCACGGGAGAATGTGAAAAGTGTTCATATGTAGTAAAAATCTGAGAATTCATCCGTATTCGTCATTTGTTATCGAATCGTTTTAAAACCATATCGACACATTGGCCGCTCTTCTCTCTGAACGGTTGCACTTATCGTCTGCAAAGCTATGACGCGTGCTGCCGTATGCGGAGACACTAAAAGCACCATAGTAGAACACAGATGAAGCTTCTAAGTAGATGTAATTGCCAGTAAGAAGTAATACAATTCAAGTTTTAGGTATCGATTATTGACTTTTTAGCTGGCTTTGGTGCCTTGGACATTAGCTAGGACTTTAAGATTCTGCATGAAAGGAGCACTAGTTGCCGCGTTGCACGGGAGAATGTGAAAAGTGTTCATATGTAGTAAAAACCTGAGAATTTCGTCCGTTTTCGTCATTTGTTATCGAATCGACTTAAAGCCAGGTCGTCACATTGGCCGCTCTTCTCTCTGAAACGGTTGTACTTATCGTGTGCAAAGCTATGTCACGTGCTGCGGTATGCGGAGACACCAAAAGCACCATGGTAGAACACAGATGAAGCTTCTAAGTTGATGTAATAGCCAGTAAGATGTAGTACAATTCAAGTTTTAGGTATCGATTATTGACTTTTTAGCTGGCTTTGGTGCCTTGGACATCAGCTAGGACCTTTAGATTCCGCATGAAAGGAGGACTAGCAGCCGAGTTGCATGGGAGAATGTGAAAAGTGTTCATATGTAGTAAAAACCTGAGAAATCCGTCCGTATTCGTCATTTGTTATCGAATCGACTTGAAGCCAGATCGTTACATTGACCGCTCCTCTCTGAAACGGTTGAACTTATCGTCTGCAAAACTATGTCTCGTGCTGCGGTGTGCGGACACACAAAGAGCACCATAGTTGAACACAGATGAAGCTTCTAAGTTGATGTAATAGCCAGTAAGAAGTAGTACATTTCAGGTTTTAGGTATCGATTATTGACATTTTAGCTGGCTTTGGTGCCTTGGACATGAGCTAGGACTTCAAGATTCTGCATGAAAGGAGGACTAGCAGCCGTGTTGCACGGGAGAATGTGAAAAGTGTTCATATGTAGTAAAAATCTGAGAATTCATCCGTTTTCGTCATTTGTTATCGAATCGACTTAAAACTATATCGTCACATTGGCCGCTCTTCTCTCTGAACGGTTGCACTTATCGTCTGCAAAGCTATGACGCGTGCTGCGGTATGCGGAGACACTAAGAGCACCATAGTAGAACACAGATGAAGCTTCTAAGTAGATGTAATTGCCAGTAAGAAGTAATACAATTCAAGGTTTAGGTATCGATTATTGACTTTTTAGCTGGCTTTGGTGCCTTGGACATGAGCTAGGACTTTAAGATTCTGCATGAAAGGAGCACTAGTTGTAGCGTTGTAAGGGAGAATGTGAAAAGTGTTCATATGTAGTAAAAACCTGAGAATTTCGTCCGTTTTCGTCATTTGTTATCGAATCGACTTAAAGCCAGGTCGTCACATTGGCCGCTCTTCTCTCTGAAACGGTTGTACTTATCGTGTGCAAAGCTATGTCGCGTGCTGCGGTAGGCGGAGACACTAAAAGCACCATAGAAGAACACAGATGAAGCTTCTAAGTTGACGTAATAGCCAGTAAGAAGTAGTACAGTTCAAGTTTTAGGTATCGATTATTGACTTTTTAGCCGGCTTTGGTGCCTTGGACATGAGCTAGGACCTTACGATTGTGCATGAAAGGAGGACTAGCAGCCGCGTTGCAAGGGAGTATGTGAAAAGTGTTCATATGTAGTAAAAACCTGAGAAATACGTCCGTTTTCGTCATTTGGTATCGAATCGACTTAAATCCAGATCGTCACATTGGTTGCTCTTCTCTCTGAAACGGTTGTACTTATCGTCTGCAAAGGTATGTCTCGTGCTGCGCTATTCGGAGACAATAAATGTACCATAGTAGAACACAGATGATGCTTCTAAGTTGATGTAATAGCCAGTAAGAAGTAGTACAAATCAAGTTTTAGGTATCGATTATTGACTTTTTAGCTGCTTTGGTGCCTTGGACAAGAGCTAGGACCTTAAGATTCTACATGGAAGGAGGACTAGCAGCCGCGTTGCATGGGAGAATGTGAAAAGTGTTCATATGTAGTAAAAACAAGAGAAAACCGTCCGTTTTCGTCATTTCTTATCGAATCGACTTAAAGCCAGGTCGTCACATTGGCCGCTCTTCTCTCTGAAACGGTTGTACTTATCGTCTGCAAAGCTATGTCGCGTGCTGCGGTATGTGGAGACACTAAAAGAACCATAGCAGAACACAGATGAAGCTTCTAAATTGATGTAATAGCCAGTAAGAAGTAGTACAATTCAAGTTTTAGGTATCGATTATTGACTTTTGAGCTGGCTTTGGTGCCTTGGACATGAGCTAGGACCTTAAGATTCTGCATGAAAGGGGGACTAGCAGCCGAGTTGCACGGGAGAATGTGAAAAGTGTTCATATGTAGTAAAAACCTTAGAAATCCTTCCGTTTTCGTCATTTGTTATCGAATCGACTTAAAGCCAGATCGTCACATTGGCCGCTCTTCTCTCTGAAACGCTTGTACTTATCGTCTGCAAAGCTATGTCGCGTGCTGCGGTATGCGGAGACACTAAAATCACCATAGTAGAACACAGATGAAGCTTTTAAGTTGATGTAATAGCCAGTAAGAAGTAGTACAATTCATGTTTTAGGTATCGATTATTGACTTTTTAGCTGGCTTTGGTGCCTTGGACATGAGCTAGGACCTTAACATTCTGCATGAAAGGAGGACTAGCAGCCGATTTGCATGGGAGAATGTTAAAAGTGTTCATATGTAGTAAAAACCTTAGAAATCCGTCCGTTTTCGTCATTTGTTATCGAATCGACTTAAAGCCAGATCGTCACATTGGCCGCTCTTCTTTCTGAAACGCTTGTACTTATCGTCTGCAAAGCTATGTCGCGTACTGCGGTATGTGGAGACACTAAAAGCACCATAGTAGAACACAGATGAAGCTTCTAAGTTGATGTAATAGCCAGTAAGAAGTAGTACAATTCAAGTTTTAGGTATCGATTATTGACATTTTAGCTGGCTTTGTTGCCTTGGACATGAGCTAGGACCTTAACATTCTGCATGAAAGGAGGACTAGCAGCCGAGTTGCACGGGAGAATGTGAAAAGTGTTCATATGTAGTAAAAACCTTAGAAATCCTTCCGTTTTCGTCATTTGTTATCGAATCGACTTAAAGCCAGATCGTCACATTGGCCGCTCTTCTCTCTGAAACGCTTGTACTTATCGTCTGCAAAGCTATGTCGCGTGCTGCGGTATGCGGAGACACTAAAATCACCATAGTAGAACACAGATGAAGCTTTTAAGTTGATGTAATAGCCAGTAAGAAGTAGTACAATTCATGTTTTAGGTATCGATTATTGACTTTTTAGCTGGCTTTGGTGCCTTGGACATGAGCTAGGACCTTAACATTCTGTATGAAAGGAGGACTAGCAGCCGTGTTGCACGGGAGAATGTGAAAAGTGTTCATATGTAGTAAAAATCTGAGAATTCATCCGTTTTCGTCATTTGTTATCGAATCGACTTTAAACCATATCGTCACATTGGCCGCTCTTCTCTCTGAACGGTTGCACTTATCGTCTGCAAAGCTATGACGCGTGCTGCGGTATGCGGAGACACTAAAAGCACCATAGTAGAACACAGATGAAGCTTCTAAGTAGATGTAATTGCCAGTAAGAAGTAATACAATTCAAGTTTTAGGTATCGATTATTGACTTTTTAGCTGGCTTTGGTGCCTTGGACATGAGCTAGGACCTTTAGATTCTGCATGAAAGGAGGTCTAGCAGCCGAGTTGCACAGGAGAATGTGAAAAGTGTTCATATGTAGTAAAAACCTGAGAAATCCGTTCGTTTTCATCATTTGTTATCGAATCGACTTAAAGCCAGATAGTCACATTTTCCGCTCTTCTCTCTGAAATGGTTGTACTTATCGTGTGCAAAGCTATGTCGCGTGCTGCGGTAGGCGTAGACACTAAAAGCACCATAGAAGAACACAGATGAAGCTTCTAAGTTGACGTAATAGCCAGTAAGAAGTAGTACAGTTCAAGTTTTAGGTATCGATTATTGACTTTTTAGCCGGCTTTGGTGCCTTGGACATGAGCTAGGACCTTACGATTGTGCATGAAAGGAGGACTAGCAGCCGCGTTGCAAGGGAGTATGTGAAAAGTGTTCATATGTAGTAAAAACCTGAGAAATACGTCCGTTTTCGTCATTTGGTATCGAATCGACTTAAATCCAGATCGTCACATTGGTTGCTCCTCTCTCTGAAACGGTTGTACTTATCGTCTGCAAAGGTATGTCTCGTGCTGCGCTATTCGGAGACAATAAATGTACCATAGTAGAACACAGATGATGCTTCTAAGTTGATGTAATAGCCAGTAAGAAGTAGTACAAATCAAGTTTTAGGTATCGATTATTGACTTTTTAGCTGCTTTGGTGCCTTGGACAAGAGCTAGGACCTTAAGATTCTACATGAAAGGAGGACTAGCAGCCGCGTTGCATGGGAGAATGTGAAAAGTGTTCATATGTAGTAAAAACAAGAGAAAACCGTCCGTTTTCGTCATTTCTTATCGAATCGACTTAAAGCCAGGTCGTCACATTGGCCGCTCTTCTCTCTGAAACGGTTGTACTTATCGTCTGAAAAGCTATGTCGCGTGCTGCGGTATGTGGAGACACTAAAAGAACCATAGCAGAACACAGATGAAGCTTCTAAATTGATGTAATAGCCAGTAAGAAGTAGTACAATTCAAGTTTTAGGTATCGATTATTGACTTTTGAGCTGGCTTTGGTGCCTTGGACATGAGCTAGGACCTTAAGATTCTGCATGAAAGGGGGACTAGCAGCCGAGTTGCACGGGAGAATGTGAAAAGTGTTCATATGTAGTAAAAACCTTAGAAATCCTTCCGTTTTCGTCATTTGTTATCGAATCGACTTAAAGCCAGATCGTCACATTGGCCGCTCTTCTCTCTGAAACGCTTGTACTTATCGTCTGCAAAGCTATGTCGCGTGCTGCGGTATGCGGAGACACTAAAATCACCATAGTAGAACACAGATGAAGCTTTTAAGTTGATGTAATAGCCAGTAAGAAGTAGTACAATTCATGTTTTAGGTATCGATTATTGACTTTTTAGCTGGCTTTGGTGCCTTGGACATGAGCTAGGACCTTAACATTCTGCATGAAAGGAGGACTAGCAGCCGATTTGCATGGGAGAATGTTAAAAGTGTTCATATGTAGTAAAAACCTTAGAAATCCGTCCGTTTTCGTCATTTGTTATCGAATCGACTTAAAGCCAGATCGTCACATTGGCCGCTCTTCTTTCTGAAACGCTTGTACTTATCGTCTGCAAAGCCATGTCGCGTACTGCGGTATGTGGAGACACTAAAAGCACCATAGTAGAACACAGATGAAGCTTCTAAGTTGATGTAATAGCCAGTAAGAAGTAGTACAATTCAAGTTTTAGGTATCGATTATTGACATTTTAGCTGGCTTTGTTGCCTTGGACATGAGCTAGGACCTTAACATTCTGCATGAAAGGAGGACTAGCAGCCGAGTTGCACGGGAGAATGTGAAAAGTGTTCATATGTAGTAAAAATCTTAGAAATCCGTCCATTTTCGTCATTTGTTATCGAATCGACTTAAAGCCAGATCGTCACATTGGCCGCTCTTCTCTCCGAAACGCTTGTACTTATCGTCTGCAAAGCTATGTCGCGTGCTGCGGTATCCGGAGACAATGCACTCACCATAGTAGAACACAGTTCAAGCTTCTAAGTTGATGTAATAGCCAGTAAGAAGTAGTAGAATTCAAGTTTTAGGTATCGATTATTGACTTTTTAGCTGGCTTTGGTGCCTTGGACATGAGCTAGTACTATTAGATTCTGCATGAAAGGAGGTCTAGCAGCCGAGTTGCACAGGAGAATGTGAAAAGTGTTCATATGTAGTAAAAACCTGAGAAATCCGTCCGTTTTCGTCAATTGGTATCGAATCGACTTGAAGCCAGATCGTTACATTGGCCGCTCTTCTGTCTGAAACGGTTGTACTTATCGTCTGCAAAACTATGTCTCGTGCTGCGGTGTGCGGACACACAAAGAGCACCATAGTTGAACACAGATGAAGCTTCTAAGTTGATGTAATAGCCCGTAAGAAGTAGTACATTTCAAGTTTTAGGTATCGATTATTGACATTTTAGCTGGCTTTGGTGCCTTGGACATGAGCTAGGACCTTTAGATTCTGCATGAAAGGAGGACTAGCAGCCGTGTTGCACGGGAGAATGTGAAAAGTGTTCATATGTAGTAAAAATCTGAGAATTCATCCGTATTCGTCATTTGTTATCGAATCGACTTAAAACCATATCGACACATTGGCCGCTCTTCTCTCTGAACGGTTGCACTTATCGTCTGCAAAGCTATGACGCGTGCTGCGGTATGCGGAGACACTAAAAGCACCATAGTAGAACACAGATGAAGCTTCTAAGTAGATGTAAGTGCCAGTAAGAAGTAATACAATTCAAATTTTAGGTATCGATTATTGACTTTTTAGCTGGCTTTGGTGCCTTGGACATTAGCTAGGACTTTAAGATTCTGCATGAAAGGAGCACTAGTTGCCGCGTTGCACGGGAGAATGTGAAAAGTGTTCATATGTAGTAAAAACCTGAGAATTTCGTCCGTTTTCGTCATTTGTTATCGAATCGACTTAAAGCCAGGTCGTCACATTGGCCGCTCTTCTCTCTGAAAGGGTTGTACTTATCGTGTGCAAAGCTATGTCGCGTGCTGCGGTATGCGGAGACACCAAAAGCACCATAGTAGAACACAGATGAAGCTTCTAAGTTGATGTAATAGCCAGTAAGATGTAGTACAATTCAAGTTTTAGGTATCGATTATTGACATTTTAGCTGGCTTTGGTGCCTTGGACATGAGCTAGGACTTCAAGATTCTGCATGAAAGGAGGACTAGCAGCCGTGTTGCACGGGAGAATGTGAAAAGTGTTCATATGTAGTAAAAATCTGAGAATTCATCCGTTTTCGTCATTTGTTATCGAATCGACTTAAAACCATATCGTCACCTTGGCCGCTCTTCTCTCTGAACGGTTGCACTTATTGTCTGCAAAGCTATGACGCGTGCTGCGGTATGCGGAGACACTAAAAGCACCATAGTAGAACACAGATGAAGCTTCTAAGTAGATGTAATTGCCAGTAAGAAGTAATACAATTCAAGGTTTAGGTATCGATTATTGACTTTTTAGCTGGCTTTGATGCCTTGGACATTAGCTAGGACTTTAAGATTCTGCATGAAAGGAGCACTAGTTGTAGCGTTGTAAGGGAGAATGTGAAAAGTGTTCATATGTAGTAAAAACCTGAGAATTTCGTCCGTTTTCGTCATTTGTTATCGAATCGACTTAAAGCCAGGTCGTCACATTGGCCGCTCTTCTCTCTGAAACGGTTGTACTTATCGTCTGCAAAGCTATGTCGCGTGGTGCCGTAGGCGGAAACAGGAAAAGCACCATAGTAGAACACAGATGAAGCTTCTAAGTTGATGTAATAGCGAGTAAGAAGTAGTCCAATTCAAGTTTTAGGTATCGATTATTGACTTTTTAGCTGCTTTGGTGCCTTGGACAAGAGCTAGGACCTTAAGATTCTACATGAAAGGAGGACTAGCAGCCGAGTTGCACAGGAGAATGTGAAAAGTATTCATATGTAGTTAAACCTGAGAAATCCGTCCGTTTTCGTCATTTGTTATCGAATCGACTTGAAGCCAGATCGTTACATTGGCCGCTCTTCTCTCTGAAACGGTTGTACTTATCGTCTGCAAAACTATGTCTCGTGCTGCGGTGTGCGGACACACAAAGAGCACTATAGTTGAACACAGATGAAGCTTCTAAGTTGATGTAATAGCCCGTAAGGAGTAGTACATTTCAGGTTTTAGGTATCGATTATTGACATTTTAGCTAGCTTTGGTGCCTTGGACATTAGCTAGGACTTCAAGATTCTGCATGAAAGGAGGACTAGCAGCCGTGTTGCACGGGAGAATGTGAAAAGTGTTCATATGTAGTAAAAATCTGAGAATTCATCCGTTTTCGTCATTTGTTATCGAATCGACTTTAAACCATATCGTCACATTGGCCGCTCTTCTCTCTGAACGGTTGCACTTATCGTCTGCAAAGCTATGACGCGTGCTGCGGTATGCGGAGACACTAAAAGCACCATAATAGAACACAGATGAAGCTTCTAAGTAGATGTAATTGCCAGTAAGAAGTAATACAATTCAAGTTTTAGGTATCGATTATTGACTTTTTAGCTGGCTTTGGTGCCTTGGACATTAGCTAGGACTTTAAGATTCTGCATGAAAGGAGCACTAGTTGCCGCGTTGCACGGGAGAATGTGAAAAGTGTTCATATGTAGTAAAAACCTGAGAATTTCGTCCGTTTTCGTCATTTGTTATCGAATCGACTTAAAGCCAGGTCGTCACATTGGCCGCTCTTCTCTCTGAAACGGTTGTACTTATCGTGTGCAAAGCTATGTCGCGTGCTGCGGTATGCGGAGACACCAAAAGCACCATAGTAGAACACAGATGAAGCTTCTAAGTTGATGTAATAGCCAGTAAGAAGTAGTACAATTCAAGTTTTAGGTATCGATTATTGACTTTTTAGCTGGCTTTGGTGCCTTGGACATGAGCTAGGACCTTAAGATTCTGCATGAAAGGGGGACTAGCAGCCGAGTTGCACGGGAGAATGTGAAAAGTGTTCATATGTAGTAAAAACCTGAGAAATACGTCCGTTTTCGTCATTTGTTAACGAATCGACTTAAAGCCAGGTCGTCACATTGGTTGCTCTTCTCTCTGAAACGGTTGTACTTATCGTCTGCAAAGCTATGTCGCGAGCTGCGGTATGTGGAGACACTAAAATTACCATAGTGGAACACAGATGAAGCATCTAAGTTGATGTAATAGCCAGTAAGAAGTAATCCAATTCAAGTATTAGGTATCGATTATTGACTTTTTAGCTGGCTTTGGTGCCTTGGACATGAGCTAGTACCTTAAGAATCAGCATGAAAGGAGGACTAGCAGCCGAGTTGCACGGGAGAATGTGAAAAGTGCTCATATGTAGTAAAAACCTGATAAATCCGTCCGTTTTCGTCATTTGTTATTGAATCGACTTAAAGCCAGATCGTCACATTGGCCGCTCTTCTCTCCGAAACGCTTGTACTTATCGTCTGCAAAGCTATGTCGCGTGCTGCGGTATCCGGAGACACTGCACTCACCATAGTAGAACACAGTTCAAGCTTCTAAGTTGATGTAATAGCCAGTAAGAAGTAGTACAATTCAAGTTTTAGGTATCGATTATTGCCTTTTTAGCTGGCTTTGGTGCCTTGGACATGAGCTAGGACCTTAAGATTCTGCATGAAAGGGGGACTAGCAGCCGAGTTGCACGGGAGAATGTGAAAAGTGTTCATATGTAGTAAAAACCTGAGAAATACGTCCGTTTTCGTCATTTGTTAACGAATCGACTTAAAGCCAGGTCGTCACATTGGTTGCTCTTCTCTCTGAAACGGTTGTACTTATCGTCTGCAAAGCTATGTCGCGTGCTGCGGTATGTGGAGACACTAAAAGAACCATAGCAGAACACAGATGAAGCTTCTAAATTGATGTAATAGCCAGTAAGAAGTAGTACAATTCAAGTTTTAGGTATCGATTATTGACTTTTTAGCTGGCTTTGGTGCCTTGGACATGAGCTAGGACCTTAAGATTCTGCATGAAAGGGGGACTAGCAGCCGAGTTGCACGGGAGAATGTGAAAAGTGTTCATATGTAGTAAAAACCTTAGAAATCCTTCCGTTTTCGTCATTTGTTATCGAATCGACTTAAAGCCAGATCGTCACATTGGCCGCTCTTCTCTCTGAAACGCTTGTACTTATCGTCTGCAAAGCTATGTCGCGTGCTGCGGTATGCGGAGACACTAAATCACCATAGTAGAACACAGATGAAGCTTTTAAGTTGATGTAATAGCCAGTAAGAAGTAGTACAATTCATGTTTTAGGTATCGATTATTGACTTTTTAGCTGGCTTTGGTGCCTTGGACATGAGCTAGGACCTTAACATTCTGCATGAAAGGAGGACTAGCAGCCGTGTTGCACGGGAGAATGTGAAAAGTGTTCATATGTAGTAAAAATCTGAGAATTCATCCGTTTTCGTTCATTTGTTATCGAATCGACTTTAAACCATATCGTCACATTGGCCGCTCTTCTCTCTGAACGGTTGCACTTATCGTCTGCAAAGCTATGACGCGTGCTGCGGTATGCGGAGACACTAAAAGCACCATAGTAGAACACAGATGAAGCTTCTAAGTAGATGTAATTGCCAGTAAGAAGTAATACAATTCAAGTTTTAGGTATCGATTATTGACTTTTTAGCTGGCTTTGGTGCCTTGGACATGAGCTAGGGACCTTTAGATTCTGCATGAAAGGAGGTCTAGCAGCCGAGTTGCACAGGAGAATGTGAAAAGTGTTCATATGTAGTAAAAACCTGAGAAATCCGTTCGTTTTCATCATTTGTTATCGAATCGACTTAAAGCCAGATAGTCCACATTTTTCCGCTCTTCTCTCTGAAATGGTTGTACTTATCGTGTGCAAAGCTATGTCGCGTGCTGCGGTAGGCGTAGACACTAAAAGCACCATAGAAGAACACAGATGAAGCTTCTAAGTTGACGTAATAGCCAGTAAGAAGTAGTACAGTTCAAGTTTTAGGTATCGATTATTGACTTTTTAGCCGGCTTTGGTGCCTTGGACATGAGCTAGGACCTTACGATTGTGCATGAAAGGAGGACTAGCAGCCCGCGTTGCAAGGGAGTATGTGAAAAGTGTTCATATGTAGTAAAAACCTGAGAAATACGTCCGTTTTCGTCATTTGGTATCGAATCGACTTAAATCCAGATCGTCACATTGGTTGCTCTTCTCTCTGAAACGGTTGTACTTATCGTCTGCAAAGGTATGTCTCGTGCTGCGCTATTCGGAGACAATAAATGTACCATAGTAGAACACAGATGATGCTTCTAAATTGATGTAATAGCCAGTAAGAAGTAGTACAAATCAAGTTTTAGGTATCGATTATTGACTTTTTAGCTGCTTTGGTGCCTTGGACAAGAGCTAGGACCTTAAGATTCTACATGAAAGGAGGACTAGCAGCCGCGTTGCATGGGAGAATGTGAAAAGTGTTCATATGTAGTAAAAACAAGAGGAAAACCGTCCGTTTTCGTCATTTCTTATCGAATCGACTTAAAGCCAGGTCGTCACATTGGCCGCTCTTCTCTCTGAAACGGTTGTACTTATCGTCTGCAAAGCTATGTCGCGTGCTGCGGTATGCGGATACACTAAAATCACCATAGTAGAACACAGATGAAGCTTTTAAGTTGATGTAATAGCCAGTAAGAAGTAGTACAATTCATGTTTTAGGTATCGATTATTGACTTTTTAGCTGGCTTTGGTGCCTTGGAACACGCGATCTAGTGTTCTGCATGAAAGGAGGACTAGCAGCCGATTTGCATGGGAGAATGTTAAAAGTGTTCATATGTAGTAAAAACCTTAGAAATCCGTCCGTTTTCGTCATTTGTTATCGAATCGACTTAAAGCCAGATCGTCACATTGGCCGCTCTTCTCTCTGAAACGCTTGTACTTATCGTCTGCAAAGCTATGTCGCGTACTGCGGTATGTGGAGACACTAAAAGCACCATAGTAGAACACAGATGAAGCTTCTAAGTTGATGTAATAGCCAGTAAGAAGTAGTACAATTCAAGTTTTAGGTATCGATTATTGACATTTTAGCTGGCTTTGTTGCCTTGGACATGAGCTAGGACCTTAACATTCTGCATGAAAGGAGGACTAGCAGCCGAGTTGCACGGGAGAATGTGAAAAGTGTTCATATGTAGTAAAAATCTTAGAAATCCGTCCATTTTCGTCATTTGTTATCGAATCGACTTAAAGCCAGATCGTCACATTGGCCGCTCTTCTCTCCGAAACGCTTGTACTTATCGTCTGCAAAGCTATGTCGCGTGCTGCGGTATCCGGAGACAATGCACTCACCATAGTAGAACACAGTTCAAGCTTCTAAGTTGATGTAATAGCCAGTAAGAAGTAGTAGAATTCAAGTTTTAGGTATCGATTATTGACTTTTTAGCTGGCTTTGGTGCCTTGGACATGAGCTAGTACTATTAGATTCTGCATGAAAGGAGGTCTAGCAGCCGAGTTGCACAGGAGAATGTGAAAAGTGTTCATATGTAGTAAAAACCTGAGAAATCCGTCCGTTTTCGTCAATTGGTATCGAATCGACTTGAAGCCAGATCGTTACATTGGCCGCTCTTCTGTCTGAAACGGTTGTACTTATCGTCTGCAAAACTATGTCTCGTGCTGCGGTGTGCGGACACACAAAGAGCACCATAGTTGAACACAGATGAAGCTTCTAAGTTGATGTAATAGCCCGTAAGAAGTAGTACATTTCAAGTTTTAGGTATCGATTATTGACATTTTAGCTGGCTTTGGTGCCTTGGACATGAGCTAGGACCTTTAGATTCTGCATGAAAGGAGGACTAGCAGCCGTGTTGCACGGGAGAATGTGAAAAGTGTTCATATGTAGTAAAAATCTGAGAATTCATCCGTATTCGTCATTTGTTATCGAATCGACTTAAAACCATATCGACACATTGGCCGCTCTTCTCTCTGAACGGTTGCACTTATCGTCTGCAAAGCTATGACGCGTGCTGCGGAATGCGGAGACACTAAAAGCACCATAGTAGAACACAGATGAAGCTTCTAAGTAGATGTAAGTGCCAGTAAGAAGTAATACAATTCAAATTTTAGGTATCGATTATTGACTTTTTAGCTGGCTTTGGTGCCTTGGACATTAGCTAGGACTTTAAGATTCTGCATGAAAGGAGCACTAGTTGCCGCGTTGCACGGGAGAATGTGAAAAGTGTTCATATGTAGTAAAAACCTGAGAATTTCGTCCGTTTTCGTCATTTGTTATCGAATCGACTTAAAGCCAGGTCGTCACATTGGCCGCTCTTCTCTCTGAAAGGGTTGTACTTATCGTGTGCAAAGCTATGTCGCGTGCTGCGGTATGCGGAGACACCAAAAGCACCATAGTAGAACACAGATGAAGCTTCTAAGTTGATGTAATAGCCAGTAAGATGTAGTACAATTCAAGTTTTAGGTATCGATTATTGACTTTTTAGCTGGCTTTGGTGCCTTGGACATGAGCTAGGACCTTTAGATTCCGCATGAAAGGAGGACTAGCAGCCGAGTTGCATGGGAGAATGTGAAAAGTGTTCATATGTAGTAAAACCCTGAGAAATCCGTCCGTTTTCGTCATTTGTTATCGAATCGACTTGAAGCCAGATCGTTACATTGACCGCTCCTCTCTGAAACGGTTGAACTTATAGTCTGCAAAACTATGTCTCGTGCTGCGGTGTGCGGACACACAAAGAGCACCATAGTTGAACACAGATGAAGCTTCTAAGTTGATGTAATAGCCAGTAAGAAGTAGTACATTTCAAGTTTTAGGTATCGATTATTGACATTTTAGCTGGCTTTGGTGCCTTGGACATGAGCTAGGACTTCAAGATACTGCATGAAAGGAGGACTAGCAGCCGTGTTGCACGGGAGAATGTGAAAAGTGTTCATATGTAGTAAAAATCTGAGAATTCATCCGTTTTCGTCATTTGTTATCGAATCGACTTAAAACCATATCGTCACCTTGGCCGCTCTTCTCTCTGAACGGTTGCACTTATTGTCTGCAAAGCTATGACGCGTGCTGCGGTATGCGGAGACACTAAAAGCACCATAGTAGAACACAGATGAAGCTTCTAAGTAGATGTAATTGCCAGTAAGAAGTAATACAATTCAAGGTTTAGGTATCGATTATTGACTTTTTAGCTGGCTTTGGTGCCTTGGACATTAGCTAGGACTTTAAGATTCTGCATGAAAGGAGCACTAGTTGTAGCGTTGTAAGGGAGAATGTGAAAAGTGTTCATATGTAGTAAAAACCTGAGAATTTCGTCCGTTTTCGTCATTTGTTATCGAATCGACTTAAAGCCAGGTCGTCACATTGGCCGCTCTTCTCTCTGAAACGGTTGTACTTATCGTCTGCAAAGCTATGTCGCGTGGTGCCGTAGGCGGAAACAGGAAAAGCACCATAGTAGAACACAGATGAAGCTTCTAAGTTGATGTAATAGCGAGTAAGAAGTAGTCCAATTCAAGTTTTAGGTATCGATTATTGACTTTTTAGCTGCTTTGGTGCCTTGGACATTAGCTAGGACTTTAAGATTCTGCATGAAAGGAGCACTAGTTGTAGCGTTGTAAGGGAGAATGTGAAAAGTGTTCATATGTAGTAAAAACCTGAGAATTTCGTCCGTTTTCGTCATTTGTTATCGAATCGACTTAAAGCCAGGTCGTCACATTGGCCGCTCTTCTCTCTGAAACGGTTGTACTTATCGTCTGCAAAGCTATGTCGCGTGGTGCCGTAGGCGGAAACAGGAAAAGCACCATAGTAGAACACAGATGAAGCTTCTAAGTTGATGTAATAGCGAGTAAGAAGTAGTCCAATTCAAGTTTTAGGTATCGATTATTGACTTTTTAGCTGCTTTGGTGCCTTGGACAAGAGCTAGGACCTTAAGATTCTACATGAAAGGAGGACTAGCAGCCGAGTTGCACAGGAGAATGTGAAAAGTGTTCATATGTAGTTAAACCTGAGAAATCCGTCCGTTTTCGTCATTTGTTATCGAATCGACTTGAAGCCAGATCGTTACATTGGCCGCTCTTCTCTCTGAAACGGTTGTACTTATCGTCTGCAAAACTATGTCTCGTGCTGCGGTGTGCGGACACACAAAGAGCACTATAGTTGAACACAGATGAAGCTTCTAAGTTGATGTAATAGCCCGTAAGGAGTAGTACATTTCAGGTTTTAGGTATCGATTATTGACATTTTAGCTAGCTTTGGTGCCTTGGACATTAGCTAGGACTTCAAGATTCTGCATGAAAGGAGGAGTAGCAGCCGTGTTGCACGGGAGAATGTGAAAAGTGTTCATATGTAGTAAAAATCTGAGAATTCATCCGTTTTCGTCATTTGTTATCGAATCGACTTTAAACCATATCGTCACATTGGCCGCTCTTCTCTCTGAACGGTTGCACTTATCGTCTGCAAAGCTATGACGCGTGCTGCGGTATGCGGAGACACTAAAAGCACCATAGTAGAACACAGATGAAGCTTCTAAGTTGATGTAATAGCCAGTAAGAAGTAGTACAATTCAAGTTTTAGGTATCGATTATTGACTTTTTAGCTGGCTTTGGTGCCTTGGACATGAGCTAGGACCTTAAGATTCTGCATGAAAGGGGGACTAGCAGCCGAGTTGCACGGGAGAATGTGAAAAGTGTTCATATGTAGTAAAAACCTGAGAAATACGTCCGTTTTCGTCATTTGTTAACGAATCGACTTAAAGCCAGGTCGTCACATTGGTTGCTCTTCTCTCTGAAACGGTTGTACTTATCGTCTGCAAAGCTATGTCGCGAGCTGCGGTATGTGGAGACACTAAAATTACCATAGTAGAACACAGATGAAGCATCTAAGTTGATGTAATAGCCAGTAAGAAGTAATCCAATTCAAGTATTTGGTATCGATTATTGACTTTTTAGTGGCTTTGGTGCCTTGGACATGAGCTAGTACCTTAAGAATCAGCATGAAAGGAGGACTAGCAGCCGAGTTGCACGGGAGAATGTGAAAAGTGCTCATATGTAGTAAAAACCTGATAAATCCGTCCGTTTTCGTCATTTGTTATCGAATCGACTTAAAGCCAGATCGTCACATTGGCCGCTCTTCTCTCCGAAACGCTTGTACTTATCGTCTGCAAAGCTATGTCGCGTGCTGCGGTATCCGGAGACACTGCACTCACCATAGTAGAACACAGTTCAAGCTTCTAAGTTGATGTAATAGCCAGTAAGAAGTAGTACAATTCAAGTTTTAGGTATCGATTATTGACTTTTTAGATGGCTTTGGTGCCTTGGACATGAGCTAGGACCTTAAGATTCGGCATGAAAGGAGGACTAGCAGCCGAGTTGCAGGGAAGAATGTGAAAAATGTTCATATGTAGTAAAAACCAGAGAAATCCGTCCATTTTCGTCATTTGTTATCGAATCGACTTAAAGCCAGATCGTCACATTGGCCGTTCTGCTCTCGGAAACGCTTGTACTTATCGTCTGCAAAGCTATGTCGCGTGTTGACGTAGGCGGAAACAGGAAAAGCATCATAGTAGAACACAGATGAAGCTTCTAAGTTGATGTAATAGCCAGTAAGAAGTAGTCCATTTCAAGTTTTAGGTATCGATTATTGACTTTTTAGCTGGCTTTGGTGCCTTGGACTTGAGCTAGGACCTTACGATTCTGCATGAAAGGAGGACTGGCAGCCGAGTTGCAGGGGAGAATGTGAAAAGTGTTCATATGTAGTAAAAACCTGAGAAATCCGTCCGTTTTCGTCATTTGTTATCGAATCGACTTAAAGCCAGATCGTCACATTGCCCGCTGTGCTCTGGGAAACGGTTGTACTTATCGTCTGCAAAGCTATGTCGCGTGTTGCTGTAGGCGGAAACAGGAAAAGCACCGTAGTAGAACACAGATGAAGCTTCTAAGTTGATGTAATAGCCAGTAAGAAGTAGTCCAATTCAAGTTTTAGGTATCGATTATTGACTTTTTAGCTGGCTTTGGTGCCTTGGACATGAGCTAGGACCTTAACATTCTGCATGAAAGGAGGACTAGCTGCCGCGTTGCACGGGAGAATGTGAAAAGTGTTCATATGTAGTAAAAACCTTAGAAATCCGTCTATTTTCGACATTTGTTATCGAATCGACTTAAAGCCAGATCGTCACATTGGCCGCTCTTCTCTCTAAAACGGTTGTACTTATCGTCTGCAATTCTATGTCGCGTGCTGCGGTATGTGGAGACACTAAAAGCACCATAGTAGAACACAGATGAAGCTTCTAAGTTGATGTAATTGAAAGTAAGAAGTAGTACAATTCAAGTTTTAGGTATCGATTATTGACTTTTTAGCTGGCTTTGGTGCCTTGGACATGAGCTAGGACCTTAAATTTCTGCATGAAAGGAGGACTAGCAGCCGCGTTGCACGGGAGAATGTGAAAAGTGTTCATATGTAGTAAAAACCTTAGAAATCCTTCCGTTTTCGTCATTTGTTATCGAATCGACTTAAAGCCAGATCGTCACATTGGCCGCTCTTCTCTCTGAAACGCTTGTACTTATCGTCTGCAAAGCTATGTCGCGTTCTGCGGTATGCGGAGACACTAAAATCACCATAGTAGAACACAGATGAAGCTTTTAAGTTGATGTAATAGCCAGTAAGAAGTAGTACAATTCATGTTTTAGGTATCGATTATTGACTTTTTAGCTGGCTTTGGTGCCTTGGACATGAGCTAGGACCTTAACATTCTGCATGAAAGGAGGACTAGCAGCCGAGTTGCACGGGAGAATGTTAAAAGTGTTCATATGTAGTAAAAACCTTAGAAATCCGTCCGTTTTCGTCATTTGTTATCGAATCGACTTAAAGCCAGATCGTCACATTGGTCGCTTTTCTCTCTGAAACGCTTGTACTTATCGTCTGCAAAGCTATGTCGCGTACTGCGGTATGTGGAGATACTAAAAGCACCATAGTAGAACACAGATGAAGCTTCTAAGTTGATGTAATAGCCAGTAAGAAGTAGTACAATTCAAGTTTTAGGTGTCGGTTATTGACATTTTAGCTGGCTTTGTTGCCTTGGACATGAGCTAGGACCTTAACATTCTGCATGAAAGGAGGACTAGCAGCCGAGTTGCACGGGAGAATGTGAAAAGTGTTCATATGTAGTAAAAATCTTAGAAATCCGTCCATTTTCGTCATTTGTTATCGAATCGACTTAAAGCCAGATCGTCACATTGGCCGCTCTTCTCTCCGAAACGCTTGTACTTATCGTCTGCAAAGCTATGTCGCGTGCTGCGGTATCCGGAGACAATGCACTCACCATAGTAGAACACAGTTCAAGCTTCTAAGTTGATGTAATAGCCAGTAAGAAGTAGTACAATTCAAGTTTTAGGTATCGATTATTGACTTTTTAGCTGGCTTTGGTGCCTTGGACATGAGCTAGGACCCTAAGATTCTGCATGAAAGGAGGACTAGCAGCCGAGTTGCAGGGGAGAATGTGAAAAATATGTAGTAAAAATCCGAGAAATCCGTCCGTTTTCGTCATTTGTTATCGAATCGACTTAAAGCCAGATCGTCACATTGGCCGCTCTGCTCTCGGAAACGGTTGTACTTATCGTCTGCAAAGCTATGTCGCGTGGTGCCGTAGGCGGAAACAGGAAAAGCACCATAGTAGAACACAGATGAAGCTTCTAAGTTGATGTAATAGCGAGTAAGAAGTAGTCCAATTCAAGTTTTAGGTATCGATTATTGAATTTTTAGCTGGCTTTGGTGTCTTGGACATGAGCTAGGACCTGAAGATTCTGCATGAAAGGAGGAGTAGCAGCCGAGTTGCAGGGGAGAATGTGAAAAGTGTTCATATGTAGTAAAAACCTGAGAAATCCGTCCGTTTTGGTCATTTGTTATCGAATCGACTTAAAGCCAGATCGTCACATTGGCCGCCCTACTCTCTGAAACGGTTGTACTTCTCGTCTGCAAAGCTATGTCGCGTGCTGCGGTATGCGGAGACACTAAAATCACCATAGTAGAACATAGATCAAGCTTCTAAGTTGATGTAATAGCCAGTAAAAAGTAGTACAATTCTAGTTTTAGGTATCGATTATTGACTTTTTAGCTGGCTTTGGTGCCTTGGACATGAGCTAGGACCTTAAGATTCTGCATGAAAGGAGGACTAGCAGCCGAGTTGCAGGGGAGAATGTGAAAAGTGTTCATATGTAGTAAAAACCTGAGAAATCCGTCCGTTTTCGTCATTTGTTATCGAATCGACTTAAAGCCAGATCGTCACATTGGCCGTTCTGCTCTCGGAAACGCTTGTACTTATCGTCTGCAAAGCTATGTCGCGTGTTGCCGTAGGCGGAAACAGGAAAAGCATCATAGTAGAACACAGATGAAGCTTCTAAGTTGATGTAATAGCCAGTAAGAAGTAGTCCATTTCAAGTTTTAGGTATCGATTATTGACTTTTTAGCTGGCTTTGGTGCCTTGGACATTAGCTAGGACCTTACGATTCTGCATGAAAGGAGGACTGGCAGCCGAGTTGCAGGGGAGAATGTGAAAAGCGTTCATATGTAGTAAAAACCTGAGAAATCCGTCCGTTATCGTCATTTGTTATCGAATCGACTTAAAGCCAGATCGTCACATTGCCCGCTCTGCTCTCGGAAACGGTTGTACTTATCGTCTGCAAAGCTATGTCGCGTGTTGCCGTAGGCGGAAACAGGAAAAGCACCGTAGTAGAACACAGATGAAGCTTCTAAGTTGATGTAATAGCCAGTAAGAAGTAGTCCAATTCAAGTTTTAGGTATCGATTATTGACTTTTTAGCTGGCTTTGGTGCCTTGGACTTGAGCTAGGACCTTATCATTCTGCATGAAAGGAGGACTAGCTGCCGCGTTGCACGGGAGAATGTGAAAAGTGTTCATATGTAGTAAAAACCTTAGAAATCCGTCCATTTTCGTCATTTGTTATCGAATCGACTTAAAGCCAGATCGTCACATTGGCCGCTCTTCTCTCTGAAACGGTTGTACTTATCGTCTGCAATGCTATGTCGCGTGCTGCGGTAAGCGGAGACACTAAAATCACCATAGTAGAACACAGATGAAGCATCTAAGTTGATGTAATAGCCAGTAAGAAGTAATCCAATTCAAGTTTTAGGTATCGATTATTGACTTTTTAGCTGGCTTTGGTGCCTTGGACATGAGCTAAGACCTTAAGATTCTGCATGAAAGGAGGACTAGCAGCCGAGTTGCACGGGAGAATGTGAAAAGTGTTCATATGCAGTAAAAACCTGAGACATCCGACCGTTTTCGTCGTTTGTTATCGAATCGACTTAAAGCCAGATAGTCACATTGGCCGGTTTTCTCTCTGAAACGCTTGTACTTATCGTCTGCAAAGCTGTGTCGCGTGCTGCGGTACGCGGAGACACTAAAATCACCATAGTAGAACACAGATCAAGCTTCTAAGTTGATGTAATAGCAAGTAAGAAGTAGTACAATTCAAGTTTTAGGTATCGATTAATGACTTTTTAGCTGGCTTTGGTGCCTTGGACATGAGCTAGGACCTTACGATTCTGCATGAAAGGAGGACTAGCAGCAGAGTCGCAGGGGAGAATGTGAAAAGTGTTCATATGTAGTAAAAACCTGAGAAATCCGTTCGTTTTTGTCATTTGTTATCGAATTGACTTAAAGCCAGATCGTCACATTGGCCGCTCTGCTCTCGGAAACGGTTGTACTTATCGTCTGCAAAGCTATGTCGCGTGGTGCCGTAGGCGGAAACAGGAAAAGCACCATAGTAGAACACAGATGAGGCTTCTAAGTTGATGTAATAGCGAGTAAGAAGTAGTCCAATTCAAGTTTTAGGTATCGATTATTGACTTTTTAGCTGGCTTTGGTGCCTTGGACATGAGCTAGGACCTGAAGATTCTGCATGAAAGGAGGACTAGCAGCCGAGTTGCACGGGAGAATGTGAAAAGTGTTCATATGTAGTAAAAACCTGAGAAATCCGTCCGTTTTGGTCATTTGTTATCGAATCGACTTAAAGCCAGATCGTCACATTGGCCGCCCTTCTCTCTGAAACGGTTGTACTTCTCGTCTGCAAAGCTATGTCGCGTGCTGCGGTATGCGGAGACACTAAAATCACCATAGTAGAACATAGATCAAGCTTCTAAGTTGATGTAATAGCCAGTAAGAAGTAGTACAATTCTAGTTTTAGGTATCGATTATTGACTTTTTAGCTGGATTTAGTGCCTTGGACATGAGCTAGGACCTTAAGATTCTGCATGAAAGGAGGACTAGCAGCCGAGTTGCAGGGGAGAATGTGAAAAATGTTCATATGTAGTAAAAACCTGAGAAATCCGTCCGTTTTCGTCATTTGTTATCGAATCGACTTAAAGCCAGATCGTCACATTGGCCGTTCTGCTCTCGGAAACGCTTGTACTTATCGTCTGCAAAGCTATGTCGCGTGTTGCCATAGGCGGAAACAGGAAAAGCATCATAGTAGAACACAGATGAAGCTTCTAAGTTGATGTAATAGCCAGTAAGAAGTAGTCCATTTCAAATTTTAGGTATCGATTAATGACTTTTTAGCTGGCTTTGGTGCCTTGGACATTAGCTAGGACCTTACGATTCTGCATGAAAGGAGGACTGGCAGCCGAGTTGCACGGGAGAATGTGAAAAGCGTTCATATGTAGTAAAAACCTGAGAAATCCGTCCGTTTTCGTCGTTTTTTATCGAATCGACTTAAAGCCAGATAGTCACATTGGCCGGTCTTCTCTCTGAAACGCTTGTACTTATCGTCTGCAAAGCTGTGTCGCGTGCTGCGGTACGCGGAGACACTAAAATCACCATAGTAGAACACAGATCAAGCTTCTAAGTTGATGTAATAGCAAGTAAGAAGTAGTACAATTCAAGTTTTAGGTATCGATTAATGACTTTTTAGCTGGCTTTGGTGCCTTGGACATGAGCTAGGACCTTACGATTCTGCATGAAAGGAGGACTAGCAGCAGAGTTGCAGGGGAGAATGTGAAAAGTGTTCATATGTAGTAAAAACCTGAGAAATCCGTTCGTTTTTGTCATTTGTTATCGAATTGACTTAAAGCCAGATCGTCACATTGGCCGCTCTGCTCTCGGAAACGGTTGTACTTATCGTCTGCAAAGCTATGTCGCGTGGTGCCGTAGGCGGAAACAGGAAAAGCACCATAGTAGAACACAGATAAGCTTCTAAGTTGATGTAATAGCGAGTAAGAAGTAGTCCAATTCAAGTTTTAGGTATCGATTATTGACTTTTTAGCTGGCTTTGGTGCCTTGGACATGAGCTAGGACCTGAAGATTCTGCATGAAAGGAGGACTAGCAGCCGAGTTGCAGGGGAGAATGTGAAAAGTGTTCATATGTAGTAAAAACCTGAGAAATCCGTCCGTTTTGGTCATTTGTTATCGAATCGACTTAAAGCCAGATCGTCACATTGGCCGCCCTTCTCTCTGAAACGGTTGTACTTCTCGTCTGCAAAGCTATGTCGCGTGCTGCGGTATGCGGAGACACTAAAATCACCATAGTAGAACATAGATCAAGCTTCTAAGTTGATGTAATAGCCAGTAAGAAGTAGTACAATTCTAGTTTTAGGTATCGATTATTGACTTTTTAGCTGGCTTTAGTGACTTGGACATGAGCTAGGACCTTAAGATTCTGCATGAAAGGAGGACTAGCAGCCGAGTTGCAGGGGAGAATGTGAAAAATGTTCATATGTAGTAAAAACCTGAGAAATCCGTCCGTTTTCGTCATTTGTTATCGAATCGACTTAAAGCCAGATCGTCACATTGGCCGTTCTGCTCTCGGAAACGCTTGTACTTATCGTCTGCAAAGCTATGTCGCGTGTTGCCGTAGGCGGAAACAGGAAAAGCATCATAGTAGAACACAGATGAAGCTTCTAAGTTGATGTAATAGCCAGTAAGAAGTAGTCCATTTCAAGTTTTAGGTATCGATTAATGTCTTTTTAGCTGGCTTTGGTGCCTTGGACATTAGCTAGGACCTTACGATTCTGCATGAAAGGAGGACTGGCAGCCGAGTTGCAGGGGAGAATGTGAAAAGCGTTCATATGTAGTAAAAACCTGAGAAATCCGTCCGTTTTCGTCATTTGTTATCGAATCGACTTAAAGCCAGATCGTCACATTGCCCGCTCTGCTCTCGGAAACGGTTGTACTTATCGTCTGCAAAGCTATGTCGCGTGTTGCCGTAGGCGGAAACAGGAAAAGCACCGTAGTAGAACACAGATGAAGCTTCTAAGTTGATGTAATAGCCAGTAAGAAGTAGTCCAATTCAAGTTTTAGGTATCGATTATTGACTTTTTAGCTGGCTTTGGTGCCTTGGACTTGAGCTAGGACCTTATCATTCTGCATGAAAGGAGGACTAGCTGCCGCGTTGCACGGGAGAATGTGAAAAGTGTTCATATGTAGTAAAAACCTTAGAAATCCGTCCATTTTCGTCATTTGTTATCGAATCGACTTAAAGCCAGTTCGTCAGATTGGCCGCTCTTCTCTCTGAAACGGTTGTACTTATCGTCTGCAATGCTATGTCGCGTGCTGCGATAAGCGGAGACACTAAAATCACCATAGTAGAACACAGATGAAACATCTAAGTTGATGTAATAGCCAGTAAGAAGTAATCCAATTCAAGTTTTAGGTATCGATTATTGACTTTTTAGCTGGCTTTGGTGCCTTGGACATGAGCTAAGACCTTAAGATTCTGCATGAAAGGAGGACTAGCAGCCGAGTTGCACGGGAGAATGAGAAAAGTGTTCATATGCAGTAAAAACCTGAGACATCCGTCCGTTTTCGTCGTTTGTTATCGAATCGACTTAAAGCCAGATAGTCACATTGGCCGGTCTTCTCTCTGAAACGCTTGTACTTATCGTCTGCAAAGCTGTGTCGCGTGCTGCGGTACGCAGAGACATTAAAATCACCATAGTAGAACACAGATCAAGCTTCTAAGTTGATGTAATAGCCAGTAAGAAGTAGTCCAATTCAAGTTTTAGGTATCGATTATTGACTTTTTAGCTGGATTTGGTGCCTTGGACATGAGCTAAGACCTTAAGATTCTGCATGAAAGGAGGACTAGCAGCCGAGTTGCACGGGAGAATGAGAAAAGTGTTCATATGCAGTAAAAACCTGAGACATCCGTCCGTTTTCGTCATTTGTTATCGAATCGACTTAAAGCCAGATCGTCACATTGGCCGCTCTTCTCTCTGAAACGCTTGTACTTGTCGTTTGCAAAGCTATGTCGCGTGCTGCGGTATGCTGAGACACTAACAGCACCATAGTAGAACACAGATGAAGCTTCTAAGTTGATGTAATAGCCAGTAAGAAGCAGTACAATTAAAGTTTTAGGTATCAGTTAATGACTTTTTACCCTTCTTTGGTGCCTTGGACACGTTCTAGGAAATTAAGATTTTGCATGAAGGAAGACTATCAGCCGAGTTGCACGGGAGAATGGGAAAAGTGTTCATATGTAGTAAAAACCCGAGAAATCCGTCCGTTTTCGTCATTTGTTATCGAATTGTCTTATAGCCAGATCGTCACATTAGCCGCTCTTCACTCTGAAACGGTTGTACTTATCGATTGCAAAGCTATGTCGCGTGCTGCGGTATGCGGAGACACTAAAAGCACCATAGTAGAACACAGATGAAGCTTCTAAGTTGATGTAATAGCCAGTAAGAAGTAGTAGAATTCAAGTTTTAGGTATCGATTATTGACATTTAGCTAGTTTTGGTGCCTTGGACATGAGCTAGGACCTTAACATTCTGCATGAAAGGAGGACTAGCAGCCGAGTTGCACGGGAGAATGTGAAAAGTGTTCATATGTCGTAAGAACCTTAGAAATCTGTCCGTTCTCCTCATTTGTTATCGAATCGACTTAAAGCCAGATCGTCACATTGGCCGCTCTTCTCTCTGAAACGGTTGTACTTATCGTCTGCAAAGCTATGTCGCGTGCTGCGGTATGCGGAGACACTAAAATCACCATAGTAGAACACAGATGAAGCTTCTAAGTTCATGTAATAGCAGGTAAGAAGTAGTACAATTCAAGTTTTAGGTATCGATTATTGACTTTTTATCTGGCTTTGGTGCCTTGGACATGAGCTAGGACCTTAACATTCTGCATGAAAGGAGGTCTAGCAGCCGAGTTGCACGGGAGAATGTGAAAAGTGTTCATATGTAGTAAAAACCTTAGAAATCTGTCCGTTTTCGTCATTTGTTATCGAATCGACTTAAAGCCAGATCGTCACATTGGCCGCTCTTCTCTCTGAAACGGTTGTACTTATCGTCTGCAAAACTATCTCGCGTGCTGCGGTATGCGGAGAAACTAAAACCACCGTAGTAGAACACACATGAAGCTTCTAAGTTGATGTAATAGCCAGTAAGAAGTAGTAGAATTCTAGTTTTAGGTATCGATTATTGACTTTTTAGCTGGCTTTGGTGCCTTGGACATGAGCTAGGACCTTAAGATTCTGCATGAAAGGAGGACTAGCAGCCGAGTTGCAGGGGAGAATGTGAAAAGAGTTCATATGAAGTAAAAACCTGAGAAATCCGTCCGTTTTCGTCATTTGTTATCGAATCGACTTAAAGCCAGATCGTCACATTGGCCGTTCTGCTCTCGGAAACGCTTGTACTTATCGTCTGCAAAGCTATGTCGCGTGTTGCCGTAGGCGGAAACAGGAAAAGCATCATAGTAGAACACAGATGAAGCTTCTAAGTTGATGTAATAGCCAGTAAGAAGTAGTCCATTTCAAGTTTTAGGTATCGATTATTGACTTTTTAGCTGGCTTTGGTGCCTTGGACATGTGCTAGGACCTTAAGATTCTGCATGAAAGGAGGACTGGCAGCCGAGTTGCAGGGGAGAATGTGAAAAGTGTTCATATGTAGTAAAAACCTGAGAAATCCGTCCGTTTTCGTCATTTGTTATCGAATCGACTTAAAGCCAGATCGTCACATTGCCCGCTCTGCTCTCGGAAACGGTTGTACTTATCGTCTCCAAAGCTATGTCGCGTGCTGCGGTATGCGGAGACACTAAAAGCACCACAGTAGAACACAGATGAAGCTTCTAAGTTGATGTAATAGCCAGTAAGAAGTAGTACAATTCAAGTTGTAGGTATCGATTATTGACTTTTTAGCTGGCTTTGGTGCCTGGGACATAAGCTAGGACCTTAACATTTTGCATGAAAGGAGGACTAGCAGCCGAGTTGCACGGGAGAATGAGAAAAGTGTTCATATGTAGTAAAAACCTTAGAAATCTGTCCGTTTTCGTCATTTGTTATCGAATCGACTTAAAGCCAGATCGTCACATTGGCCGCTCTTCTCTCTGAAACGGTTGTACTTGTCGTCTCCAAAGCTATGTCGCGTGCTGCGGTATGCGGAGACACTAAAAGCACCACAGTAGAACACAGATGAAGCTTCTAAGTTGATGTAATAGCCAGTAAGAAGTAGTAGCTTTCAAGTTTTAGGTATCGATTATTGACTTTTTAGCTGGCTTTGGTGCCTTGGAAATGAGCTAGGACCTAAACATTCTGCATGAAAGGAGGAGTAGCAGCCGAGTTGCACGGGAGAATGTGAAAAGTGGTCATATGTAGTAAAAACCTTAGAAATCCGTCCGTTTTCGTCATTTGTTATCGAATCGACTTAAAGCCAGATCGACACATTGGGCGCTCTTCTCTCTGAAACGGTTGTACTTATCGTCTGCAAAGCTATGTCGCGTGCTGCGGTATGCTGAGACACTACAAGCACCATAGTAGAACACAGATGAAGCTTCTAAGTTGATGTACTAGCCAGTAAGAGGTAGTACAATTCAAGTTTTAGGTACTGAATATTGACCTTTTATCTGGCTTTGGTGCCTTGGACATGAGCTAGGACCTTAAGATTTTGCATGAAAGGAGGACTAGCAGCCGAGTTGAACGGGAGAATGTGAAAAGTGTTCATATGTAGTAAAAACCTGAGACATCCATCCGTTTTCGTCATTTGTTATCGAATCGACTTAAAGCCAGATCGCCACATTGGCCGCTCTTCTCTCTGCAACGGTTGTACTTATCGTCTGCAAAACTATGTCGCGTGCTGCGGTATGCGGAGAAACTAAAACCACCGTAGTAGAACACACATGAAGCTTCTAAGTTGATGTAATAGCCAGTAAGAAGTAGTACAATTCAAGTTTTAGGTATTGAATATTGACCTTTTCGTAGGCTTTGGTGCCTTCGACATGGGCTAGGACCATAAGATTCTGCATGAAAGGAGGACTAGCAGCCGAGTTGCACGGGAGAATGTGAAAAGTGTTCAAATGTAGTAAAAACCTGAGACATCCGTCCGTTTTCGTCATTTGTTATCGAATCGACTTAAAGCCACATCGTCACATTGGCCGCTCTTCTCTCTGAAACGGTTGTACTTATCGTCTGCAAAACTATGTCGCGTGCTGCGGAATGCGGAGAAACTAAAAGCACCGTAGTAGAACACAGATGAAACTTCTAAGTTGGTGTATTAGCCAGTAAGAAGTAGTACAATTCAAGTTTTAGGTATTGATTATTGACTTTTTAGCTGGCTTTGGTGCCTTGGACATGAGCTAGGACCTTAAGATTCTGCATGAAAGGAGGACTAGCACCCAAGATGCAGGGGAGAATGTGAAAAGTGTTCATATGTAGTAAAAACCTGAGAAATCCGTCCGTTTTCGTCATTTGTTATCGAATCGACTTAAAGCCAGATCGTCAGATTGGCCGCTCTTCTCTCTGAAACATTTGTACTTATCGTCTGCAAAACCATGTCGCTTGCTGCGGTATGCGGAGAAACTAAAAGCACCGTTGTAGAACACAGATGAAGCTTCTAAGTTGATGTAATAGCCAGTAAGAAGTAGTAGAATTCATGTTTTAGGTATCGATTATTGACTTTTTAGCTGGCTTTTGTGCCTTGGACATGAACTAGGACCTTAAGATTCTGCATGAAAGGAGGACTAGCAGCCGAGTTGCACGGGAGAATGTGAAAAGTGTTCATATGCAGGAAAAACCTGAGACATCCGTCCGTTTTCGTCATTTGTTATCGAATCGACTTAAAGCCAGATCGTCACATTGGCCGCTCTTCTCTCTGAAACGGTTGTACTTATCGTCTGCAAAGCTATGTCGCCTGCTGCGGTATGCTCAGACACTACAAGGACCATAGTAGAACACAGATGAAGCTTCTAAGTTGATGTAATAGCCAGTAAGAAGTAGTACAATTCAAGTTTTAGGTATTGATTATTGACTTTTTAGCTGGCTTTGGTGCCTTGCACATGAGCTAGGACCTTAAGATTCTGCATGAAAGGAGGACTAGCAGCCGAGTTGCACGGGAGAATGTGAAAAGTGTTCATATGTAGTAAAAACCTGAGAAATCCGTCCGTTTTCGTCATTTGTTATCGAATCGACTTAAAGCCAGATCGTCAAATTGGTCGCTCTTCTCTCTGAAACGGTTGTACTTATCGTCTGCAAAGCTATGTCGCGTGCTGCGGTATTCGGAGACACTAAAAGTACCATAGTAGAACACAGATCAAGCTTCTAAGTTGATGTAATAGCCAGTACGAAGTAGTACAATTCAAGTTTTAGATATTGAATATTGACCTTTTAGCTGGCTTTGGTGCCTTGGACATGAGCTAGGACCTTAAGATTCTGCATGAAAGGAGGACTAGCAGCCGAGGTGCACGGGAGAATGTGAAAAGTGTTTATATGTAGTAAAAACCTGAGACATCCGTCCGTTTTCGTCATTTGTTATCGAATCGACTTAAAGCCACATCGTCACATTGGCCGCTCTTCTCTCTGAAACGGTTGTACTTATCGTCTGCAAAACTATGTCGCGTGCTGCGGTATTCGGAGAAACTAAAAGCACCGTAGTAGAACACACATGAAGCTTCTAAGTTGATGTATTAGCCAGTAAGAAGTAGTACAATTCAAGTTTTAGTAATTGATTATTGACTTTTTAGCTGGCTTTGGTGCCTTGGACATGAGCTAGGACCATAAGATTCTGCATGAAAGGAGGACTAGCAGCCGAGTTGCACGGGAGAATGTGAAAAGTGTTCATATGTAGTAAAAACCTGAGAAATCCGTCCGTTTTCGTCATTTGTTATCGAATCGACTTAAAGCCAGATCGTCACATTAGCCGCTCTTCTCTCTGAAACGGTTGTACCTATCGTCTGCAAAGCTATGTCGCGAGCTGTGGTATGCGGAGACACTAAAATCACCATAGTAGGAACAGATGAAGCATCTAAGTTGATGTAATAGCCAGTAAGAAGTAATCCAATTCAAGTTTTGGGTATCGATTATTGACTTTTTAGCTGGGTTTGGTGCCTTGGACATGAGCTAAGAGCTCAAGATTCTGCATGAAAGGAGGACTAGCAGCCGAGTTGCACGGGAGAATGTGAAAAGTGTTCATATGTAATAAAAACCTGAGAAATCCGTCCGTTTTCGTCATTTGTTATCGAATCGACTTCAAGCCAGATCGTCACATTGGCCGCTCTTCTCTCTGAAACGGTTGTACTTATCGTCTGCAAAGCTCTGTCGCGTGCTGCGGTATGCTGAGACACTACAAGCACCATAGTAGAACACAGATGAAGCTTCTAAGTTGATGTAATAGCCAGTAAGAGGTAGTACAATTCAAGTTATAGGTATTGATTATTGACCTTTTAGCTGGCTTTGGTGCCTTGGACATGAGCTAGGACCTTAAGATTCTGCATGAAAGGAGGACTAGCAGCTCAGTTGCACGGGAGAATGTGAAAAGTGTTCATATGTAGTAAAAACCTGAGACATCCGTCCGTTTTCGTCATTTGTTATTGAATCGATGTAAACCCAGATCGTCACATTGGCCGCTCTTCTCTCTGAAACGGTTGTACTTATCGTCTGCAAAGTTATGTCGCGTACTGCGGTATTCGGAGACACTAAAAGCACCGTAGTAGAACACAGATGAAGCTTCTAAGTTGATGTAATATCCAGTAAGAAGTAGTACAATTCAAGTTTTAGGTATCGATTATTGACTTTTTAGCTGGCTTTGGTGCCTTGGACATGAGCTGTTACCTTAAGATTCTGCATGAAAGGAGGACTAGCAGCCGAGTTGCACGGGAGAATGTGAAAAGTGTTCATATGTAGTAAAAACCTGAGAAATCCGTCCGTTTTCGTCATTTGTTATCGAATCGACTTAAAGCCAGATCGTCACATTGGCCGCTCTTCTCTCTGAAACGGTTGTACTTATCGCCTGCAAAGCTATGTCGCGTACTGCGGTATTCGGAGACACTAAAAGCACCATAGTAGAACACAGATGAAGCTTCTAAAATGATGTAATAGCCAGTAAGAAGTAGTACAATTCAAGTTTTAGGTATCGGTTATTGACTTTTTAGCTGGCTTTGGTGCCTTGGACATGAGCTAGGACCTTAAGGATCTGCATGAAAGGAGGACTAGCAGCCGAGTTGCACGGGAGAATGTGAAAAGTGTTCATATGTAGTAAAAACCAGAGAAATCCGTCCGTTTTCGTCATTTGTTATCGAATCGACTTAAAGCCAGATCGTCACATTTTCCGCTCTTCTCTCTGAAACGGTTGTACTTATCGTCTGCAAAGCTATGTCGCGTGCTGCGGTATGTGGAGACACTAAAAGCACCATAGTAGAACACAGATGATGCTTCTAAGTTGATGTAATAGCCAGTAAGAAGTAGTACAATTCAAGTTTTAGGTATCGGTATTGACTTTTTACCCTTCTTTGGTGCCTTGGACACGAGCTAGGAACTTAAGATTTTGCATGATCGAGGACTAGCAGCCGAGTTGCACGGGAGAATGTGAAAAGTGTTCATATGTAGTAAAACCTGAGAAATACGTCCGTTTTCGTCATTTGATATCGAATCGACTTAAAGCCAGATCGTCACATTGGCCGCTCTTCTCTCTGAAACGGTTGTACTTATCGTCTGCAAAGCTATGTCGCGTGCTGCGGTATGCTGAGACACTAAAAGCACCATAGTTGAACACAGATGAAGCTTCGAAGTTGATGTAATAGCCAGTAAGAAGTAGTACAATTCAAGTTTTAGGTATTGAATATTGACCTTTTAGCTGGCTTTGGTGCCATGGACATGAGCTAGGACCTTAAGATTCTGCATGAAAGGAGGACTAGCAGCCGAGTTGCAGGGGAGAATGTGAAAAGAGTTCATATGTAGTAAAAACCTGAGAAATCCGTCCGTTTTCGTCATTTGTTATCGAATCGACTTAAAGCCAGATCGTCACATTGGCCGTTCTGCTCTCGGAAACGCTTGTACTTATCGTCTGCAAAGCTATGTCGCGTGTTGCCGTAGGCGGAAACAGGAAAAGCATCATAGTAGAACACAGATGAAGCTTCTAAGTTGATGTAATAGCCAGTAAGAAGTAGTCCATTTCAAGTTTTAGGTATCGATTATTGACTTTTTAGCTGGCTTTGGTGCCTTGGACATGTGCTAGGACCTTAAGATTCTGCATGAAAGGAGGACTGGCAGCCGAGTTGCACGGGAGAATGTGAAAAGTGTTCATATGTAGTAAAAACCTGAGAAATCCGTCCGTTTTCGTCATTTGTTATCGATCGACTTAAAGCCAGATCGTCACATTGGCCGCTCTTCTCTCTGAAACGGTTGTACTTATCGTCTGCAAAGCTATGTCGCGTACTGCGGTATTCAGAGACACTAAAAGCACCATAGTAGAACACAGATGAAGCTTCTAAAATGATGTAATAGCCAGTAAGAAGTAGTACAATTCAAGTTTTAGGTATCGGTTATTGACTTTTTAGCTGGCTTTGGTGCCTTGGACATGAGCTAGGACCTTAAGATTCTGCATGAAAGGAGGACTAGCAGCCGAGTTGCACGGGAGAATGTGAAAAGTGTTCATATGTAGTAAAAACCTGAGAAATCCGTCCGTTTTCGTCATTTGTTATCGAATCGACTAAAAAGCCAGATCGTCACATTGGCCGATCTTCTCTATGAAACGGTTGTACTTATCGTCTGCAAAGCTATGTCGCGTGTTGCCGTAGGCGGAAACAGGAAAAGCACCATAATAGAACACAGATGAAGCTTCTAAATTGATGTAACAGCCAGTAAGAAGTAGTCATATTCAAGTTTTATGTATCGGTTATTGACTTTTTAGCTGGCTTTGGTGCCTTGGACATGAGCTAGGACCTTAAGATTCTGCATGAAAGGAGGACTAGCAGCCGAGTTGCACGGGAGAATGTGAAAAGTGTTTATATGTAGTAAAAACCTGAGAAATCCGTCCGTTTTCGTCATTTGTTATCGAATCGACTTAAAGCCAGATCGTCACATTGGCCGTTCTGCTCTCGGAAACGCTTGTACTTATCGTCTGCAAAGCTATGTCGCGTGTTGCCGTAGGCGGAAACAGGAAAAGCATCATAGTAGAACACAGATGAAGCTTCTAAGTTGATGTAATAGCCAGTAAGAAGTAGTCCATTTCAAGTTTTAGGTATCGATTATTGACTTTTTAGCTGGCTTTGGTGCCTTGGACATGTGCTAGGACCTTAAGATTCTGCATGAAAGGAGGACTGGCAGCCGAGTTGCAGGGGAGAATGTGAAAAGTGTTCATATGTAGTAAAAACCTGAGAAATCCGTCCGTTTTCGTCATTTGTTATCGAATCGACTTAAAGCCAGATCGTCACATTGCCCGCTCTGCTCTCGGAAACGGTTGTACTTATCGTCTCCAAAGCTATGTCGCGTGCTGCGGTATGCGGAGACACTAAAAGCACCACAGTAGAACACAGATGAAGCTTCTAAGTTGATGTAATAGCCAGTAAGAAGTAGTACAATTCAAGTTTTAGGTATTGAATATTGACCTTTTCGTAGGCTTTGGTGCCTTCGACATGGGCTAGGACCATAAGATTCTGCATGAAAGGAGGACTAGCAGCCGAGTTGCACGGGAGAATGTGAAAAGTGTTCAAATGTAGTAAAAACCTGAGACATCCGTCCGTTTTCGTCATTTGTTATCGAATCGACTTAAAGCCACATCGTCACATTGGCCGCTCTTCTCTCTGAAACGGTTGTACTTATCGTCTGCAAAACTATGTCGCGTGCTGCGGAATGCGGAGAAACTAAAAGCACCGTAGTAGAACACAGATGAAACTTCTAAGTTGGTGTATTAGCCAGTAAGAAGTAGTACAATTCAAGTTTTAGGTATTGAATATTGACTTTTTAGCTGGCTTTGGTGCCTTGGACATGAGCTAGGACCTTAAGATTCTGCATGAAAGGAGGACTAGCAGCCAAGATGCAGGGGAGAATGTGAAAAGTGTTCATATGTAGTAAAAACCTGAGAAATCCGTCCGTTTTCGTCATTTGTTATCGAATCGACTTAAAGCCAGATCGTCACATTGGCCGCTCTTCTCTCTGAAACGGTTGTACTTATCGTCTGCAAAGCTAAGTCGCCTGCTGCGGTATGCTCAGACACTACAAGGACCATAGTAGAACACAGATGAAGCTTCTAAGTTGATGTAATAGCCAGTAAGAAGTAGTACAATTCAAGTTTTAGGTATTGATTATTGACTTTTTAGCTGGCTTTGGAGCCTTGCACATGAGCTAGGACCTTAAGATTCTGCATGAAAGGAGGACTAGCAGCCGAGTTGCACGGGAGAATGTGAAAAGTGTTCATATGTAGTAAAAACCTGAGAAATCCGTCCGTTTTCGTCATTTGTTATCGAATCGACTTAAAGCCAGATCGTCAAATTGGTCGCTCTTCTCTCTGAAACGGTTGTACTTATCGTCTGCAAAGCTATGTCGCGTGCTGCGGTATTCGGAGACACTAAAAGTACCATAGTAGAACACAGATCAAGCTTCTAAGTTGATGTAATAGCCAGTACGAAGTAGTACAATTCAAGTTTTAGATATTGAATATTGACCTTTTAGCTGGCTTTGGTGCCTTGGACATGAGCTAGGACCTTAAGATTCTGCATGAAAGGAGGACTAGCAGCCGAGTTGCACGGGAGAATGTGAAAAGTGTTCATATGTAGTAAAACCTGAGAAATACGTCCGTTTTCGTCATTTGATATCGAATCGACTTAAAGCCAGATCGTCACATTGGCCGCTCTTCTCTCTGAAACGGTTGTACTTATCGTCTGCAAAGCTATGTCGCGTGCTGCGGTATGCTGAGACACTAAAAGCACCATAGTTGAACACAGATGAAGCTTCGAAGTTGATGTAATAGCCAGTAAGAAGTAGTACAATTCAAGTTTTAGGTATTGAATATTGACCTTTTAGCTGGCTTTGGTGCCTTGGACATGAGCTAGGACCTTAAGATTCTGCATGAAAGGAGGACTAGCAGCCGAGTTGCACGGGAGAATGTGAAAAGTGTTCATATGTAGTAAAAACCTGAGAAATCCGTCCGTTTTCGTCATTTGTTATGGAATCGACTTAACGCCAGATTGTCACATTGGCCGCTCTTCTCTGTGAAGCGGTTGTACTTATCGTCTGCAAAACTATGTCGCGTGCTGCGGTATGCGGAGAAACTAAAAGCACCGTAGTAGAACACAGATGAAGCTTCTAAGTTGATGTAATAGCCAGTAAGAAGCAGTACCATTCAAGTTTTAGGTATTGATTATTGACTTTTTAGCTGGCTTTGGTGCCTTGGACATGAGCTAGGACCTTAAGATTCTGCATGAAAGGAGGACTAGCAGCCGAGTTGCACGGGAGAATGTGAAAAGTGTTCATATGTAGTAAAAACCTGAGAAATCCGTCCGTTTTCGTCATTTGTTATCGATCGACTTAAAGCCAGATCGTCACATTGGCCGCTCTTCTCTCTGAAACGGTTGTACTTATCGTCTGCAAAGCTATGTCGCGTACTGCGGTATTCGGAGACACTAAAAGCACCATAGTAGAACACAGATGAAGCTTCTAAAATGATGTAATAGCCAGTAAGAAGTAGTACAATTCAAGTTTTAGGTATCAGTTATTGACTTTTTAGCTGGCTTTGGTGCCTTGGACATGAGCTAGGACCTTAAGATTCTGCATGAAAGGAGGACTAGCAGCCGAGTTGCACGGGAGAATGTGAAAAGTGTTCATATGTAGTAAAAACCTGAGAAATCCGTCCGTTTTCGTCATTTGTTATCGAATCGACTAAAAAGAAAGATCGTCACATTGGCCGATCTTCTCTATGAAACGGTTGTACTTATCGTCTGCAAAGCTATGTCGCGTGTTGCCGTAGGCGGAAACAGGAAAAGCACCATAATAGAACACAGATGAAGCTTCTAAATTGATGTAACAGCCAGTAAGAAGTAGTCATATTCAAGTTTTATGTATCGGTTATTGACTTTTTAGCTGGCTTTGGTGCCTTGGACATGAGCTAGGACCTTAAGATTCTGCATGAAAGGAGGACTAGCAGCCGAGTTGCACGGGAGAATGTGAAAAGTGTTTATATGTAGTAAAAACCTGAGAAATCCGTCCGTTTTCGTCATTTGTTATCGAATCGACTTAAAGCCAGATCGTCACATTGGCCGATCTTCTCTCTGAAATGGTTATACTTATCGTCTGCAAAGCTATGTCGCGTGTTGCCGTAGGCGGAAACAGGAAAAGCACCATAATAGAACACAGATGAAGCTTCTAAGTTGATGTAATAGCCAGTAAGAAGTAGTCCAATTCAAGTTTTAGGTATCGATTATTGGCTTTTTAGCTGGCTTTGGTGCCTTGGACATGAGCTAGGACCTTAAGATTCTGCATGAAAGGAGGACTAGCAGCCGAGTTGCACGGGAGAATGTGAAAAGTGTTCATATGTAGTACAAACCTGAGAAATCCGTCCGTTTTCGTCATTTGTTATCGAATCGACTTAAAGCCAGATCGTCACATTGGCCGCTCTTCTCTCTGAAACGGTTGTACTTATCGTCTGCAAAGCTATGTCGCGTGTTGCCGTAGGCGGAAAGAGGAAAAGCACCATAATAGAACACAGATGAAGCTTCTAAGTTGATGTAATAGCCAGTAAGAAGTTGTCCAATTCAAGTTTTAGGTATCGATTATTGACTTTTTAGATGGCTTTGGTGCCTTGGACATGAGCTAGGACTTTAAGATTCTGCATAAAGGGAGGACTAGCAGCCCAGTTGCACGGGAGAATGTGAAAAGTGTTCATATGTAGTAAAAACCTGAGAAATCCGTCCGTTTTCGTCATTTGTTATCGAATCGACTTAAAGCCAGATCGTCACATTAGCCGCTCTTCTCTCTGAAACGGTTGTACCTATCGTCTGCAAAGCTATGTCGCGAGCTGTGGTATGCGGAGACACTAAAATCACCATAGTAGGAAAAGAAGAAGCATCTAAGTTGATGTAATAGCCAGTAAGAAGTAATCCAATTTAAGTTTTGGGTATCGATTGTTGACTTTTTAGCTGGGTTTGGTGCCTTGGACATGAGCTAAGAGCTTAAGATTCTGCATGAAAGGAGGACTAGCAGCCGAGTTGCACGGGAGAATGTGAAAAGTGTTCATATGTAGTAAAAACCTGAGACATCCGTCCGTTTTCGTCATTTGTTATTGAATCGATGTAAACCCAGATCGTCACATTGGCCGCTCTTCTCTCTGAAACGGTTGTACTTATCGTCTGCAAAGTTATGTCGCGTACTGCGGTATTCGGAGACACTAAAAGCACCACAGTAGAACACAGATGTAGCTTCTAAGTTGATGTAAAATCCAGTAAGAAGTAGTACAATTCAAGTTTTAGGTATCGATTATTGAATTTTTAGCTGGCTTTGGTGCCTTGGACATGAGCTGTTACCTTAATATTCTGCATGAAAGGAGGACTAGAAGCCGAGTTGCACGGGAGAATGTGAAAAGTGTTCATATGTAGTAAAAACCTGAGAAATCCGTCCGTTTTCGTCATTTGTTATCGAATCGACTTAAAGCCAAATCGTCACATTGGCCACTCTTCTCTCTGAAACGGTTGTACTTATCGTCTGCAAAACTATGTCGCGTGCCTCGGTATGCGGAGAAACTAAAAGCACCGTAGTAGAACACAGATGAAGCTTCTAAGTTGATGTAATAGCCCGTAAGAAGCAGTACAATTCAAAATTTAGGTATTGATTATTGGCTTTTTGCTGGCTTTGGTGCCTTGGACATGAGCTAGGACCTTAGGATTCTGCATGAAAGGAGGACTAGCAGCCGAGTTGCACGGGAGAATGTGAAAAGTGTTCATATGTAGTAAAAACCTGAGAAATCCGTCCGTTTTCGTCATTTGTTATCGATCGACGTAAAGCCAGATCGTCACATTGGCCGCTCTTCTCTCTGAAACGGTTGTACTTATCGTCTGCAAAGCTATGTCGCGTACTGCGGTATTCGGAGACACTAAAAGCACCATAGTAGAACACAGATGAAGCTTCTAAAATGATGTAATAGCCAGTAAGAAGTAGTACAATTCAAGTTTTAGGTATCGATTATTGACTTTTTAGCTGGCTTTGGTGCCTTGGACATGAGCTAGGACCTTAAGATTCTGCATGAAAGGAGGACTAGCAGCCGAGTTGCACGGGAGAATGTGAAAAGTGTTCATATGTAGTACAAACCAGAGAAATCCGTCCGTTTTCGTCATTTGTTATCGAATCGACTTAAAGCCAGATCGTCACATTGGCCGCTCTTCTCTCTGAAACGGTTGTACTTATCGTCTGCAAAGCTATGTCGCGTGTTGCCGTAGGCGGAAACAGGAAAAGCACCATAATAGAACACAGATGAAGCTTCAAAGTTGATGTAATAGCCAGTAAGAAGTAGTACAATTCAAGTTTTAGGTATCGATTATTGACTTTTTAGATGGCTTTGGTGCCTTGGACATGAGCTAGGACTTTAAGATTCTGCATAAAAGGAGGACTAGCAGTCCAATTGCACGGGAGAATGTGAAAAGTGTTCATATGTAGTAAAAACCTGAGACATCCGTCCGTTTTCGTCATTTGTTATGGAATTGACTTAAAGCCAGATCGTCACATTTTCCGCTCTTCTCTCTGAAACGGTTGTACTTATCGTCTGCAAAGCTATGTCGCGTGCTGCGGTATGCGGAGACACTAAAAGCACCATAGTAGAACACAGATGATGCTTCTAAGTTGATGTAATAGCCAGTAAGAAGTAGTAGAATTCAAGTTTTAGGTATCGGTATTGACTTTTTACCCTTCTTTGGTGCCTTGGACACGAGCTAGGAACTTAAGATTTTGCATGATCAAGGACTAGCAGCCGAGTTGCACGGGAGAATGTGAAAAGTGTTCATATGTAGTAAAACCTGAGAAATACGTCCGTTTTCGTCATTTGTTATCGAATCGACTTAAAGCCAGATCGTCACATTGGCCGCTCTTCTCTCTGAAACGGTTGTACTTATCGTCTGCAAAGCTATGTCGCGTGCTGCGGTATGCTGAGACACTAAAAGCACCATAGTTGAACACAGATGAAGCTTCGAAGTTGATGTAATAGCCAGTAAGAAGTAGTACAATTCAAGTTTTAGGTATTGAATATTGACCTTTTAGCTGGCTTTGGTGCCTTGGACATGAGCTAGGACCTTAAGATTCTGCATGAAAGGAGGACTAGCAGCCGAGTTGCACGGGAGAATGTGAAAAGTGTTCATATGTAGTAAAAACCTGAGAAATCCGTCCGTTTTCGTCATTTGTTATGGAATCGACTTAAAGCCAGATTGTCACATTGGCCGCTCTTCTCTGTGAAACGGTTGTACTTATCGTCTGCAAAACTATGTCGCGTGCTGCGGTATGCGGAGAAACTAAAAGCACCGTAGTAGAACACAGATGAAGCTTCTAAGTTGATGTAATAGCCAGTAAGAAGCAGTACAATTCAAGTTTTAGGTATTGATTATTGACTTTTTAGCTGGCTTTGGTGCCTTGGACATGAGCTAGGACCTTAAGATTCTGCATGAAAGGAGGACTAGCAGCCGAGTTGCACGGGAGAATGTGAAAAGTGTTCATATGTAGTAAAAACCTGAGAAATCCGTCCGTTTTCGTCATTTGTTATCGATCGACTTAAAGCCAGATCGTCACATTGGCCGCTCTTCTCTCTGAAACGGTTGTACTTATCGTCTGCAAAGCTATGTCGCGTACTGCGGTATTCGGAGACACTGAAAGCACCATAGTAGAACACAGATGAAGCTTCTAAAATGATGTAATAGCCAGTAAGAAGTAGTACAATTCAAGTTTTAGGTATCGGTTATTGACTTTTTAGCTGGCTTTGGTGCCTTGGACATGAGCTAGGACCTTAAGATTCTGCATGAAAGGAGGACTAGCAGCCGAGTTGCACGGGAGAATGTGAAAAGTGTTTATATGTAGTAAAAACCTGAGAAATCCGTCCGTTTTCGTCATTTGTTATCGAATCGACTTAAAGCCAGATCATCACATTGGCCGATCTTCTCTCTGAAATGGTTATACTTATCGTCTGCAAAGCTATGTCGCGTGTTGCCGTAGGCGGAAACAGGAAAAGCACCATAATAGAACACAGATGAAGCTTCTAAGTTGATGTAATAGCCAGTAAGAAGTAGTCCAATTCAAGTTTTAGGTATCGAATATTGGCTTTTTAGCTGGCTTTGGTGCCTTGGACATGAGCTAGGACCTTAAGATTCTGCATGAAAGGAGGACTAGCAGCCGAGTTGCACGGGAGAATGTGAAAAGTGTTCATATGTAGTACAAACCTGAGAAATCCGTCCGTTTTCGTCATTTGTTATCGAATCGACTTAAAGCCAGATCGTCACATTGGCCGCTCTTCTCTCTGAAACGGTTGTACTTATCGTCTGCAAAGCTATGTCGCGTGTTGCCGTAGGCGGAAAGAAGAAAAGCACCATAATAGAACACAGATGAAGCTTCTAAGTTGATGTAATAGCCAGTAAGAAGTTGTCCAATTCAAGTTTTAGGTATCGATTATTGACTTTTTAGATGGCTTTGGTGCCTTGGACATGAGCTAGGACTTTAAGATTCTGCATAAAAGGAGGACTAGCAGCCCAGTTGCACGGGAGAATGTGAAAAGTGTTCATATGTAGTAAAAACCTGAGACATCCGTCCGTTTTCGTCATTTGTTATCGAATTGACTTAAAGCCAGATCGTCACATTTTCCGCTCTTCTCTCTGAAACGGTTGTACTTATCGTCTGCAAAGCTATGTCGCGTGCTGCGGTATGCTGAGACACTAAAAGCACCATAGTAGAACACAGATGAAGTTTCGAAGTTGATGTCATAGCCAGTAAGAAGTAGTACAATTCAAGTTTTAAGTATTCAATATTGACCTTTTAGCTGGCTTTGGTGCCTTGGACATGAGCTAGGACCTTAAGATTCTGCATGAAAGGAGGACTAGCAGCCGAGTTGCACAGGAGAATGTAAAAAGTGTTCATATGTAGTAAAAACCTGAGAAATCCGTCCGTTTTCGTCATATGTTATCGAATTGACTTAAAGCCAGATCGTCACATTGGCCGCTCTTCTCACTGAAACGGTTGTACTTATCGTCTGCAAAGCTATGTCGCGTGCTGCGGTATGTGGAGACACTAAAAGCACCTTAATAGAACACAGATGAAGCTTCTAAGTTGATGTAATACCCAATAAGAGGTAGTACAATTCAAGTTTTAGGTATCGAATATTGAGTTTTTAGCTGGCTTTGTTGCCTTGGACATGAGCTAGGACCTTAAGATTCTGCATGAAAGGAGGACTAGCAGCCGAGTTGCACGGGAGAATGTGAAAAGTGTTCATATGTAGTAATAACCTGAGAAATCCGTCCTTTTTCGTCATTTGTTATCGAATCGACTTAAAGCCAGATCGTCACATTGGCCGCTCTTCTCTCTGAAGCGGTTGTACTTATCGTCTGCAAAGCTATGTCACGTGCTGCGGTATGTGGTGACACTAAAATCACCGCAGTAGAACACAGATGAAGCTTCTAAGATGATGTAATATCCAGTAAGAAGTAGTACAATTCAAGTTTTAGGTATCGATTATTGACTTTTCAGCTGGCTTTGGTGCATTGGACATGAGCTAGGACCTTAAGATTCTGCATGAAAGGTGGACTAGCAGCCGAGTTGCACGGGAGAATGTGAAAAGTGTTCATATGTAGTAAAAACCTGAGAAATCCGTCCGTTTTTGTCATTTGTTATCGAATCGACTTAAAGCCAGATGGTCACATTGGCCGCTCTTCTCTCTGAAACGTTTGTACATATCGTCTGCAAAGCTATGTCGCGTGCAGCGGTATGTGGAGACACTAAAATCACCATAGTAGAACACAGATGAAGCATCTAAGTTGATGTAATAGCCAGTAAGAAGTAGTACAATTCAAGTTTTAGGTATTGAATATTGACCTTTTTGCTGGCTTTGGTGCCTTGGACATGTGCTAGGACCTTAAGATTCTGCATAAAAGGAGGACAAGCAGCCGAGTTTCACGGGAGAATGTGAAAAGTGTTCATATGTAGTAAAAACCTGAGAAATCCGTCAGTTTTCGTCATTTGTTATCGAATCGACTTAAAGCCAGATCGTCACATTGGCCGCTCTTCTCTCTGAAACGGTTGTACTTATCGTCTGCAAAGCTATGTCGCGTACTGCGGTATTCGGAGACACTAAGAGCACCATTGTAGAACACAGATGAAGCTTCTAAGATGATGTAATAGCCAGTAAGAAGTAGTACAATTCAAGTTTTAGGTATCGGTTATTGACTTTTTACCCTTCTTTGGTGCCTTGGACACGAGCTAGGAACTTAAGATTTTGCATGAAGGAGGACTAGCAGCCGATTTGCACGGGAGAATGTGAAAAGTGTTCATATGTAGTAAAACCTGAGAAATACGTCCGTTTTCGTCATTTGTTATCGAATCGACTTAAAGCCAGATCGTCACATTGGCCGCTCTTCTCTCTGAAACGGTTGTACTTATCGTCTGCAAAGCTATGTCGCGTGCTGCGGTATGCTGACACACTAAAATCACCATAGTAGAACACAGATGAAGCTTCGAAGTTGATGTAATAGCCAGTAAGAAGTAGTACAATTCAAGTTTTAGGTATTGAATATTGACCTTTTAGCTGGCTTTTGTGCCTTGGACATGAGCTAGGACCTCAAGATTCTGCATGAAAGGAGGACTAGCAGCCGAGCTGCACGGGAGAATGTGAAAAGTGTTCATATGTAGTAAAAACCTGAGAAATCCGTCCGTTTTCGTCATTTGTTATCGATCGACTTAAAGCCAGATCGTCACATTGGCCGCTCTTCTCTCTGAAACGGTTGTACTTATCGTCTGCAAAGCTATGTCGCGTACTGCGGTATTCGGAGACACTAAAAGCACCATAGTAGATTACAGATGAAGCTTCTAAAATGATGTAATAGCCAGTAAGAAGTAGTACAATTCAAGTTTTAGGTATCGGTTATTGACTTTTTAGCTGGCTTTGGTGCCTTGGACATGAGCTAACACCTTAAGATTCTGCATGAAAGGAGGAGTAGCAGCCGAGTTGCACGGGAGAATGTGAAAAGTGTTCATATGTAGTAAAAACCTGAGAAATCCGTCCGTTTTCGTCATTTGTTATCGAATCGACTTAAAAGCCAGATCGTCACATTGGCCGATCTTCTCTATGAAACGGTTGTACTTATCGTCTGCAAAGCTATGTCGCGTGCTGCGGTATGCTGACACACTAAAATCACCATAGTAGAACACAGATGAAGCTTCGAAGTTGATGTAATAGCCAGTAAGAAGTAGTACAATTCAAGTTTTAGGTATTAAATATTGACCTTTTAGCTGGCTTTTGTGCCTTGGACATGAGCTAGGACCTCAAGATTCTGCATGAAAGGAGGACTAGCAGCCGAGCTGCACGGGAGAATGTGAAAAGTGTTCATATGTAGTAAAAACCTGAGAAATCCGTCCGTTTTCGTCATTTGTTATCGAATTGACTTAAAGCCAGATCGTCACATTGGCCGCTCTTCTCACTGAAACGGTTGTACTTATCGTCGGCAAAGCTATGTCGCGTGCTGCGGTATGTGGAGACACTAAAAGCACCTTAATAGAACACAGATGAAGCTTCTAAGTTGATGTAATACCCAATAAGAAGTAGTACAATTCAAGTTTTAGGTATCGAATATTGACTTTTTAGCTGGCTTTGGTGCGTTGGACATGAGCTAGGACCTTAAGATTCTGCATGAAAGGAGGACTAGCAGCCGAGTTGCACGGGAGAATGTGAAAAGTGTTCATATGTAGTACAAACCTGAGAAATCCGTCCGTTTTCGTCATTTGTTATCGATTCGACTTAAAGCCAGATCGTCACATTGGCCGCTCTTCTCTCTGAAACGGTTGTACTTATCGTCTGCAAAGCTATGTCGCGTGTTGCCGTAGGCGGAAAGAGGAAAAGCACCATAATAGAACACAGATGAAGCTTCTAAGTTGATGTAATAGCCAGTAAGAAGTAGTACAATTCAAGTTTTAGGTATTCAATATTGAACTTTTAGCTGGCTTTGGTGCCTTGGACATGAGTTAGGACCTTAAGATTCTGCATGAAAGGAGGACTAGCAGCCGAGTTCCACGGGAGAATGTGAAAAGTGTTCATATGTAGTAAAAACCTGAGAAATCCGTCCGTTTTCGTCATTTGTTATCGAATCGACTTAAAGCCAGATGGTCACATTGGCCGCTCTTCTCTCTGAAGCGGTTGTACTTATCGTCTGCAAAGCTATGTCACGTGCTGCGGTATGTGGTGACACTAAAATCACCGCAGTAGAACACAGATGAAGCTTCTAAGATGATGTAATATCCAGTAAGAAGTAGTACAATTCAAGTTTTAGGTATCGATTATTGACTTTTCAGCTGGCTTTGGTGCATTGGACATGAGCTAGGACCTTAAGATTCTGCATGAAAGGTGGACTAGCAGCCGAGTTCCACGGGAGAATGTGAAAAGTGTTCATATGTAGTAAAAACCTGAGAAATCCGTCCGTTTTCGTCATTTGTTATCGAATCGACTTAAAGCCAGATGGTCACATTGACCGCTCTTCTCTCTGAAACGTTTGTACATATCGTCTGCAAAGCTATGTCGCGTGCAGCGGTATGTGGAGACACTAAAATCACCATAGTAGAACACAGATGAAGCATCTAAGTTGATGTAATAGCCAGTAAGAAGTAGTACAATTCAAGTTTTAGGAATCGATTATTGACTTTTTAGCTAGCTTTGGTGCCTTGGACATGAGCTAGGACTTTAAGATTCTGCATGTAAGGAGGACTAGCAGCCGAGTTGCACGGGAGAATGTGAAAAGTGTTCATATGTAGTAAAAACCTGAGAAATCCGTCCGTTTTCGTCATTTGTTATGGAATCGACATAAAGCCAGATCGTCACATTGGCCGCTCTTCTCTCTGAAACGGTTGTACTTATCGTCTGCAAAGCTATGTCGCGTGCTGCGGGATGCTGAGACACTAAAAGCGCCATAGTAGACCACAGATCAAGCTTCTAAGTTGATGTAATAGCCAGTAAGAAGTAGTGCAATTCAAGTTTTAGGTATTGAATATGGACCTTTTAGCTGGCTTTGGTGCCTTGGACATGAGCTAGGACCTTAAGATTCTGCATGAAAGGAGGACTTGCAGCCGAGTTGCACGGGAGAATGTGAAAAGTGTTCATATGTAGTAATAACCTGAGAAATCCGTCCTTTTTCGTCATTTGTTATCGAATCGACTTAAAGCCAGATCGTCACATTGGCCGCTCTTCTCTCTGAAACGGTTGTACTTATCGTCTGCAAAGCTATGTCACGTGCTGCGGTATGCGGAGACACTAAAATCACCACAGTAGAACACAGATGAAGCTTCTAAGTTTATGTAATATCCAGTAAGAAGTAGTACAATTCAAGTTTTAGGTATCGGTTATTGACTTTTTAGCTGGCTTTGGTGCCTTGGACATGAGCTAGGACCTTACGATTCTGCATGAAAGGAGGACTAGAAGCCGAGTTGCACGGGAGAATGTGAAAAGTGTTCATATGTAGTAAAAACCTGAGAAATAGGTCCGTTTTCGTCATTTGTTATCGAATCGACTTAAAGCCAGATCGTCACAATGGCCGCTCTTCTCCCTGAAACTGTTGTACTTATCGTCTGCAAAGCTATGTCGCGTGCTGCGATATGCTGAGACACTAAAAGCACCATAGTAGAATACAGATCAAGCTTCTAAGTTGATGTAATAGCCAATAAGAAGTAGTACAATTCAAGTTTTAGGTATTGAATATTGACCTTTTAGTTGGCTTTGGTGCCTTGGACATGAGCTAGGACCTTAAGATTCTGCATGAAAGGAGGACTAGCAGCCGAGTTGCACGGGAGAATGTGAAAAGTGTTCATATGTAGTAATAACCTGAGAAATCCGTCCTTTTTCGTCATTTGTTATCGAATCGACTTAAAGCCAGATCGTCACATTGGCCGCTCTTCTCTCTGAAACGGTTGTACTTATCGTCTGCAAAGCTATGTCACGTGCTGCGGTATGCGGAGACACTAAAATCACCACAGTAGAACACAGATGAAGCTTCTAAGTTGATGTAATAGCCAGTAAGAAGTAGTACAATTAAAGTTTTAGGTATTGAATATTGAACTTTTTGCTGGCTTTGGTGCCTTGGACATGTGCTAGGACCTTAAGATTCTGCATGAAAGGAGGACTAGCAGCTGAGTTGCACGGGAGAATGTGAAAAGTGTTCATATGTAGTACAAACCTGAGAAATCCGTCCGTATTCGTCATTTGTTATCGAATCGACTTAAAGCCAGATGGTCACATTGGCCGCTCTTCTCTCTGAAACGGTTGTACTTATCGTCTGCAAAGCTATGTCGCGTACTGCGGTATTCGGAGACACTAAAAGCACGATAGTAGAACACAGATGAAGCTTCTAAGATGATGTAATAGCCAGTAAGAAGAAGTACAATTCAAGTTTTAGGTATCGGTTATTGACTTTTTAGCTGGCTTTGGTGCCTTGGACATGAGCTAGGACCTTAAGATTCTGCATGAAAGGAGGACTAGCAGCCGAGATGCACGGGAGAATGTGAAAAGTGTTCATATGTAGTACAAACCTGAGAAATCCGTCCGTTTTCGTCATTTGTTATCGAATCGACTTAAAGCCAGATCGTCACATTGGCCGCTCTTCTCTCTGAAACGGTTGTACTTATCGTCTGCAAAGCTATGTCGCGTGCTGCGTTATGCGGAGACACTAAAAGCACCATAGCAGAACACAGATGATGCTTCTAAGTTGATGTAATAGCCAGTAAGAAGTAGTACAATTCAAGTTTTAGGTATCGGTTATTGACTTTTTAACCTTCTTTGGTGCCTTGGACACGAGCTAGGAACTTAAGATTTTGCATGAAGGAGGACTAGCAGCCGATTTGCACGGGAGAATGTGAAAAGTGTTCATATGTAGTAAAACCTGAAAAATACGTCCGTTTTCGTCATTTGTTATCGAATCGACTTAAAGCCAGATCGTCACATTGGCCGCTCTTCTCTCTGAAACGGTTGTACTTATCGTCTGCAAAGCTATGTCGCGTGCTGCGGTATGCTGACACACTAAAATCACCATAGTAGAACACAGATGAAGCTTCGAAGTTGATGTAATAGCCAGTAATAAGTAGTACAATTCAAGTTTTAGGTATTGAATATTGACCTTTTAGCTGGCTTTTGTGCCTTGGACATGAGCTAGGACCTCAAGATTCTGCATGAAAGGAGGACTAGCAGCCGAGCTGCACGGGAGAATGTGAAAAGTGTTCATATGTAGTAAAAACCTGAGAAATCCGTCCGTTTTCGTCATTTGTTATCGAATCGACTTAAAGCCACATCGTCACATTGGCCGCTCTTCTCTCTGAAACGGTTGTACTTATCGTCTGCAAAGCTATGTCGCGTACTGCGGTATTCGGAAACACTAAAAGCACCATAGTAGAACACAGATGAAGCTCCTAACATGATGTAATAGCCAGTAAGAAGTAGTACAATTCAAGTTTTAGGTATCGGTTATTGACTTTTTAGCTGGCTTTGGTGCCTTGGACATGAGCTAGGACCTTAAGATTCTGCATGAAAGGAGGACTAGCAGCCGAGTTGCACGGGAGAATGTGAAAAGTGTTCATATGTAGTAATAACCTGAGAAATCCGTCCTTTTTCGTCATTTGTTATCGAATCGACTTAAAGCCAGATCGTCACATTGGCCGCTCTTCTCTCTGAAACGGTTGTACTTATCGTCTGCAAACCTATGTCGCGTGCTGCGGTAGGCGGAAACAGGAAAAGCACCATAGTAGAACACAGATGAATCTTCTAAGTTGATGTAATAGCCAGTAAGAAGTAGTCCAATTCAAGATTTAGGTATCGATTATTGACTTTTTAGCTGGCTTTCGTGCCTTGGACATGAGCTAGGACTTTAAGATTCTGCATAAAAGGAGGACTAGCAGCCCAGTTGCACGGGAGAATGTGAAAAGTGTTCATATGTAGTAAAAACATGAGAAATCCGTCCGTTTTCGTCATTTGTTATCGAATCGACTTAAAGCCAGATCGTCACATTGGAAGCTCTTCTCTCTGAAACGGTTGAACTAATCGTCTGCAAAGCTATGACGTGTGCTGCGGCATGGGGAGACACTAAGAACACCATAGTAGAACACAGATGAAGCTTCTAAGATGATGTAATACCCATTACGAAGTAGTACAATTCAAGTTTAAGGTATCGATTATTGACTTTTTAGCTGGCTTTGGTCCCTTGGACATGAGCTAGGACCTTAATATTCTTCATGAAAGGAGGACTAGCAGCCGAGTTGCACGGGAGAATGTGAAAAGTGTTCATATGTAGTAAAAACCTTAGAAAAATGCGTCCGTTTTCGTCATTTGTTATCGAATCGACTTAAAGCCAGATCGTCACATTGGCCGCTCTTCTCTCTGAAACGGTTGTACTTATCGTCTGCAAAGCTATGTCACGTGCTGCGGTATGCGGAGCCACTAAAATCACCACAGTAGAACACAGATGAAGCTTCTAAGTTGATGTAATATCCAGTAAGAAGTAGTACAATTCAAGTTTTAGGTATCGATTATTGACTTTTTAGCTGGCTTTGGTGCATTGGACATGAGCTAGGACCTTAATATTCTGCATGAAGTGTGGACTAGCAGCCGAGTTGCACGGGAGAATGTGAAAACTGTTCAAATGTAGTAAACACCTGAGAAATCCGTGCGTTTTCGTCATTTGTTATGGAATCGACTTAAAGCCAGATCGTCACATTGGCCGCTCTTCTCTCTGAAACGGTTGTACTTATCGTCTGCAAAGCTATGTCGCGTGCTGCGGTATGATGAGACACTAAAAGCACCATAGTAGAACACAGATCAAGCTTCTAAGTTGATGTAATAGCCAGTAAGAAGTAGTAACATTCAAGTATAAGGTACTGAATATTGAATTTTTAGCTGGCTTTGGTGCCTTGGACATGAGCTAGGACCTTAATATTCTGCATGAAAGGAGGACTAGCAGCCGAGTTGCACGGGAGAATGTGAAAAGTGTTCATATGTAGTAAAAACCTTAGAAATCCATCCGTTTTCGTCATTTGTTATCGAATCGACTTAAAGCCAGATCGTCACATTGGCCGCTCTTCTCTTTGAAACGGATGTACTTATCGTCTGCAAAGCTATGTCGCGTGCTGCGGTATGCGGAGACACTAAAAACACCATAGTAGAACACAGATGAAGCTTCTAAGTTGATGTAATACCCATTAAGAAGTAGTACAATTCAAGTTTTAGGTATCGGTTATTGACTTTTTAGCTGGCTTTGGTTCCTTGGACATGAGCTAGGACCTTAAGATTCTGCATGAAAGGAGGACTAGCAGCCGAGTTGCACGGGAGAATGTGAAAAGTGTTCATATGTAGTAAAAACCTGAGTAATCCGTCCGTTTTCCTCATTTGTTATCGAATCGACTTAAAGCCAGATCGTCACATTGGCCGCTCTTCTCTCTGAAACGGTTGTACTTATCGTCTGCAAAGCTATGTCGCGTGTTGCCGTAGGCGGAAACAGGAAAAGCACCATAATAGAACACAGATGAAGCTTCTAAGTTGATGTAATACCCAGTAAGAGGTAGTCCAATTCAAGTTTAAGTATCGATTATTGACTTTTTAGCTGGCTTTGGTGCCTTGGACATGAGCTAGGACTTTAAGATTCTGCATAATAGGAGGACTAGCAGCCGAGTTGCACGGGAGAATGTGAAAAGTGTTCATATGTAGTAATAACCTGAGAAATCCGTCCTTTTTCGTCATTTGTTATCGAATCGACTTAAAGCCAGATCGTCACATTGGCAGCTCTTCTCTCTGAAATGGTTGTACTTATCGTCTGCAAAACTATGTCGCGTGCTGCGGTATGCGGAGAAACTAAAAGCACCGTAGTAGAACACAGATGAAGCTTCTAAGTTGATGTAATAGCCAGTAAGAAGCAGTACAATTCAAGTTTTAGGTATTGATTATTGACTTTTTAGCTGGCATTGGTGCCTTGGACATGAGCTAGGACCTTAAGATTCTGCATAAAAGAAGGACTAGCTGCCCAGTGGCACGGGAGAATGTGAAAAGTGTTCATATGTAGTAAAAACCTGAGAAATCCGTCCGTTTTCGTCATTTGTTATCGAATCGACGTAAAGCCAGATCGTCACATTGACCGCTCTTCTCTGTGAAACGGTTGTACTTATCGTCTGCAAAGCTATGTCGCGTGCTGCGCTATGTGGAGACACTAAAAGCACCACAGTAGAACACAGACGAAGCTTCTAAGTTGATGTAATAGCCAGTAATAAGTAGTACAATTCAAGTTTTAGGTATCGATTATTGACTTTTTAGTTGGCTTTGGTGCATTGGACATGAGCTAGGACCTTAAGATTCTGCATGAAAAGTGGACTAGCAGCCGAGTTGCACGGGAGAATGTGAAAAGTGTTCATATGTAGTAATAACCTGAGAAATCCGTCCTTTTTCGTCATTTGTTATCGAATCGACTTAAAGCCAGATCGTCACATTGGCCGCTCTTCTCTCTGAAACGGTTGTACTTATCGTCTGCAAAGCTATGTCACGTGTTGCCGTTTGCGGAAACAGGAAAAGCACCATAGTAGAACACAGACGAAGCTTCTAAGTTGATGTAATAGCCAGTAAGAAGAAGTACAATTCAAGTTTTAGGTATCGATTATTGACTTTTTAACTGGCTTTGGTGCCTTGGCCATGAGCTAGGACCTTGACATTCTGCATGAAAGGAGGACTAGCAGCCGAGTTGCACGGGAGAATGTGAAAAGTGTTCATATGTAGTAAAAACCTGAGAAATCCGTCCGTTTTCGTCATTTGTTATCGAATCGATTTAAAGCCAGATCGTCACATTGGCCGCTCTTCTCTCTGAAACGGTTGTACTTATCGTCTGCAAAGCTATGTCGCGTGCTGCGGTATGCGGAGACACTAAAATCACCATAGTAGAACACAGATGAAGCTTCTAAGCTGATGCAATAGGCAGTAAGAAGTAGAACAATTCAAGTTATAGGTATCGATTATTGTCTTTTTAGCTGGCTTCGGTACCTTGGACATGAGCTAGGACCTTAAGATTCTGCATGAAAGGAGGACTAGCAGCCGAGTTGCACGTCAGAATGTGAAAAGTGTTCTTATGTAGTAAAAACCTGAGAAATCCGTCCGTTTTCGTCATTTGTTAGCGAAGCGACTTAAAGCCAGATCGTCACATTGGCCGCTCTTCTCTCTGAAACGGTTGTGCTTATCGTCTGCAAAGCTATGTCGCGTGTTGCCGTAGGCGGAAACAGGAAAAGCACCATAGCAGAACACAGATGAAGCTTCTAAGTTGATGTAATAGCCAGTAAGAAGTAGTCCAATTCAAGATTTAGGTATCGATTATTGACTTTTTAGCTGGCTTTCTTGCGTTGGACATGAGCTAGGACTTTAAGATTCTGCATAAAAGGAGGACTAGCAGCCCAGTTGCACGGGAGAATGTGAAAAGTGTTCATATGTAGTAAAAACCTGAGAAATCCGTCCGTTTTCGTCATTTGTTATCGAATCGACTTAAAGCCAGATCGTCACATTGGCCGCTCTTCTCTCTGAAACGGTTGTACTTATCGTCTGCAAAACTATGTCGCGTGCTGCGGTATGCGGAGACACTAAAATCACCATAGTAGAACACAGGTGAAGCTTCTAAGTTGGTGCAATAGCCAGTAAGAAGTAGAACAATTCAAGTTTTAGGTATCGATTATTGACTTTTTAGCTGGCTTTGGACCCTTGGACATGAGCTAGGACCTTAACATTCTTCATGAAAGGCGGACTAGCAGCCGAGTTGCACGGGAGAATGTGAAAAGTGTTCATATGTAGTAAAAACCTTAGAAATCCGTCCGTTTTCGTCATTTGTTATCGAATCGACTTAAAGCCAGATCGTCACATTGGCCGCTCTTCTCTCTGAAACGGTTGTACTTATCGTCTGCAAAGCTATGTCACGTGCTGCGGTATGCGGAGACACTAAAATCACCACAGTAGAACACAGATGAAGCTTCTAAGTTGATGTAATATCCAGTAAGAAGTAGTACAATTCAAGTTTTAGGTATCGATTATTGACTTTTTAGCTGGCTTTGGTGCCTTGGACATGAGCTAGGACCTTAAGATTCTGTATGAAAGGAGGACTAGCAACCGAGTTGCACGGGAGAATGTGAAAAGTGTTCATATGTAGTAAAAACCTTAGAAATCCGTCCTTTTTCGTCATTTGTTATCGAATCGACTAAAGCCCGATCGTCACATTGGCCGCTCTTCGCTCTGAAACGGTTGTACTTATCGTCTGCAAAGCTATGTCGCGTGTTGCCGTAGGCGGAAACAGGAAAAGCACCATAATAGAACACAGATGAAGCTTCTAAGTTGATGTAATACCCCGTAAGAGGTAGTCCAATTCAAGTTTTAGGTATCGATTATTGACTTTTTAGCTGGCTTTGGTGCCTTGGACATGAGCTAGGACTTTAAGATTCTGCATAATAGGAGGACTAGCAGCCGAGTTGCACGGGAGAATGTGAAAAGTGTTCATATGTAGTAATAACCTGAGAAATCCGTCCTTTTTCGTCATTTGTTATCGAATCGACTTAAAGCCAGATCGTCACATTGGCAGCTCTTCTCTCTGAAACGGTTGTACTTATCGTCTGCAAAACTATGTCGCGTGCTGCGGTATGCGGAGAAACTAAAAGCACCGTAATAGAACACAGATGAAGCTTCTAAGTTGATGTAATAGCCAGTAAGAAGTAGTACAATTCAAGTTTTAGGTATTGATTATTGACTTTTTAGCTGGCATTGGTGCCTTGGACATGAGTTAGGACCTCAAGATTCTGCATGAAAGGAGGACTAGCAGCCGAGTTGCACGGGAGAATGTGAAAAGTGGTCATATGTAGTAAAAACCTGAGAAATCCGTTCGTTTTCGTCATTTGTTATCGAATCTACTTAAAGCCAGATCGTCACATTGGCCGCTCTTCTCTCTGAAACGGTTGTACTTATCGTCTGCAAAGCTATGTCGCGTACTGCGGTATTCGGAGACACTAAAAGCACCATAGTAGAACACAGATGAAGCTCCTAAGATGAAGTTATAGCCAGTAAGAAGTAGTACAATTCAAGTTTTAGGTATCGATTATTGACTTTTTAGCTGGCTTTGGTGCCTTGGACATGAGCTAGGACCTTAAGATTCTGCATGAAAGGAGGACTAGCAGCCGAGTTGCACGGGAGAATGTGAAAAGTGTTCATATGTAGTAAAAACCTGAGAAATCCGTCCGTTTTCGTCATTTGTTATCGAATCGACGTAAAGCCAGATCGTCACATTGGCCGCTCTTCTCTCTGAAACGGTTGTACTTATCGTCTACAAAGCTATGTCGCGTGCTGCGCTATGTGGAGACACTAAAAGCACCATAGTAGAACACAGACGAAGCTTCTAAGTTGATGTAATAGCCAGTAAGAAGTAGTACAATTCAAGTTTTAGGTATCGATTATTGACTTTTAGCTGGCTTTGCTGCATTGGACACGAGCTAGGACCTTAAGATTCTGCATGAAATGTGGACTAGCAGCCGAGTTGCACGGGAGAATGTGAAAAGTGTTCATATGTAGTAATAACCTGAGAAATCCGTCCTTTTTCGTCATTTGTTATCGAATCGACTTAAAGCCAGATCGTCACATTGGCCGCTCTTCTCTCTGAAACGGTTGTACTTATCGTCTGCAAAGCTATGTCACGTGTTGCCGTTTGCGGAAACAGGAAAAGCACCATAGTAGAACACAGACGAAGCTTCTAAGTTGATGTAATAGCCAGAAAGAAGTAGTACAATTCAAGTTTTAGGTATCGATTATTGACTTTTTAACTGGCTTTGGTGCCTTGGCCATGAGCTAGGACCTTGACATTCTGCATGAAAGGAGGACTAGCAGCCGAGTTGCACGGGAGAATGTGAAAAGTGTTCATATGTAGTAAAAACCTGAGAAATCCGTCCGTTTTCGTCATTTGTTATCGAATCGACTTAAAGCCAGATCGTCACATTGGGCGCTCTTCTCTCTGAAACGGTTGTACTTATCGTCTGCAAAGCTATGTCGCGTGCTGCGGTATGCGGAGACACTAAAATCACCATAGTAGAACACAGATGAAGCTTCTAAGTTGGTGCAATAGCCAGTAAGAAGTAGAACAATTCAAGTTTTAGGTATCGATTATTGTCTTTTTAGCTGGCTTCGGTACCTTGGACATGAGCTAGGACCTTAAGATTCTGCATTAAAGGAAGACTAGCAGCCGAGTTGCACGTCAGAATGTGAAATGTGTTCATATGTAGTAAAAACCTGAGAAATCCGTCCGTTTTCGTCATTTGTTATTGAATCTACTTAAAGCCAGATGGTCACATTGGCCGCTCTTCTCTCTGAAACGTTTGTACATATCGTCTGCAAAGCTATGTCGCGTGCTGCGGTATGCTGAGACACTAAAAGCACCATAGTAGAACACAGATCAAGCTTCTAAGTTGATGTAATAGCCAGTAAGAAGAAGTACAATTCAAGTTTTAGGTATCGATTATTGACTTTTAGCTGGCTTTGGTGCCTCGGACATGAGCTAGGACTTTAAGATTCTGCATGAAAGGAGGACTAGCTGCCGAGTTGCGCGGGAGAATGTGGAAAGTGTTCATATGTAGTAAAAACCCAAGAAATCCGTCCGTTTTCGTCATTTGTTATCGAATCGTCTTAAAGCCAGATCGTCACATTGACCGCTCTTCTCTCTGAAACGGTTGTACTTATCGTCTACAAAGCTATGTCGCGTGCTGCGGTATGCGGAGACACTAAACGCACCATAGTAGAACACAGATGAAGCTTCTAAGATGATGTAATAGCCAGTAAGAAATAGTACAATTCAAGTTTTAGATATCGTTATTGACTTTTTAGCTGGCTTTGGTGCCTTGGACATGATCTAGGACCTTAAGATTCTTCATGAAAGGAGGACTAGCAGCCGAGTTGCACGGGACAATGTGAAAACTGATCATATGTAGTAAAAACCTGAGAAATCCGTTCGTTTTCGTCATTTGTTATCGAATCGACTTAAAGCCAGATCTTCACATTGGCCGTTCTTCTCTCTGAAACGGTTGTACTTATCGTCTGCAAAGCTATGTCGCGTACTGCGGTATTCGGAGACACTAAAAGCACCATAGTAGAACACAGATGAAGCTCCTAAGATGATGAAATAGCCAGTAAGAAGTAGTACAATTCAAGTTTTAGGTATCGGTTATTGAATTTTTAGCTGGCTTTGGTGCCTTGGACATGAGCTAGGACATTAAGATTCTGCATGAAAGGAGGACTAGCAGCCGAGTTGCACGGGAGAATGTGAAAAGTGTTCATATGTAGTAAAAACCTGAGAAATCCGTCCGTTTTCGTCATTTGTTATCGAATCGACTTAAAGCCAGATCGTCACATTGGCCGCTCTTCTCTCTGAAACGGTTGTACTTATCGTCTGCAAAGCTATGTCACGTGTTGCCGTAGGCGGAAACAGGAGAAGCACCATAGTAGAACACAGACGAAGCTTCTAAGTTGATGTAATAGCCAGTAAGAAGTAGTACAATTCAAGTTTTAGGTATCGATTATTGAATTTTTAACTGTCATTGGTGCCTTGGCCATGAGCTAGGACCTTGACGTTCTGCATGAAAGGAGGACTAGCAGCCGAGTTGCACGGGAGAATGTGAAAAGTGTTCATATGTAGTAAAAACCTGAGAAATCCGTCCGTTTTCGTCATTTGTTATCGAATCGATTTAAAGCCAGATCGTCACATTGGCCGCTCTTCTCTCTGAAACGGTTGTACTTATCGTCTGCAAAGCTATGTCGCGTGCTGCGGTATGCGGAGACACTAAAATCACCATAGTAGAACACAGATGAAGCTTCTAAGCTGATGCAATAGGCAGTAAGAAGTAGAACAATTCAAGTTTTAGGTATCGATTATTGTCTTTTTAGCTGGCTTCGGTACCTTGGACATGAGCTAGGACCTTAAGATTCTGCATGAAAGGAGGACTAACAGCCGAGTTGCACGTCAGAATGTGAAAAGTGTTCATATGTAGTAAAAACCTGAGATATCCGTCCGTTTTCGTCATTTGTTAGCGAAGCGACTTAAAGCCAGATCGTCACATTGGCCGCTCTTCTCTCTGAAACGGTTGTGCTTATCGTCTGCAAAGCTATGTCGCGTGTTGCCGTAGGCGGAAACAGGAAAAGCACCATAGTAAAACACAGATGAAGCTTCTAAGTTGATGTAATAGCCAGTAAGAAGTAGTCCAATTCAAGATTTAGGTATCGATTATTGAATTTTTAGCTGGCTTTCTTGACTTGGACATGAGCTAGGACTTTAAGATTCTGCATAAAAGGAGGACTAGCAGCAAAGTTGCACGGGAGAATGTGAAAAGTGTTCATATGTAGTAAAAACCTGAGAAATCCGTCCGTTTTCGTCATTTGTTATCGAATCGACTTAAAGCCAGATCGTGACATTGGCCGCTCTTCTCTCTGAAACGGTTGTACTTATCGTCTGCAAAACTATGTCGCGTGCTGCGGTATGCGGAGACACTAAAATCACCATAGTAGAACACAGATGAAGCTTCTAAGTTGATGTAATACCCAGTAAGAAGTAGTACAATTCAAGTTTAAGTTATCGATTATTGACTTTTTAGCTGGCTTTGGACCCTTGGACATGAGCTAGGACCTTAACATTCTTCATGAAAGGAGGACTAGCAGCCGAGTTGCACGGGAGAATGTGAAAAGTGTTCATATGTAGTAAAAACCTGAGAAATCCGTCCGTTTTCGTCATCTGTTACCGAATCGACTTAAAGCCAGATCGTCACATTGGCCGCTCTTCTCTCTGAAACGGTTGTACTTATCGTCTGCAACGCTATGTCACGTGCTGCGGTATGCGGTGACACTAAAATCACCACAGTAGAACACAGATGAAGCTTCTAAGTTGATGTAATATCCAGTAAGATGTAGTACAATTCAAGTTTTAGGTATCGATTATTGACTTTTTAGCTAGCTTTGGTGCATTGGACATGAGCTAGGACTTTAAGATTCTGAATAAAAGGAGGACTAGCAGCAGAGTTGCATGGGAGAATGTGAAAAGTGTTCATATGTAGTAAAAACCTGAGAAATCCGTCCGTTTTCGTCATTTGTTATCGAATCGACTTAAAGCCATTTCGTCACATTGGCCGCTCTTCTCTCTGAAGCGGTTGTACTTATCGTCTGCAAAGCTATGTCGCGTGCTGCGGTATGCGGAGACACTAAAAGCACCATAGTAGAACACAGACGAAGCTTCTAAGTTGATCTAATAGCCAGTAAGAAGTAGTACAATTCAAGTTTTAGGTATCGATTATTGACTTTTTAACTGGCTTTGGTGCCTTGGCCATGAGCTAGGACCTTGACATTCTGCATGAAAGGAGGACTAGCAGCCGAGTTGCACGGGAGAATGTGAAAAGTGTTCATATGTAGTAAAAACCTGAGAAATTCGTCCGTTTTCGTCATTTGTTATCGAATCGACTTAAAGCCAGATCGTCACATTGGCCGCTCTTCTCTCTGAAACGTTTGTACATATCGTCTGCAAAGCTATGTCGCGTGCAGCGGTATGTGGAGACACTAAAATCACCATAGTAGAACACAGATGAAGCATCTAAGTTGATGTAATACCCAGTAAGAAGTAGTACAATTCAAGTTTTAGGAATCGATTATTGACTTTTAAGCTGGCTTTGGTGCCTTGGACATGAGCTGGGACCTTAAGATTCTGCATGAAAGGAGGACTAGCAGCCGAGTTGCACGGGAGAATGTGAAAAGTGTTCATATGTAGTAAAAACCTGAGAAATCCGTCCGTTTTCGTCATTTGTTATCGAATCGACATAAAGCCAGATCGTCACATTGGCCGATCTTCTCTCTGAAACGGTTGTACTTATCGTCTGCAAAGCTATGTCGCGTGCTGCGGTGTGAGGAGACACTAAAAGCACCATAGTAGAACACAGATGAAGCTTCTAAGATGATGTAATAGCCAGTAAGAAGAAGTACAATTCAAGTTTTAGGTATCGGTTATTGTCTTTTTAGCTGGCTTTGGTGCCTTGGACATGAGCTAGGACCTTAAGATTCTGCATGAAAGGAGGACTAGCAGCCGAGTTCCACGGGAGAATGTGAAAATTGTTCATATGTAGTAAAAACCTGAGAAATCCGTCCGTTTTCGTCATTTGTTATCGAATCGACTTAAAGCCAGATCGTCACATTGGCCGCTCTTCTCTCTGAAACGGTTGTACTTATCATCTGCAAAACTGTGTCGCGTGCTGCGGTATGCGGAGAAACTAAAAGCACCGTAGTAGAACACAGATGAAGCTTGTAAGTTGATGTAATAGCCAGTAAGAAGTAGTAGAATTCAAGTTTTAGGTATTGATTATTGACTTTTTAGCTGGCTTTGGTGCCTTGGACATGAGCTAGGACCTTAAGATTCTGCATGAATGGAGGACTAGCAGCCGAGTTGCACAGGAGAATGTGAAAAGTGTTCATATGTAGTAAAAACCTGAGAAATCCGTTCGTTTTCGTCATTTGTTTTCGAATCGACTTAAAGAAAGATCGTCACATTGGCCGCTCTTCTCTCTGAAACGGTTGTACTTATCGTCTGCAAAGCTATGTCGCGTACTGCGGTATGCTGAGACACTAAAAGCACCATAGTAGAACACAGATCAAGCTTCTAAGTTGATGTAATAGCCAGTAAGAAGTAGTACAATTCAAGTTTTAGGTATTGAATATTGACCTTTTAGCTGGCTTTCGTGCCTTGGACATGAGCTAGGACTTTAAGATTCTGCATAAAAGGAGGACTAGCAGCAGAGTTGCACGGGAGAATGTGAAAAGTGTTCATATGTAGTAAAAACCTGAGAAATCCGTCCGTTTTCGTCATTTGTTATCGAATCGACTTAAAGCCAGATCGTCACATTGGCCGCTCTTCTCTCTGAAGCGGTTGTATTTATCGTCTGCAAAGCTATGTCGCGTGCTGCGGTATGTGGAGACACTAAAAGCACCATAGTAGAAGACAGACGAAGCTTCTAAGTTGATCTAATAGCCAGTAAGAAGTAGTACAATTCAAGTTTTAGTTATCGATTATTGACTTTTTAACTGGCTTTGGTGCCTTGGCCATGAGCTAGGACCTTGACATTCTGCATGAAAGGAGGACTAGCAACCGAGTTGCACGGGAGAATGTGAAAAGTGTTCATATGTAGTAAAAACCTGAGAAATTCGTCCGTTTTCGTCATTTGTTATCGAATCGACTTAAAGCCAGATCGTCACATTTTCCGCTCTTCTCTCTGAAACGGTTGTACTTATCGTCTGCAAAGCTATGTCGCGTGCTGCGGTATGCGGAGACACTGAAATCACCATAGTAGAACACAGATGAAGCTTCTAAGTTGATGCAATAGCCAGTAAGAAGTAGAACAATTCAAGTTTTAGGTATCGATTATTGACTTTTTAGCTGGCTTCGGTACCTTGGACATGAGCTAGGACCTTAAGATTCTGCATGAAAGGAGGACTAGCAGCCGAGTTGCACGGGAGAATGTGAAAATTGTTCATATGTAGTAAAAACCTGAGAAATCCGTCCGTTTTCGTCATTTGTTATCGAATCGACTTAAAGCCAGATCGTCACATTGGCCGCTCTTCTCTCTGAAACGGTTGTACTTATCATCTGCAAAACTGTGTCGCGTGCTGCGGTATGCGGAGAAACTAAAAGCACCATAGTAGAAGACAGACGAAGCTTCTAAGTTGATCTAATAGCCAGTAAGAAGTAGTACAATTCAAGTTTTAGTTATCGATTATTGACTTTTTAACTGGCTTTGGTGCCTTGGCCATGAGCTAGGACCTTGACATTCTGCATGAAAGGAGGACTAGCAACCGAGTTGCACGGGAGAATGTGAAAAGTGTTCATATGTAGTAAAAACCTGAGAAATCCGTCCGTTTTCGTCATTTGTTATCGAATCGACTTAAAGCCAGATCGTCACATTGGCCGCTCTTCTCTCTGAAACGGTTGTACTTATCGTCTGCAAAGCTATGTCGCGTGTTGCCATAGGCGGAAACAGTAAAAGCACCATAGTAGAACACAGATGAAGCTTCTACGTTGATGTAATAGCCAGTAAGAAGTAGTCCAATTCAAGATTTAGGTATCGATTATTGACTTTTTAGCTGGCTTTGGTGCCTTGGACATGAGCTACGACTTTGAGATTCTGCATAAAAGGAGGACTAGCAGCCCAGTTGCACGGGAGAATGTGAAAAGTGTTCATATGTAGTAAAAACCTGAGAAATCCGTTTTCGTCATTTGTTATCGAATCGACTTAAAGCCAGATCGTCACATTGGCCGCTCTTCTCTCTGAAACGGTTGTACTTATCGTCTGCAAGGCTATGTCGCGTGCTGCGGTATGCGGAGACACTAAAATCACCATAGTAGAACACAGATGAAGCTTCTAAGTTGATGCAATAGCCAGTAAGAAGTAGAACAATTCAAGTTTTAGGTATCGATTATTGACTTTTTAGCTGGCTTTGGTGCCTTGGACATGAGCTAGGACCTCAAGATTCTGCATGAAAGGAGGACTAGCAGCCGAGTTGCACGGGAGAATGTGAAAAGTATTCATATGTAGTAAAAACCTTAGAAATCCGTCCGTTTTCGTCATTTGTTATCGAATCGACATAAAGCCAGATCGTCACATTGGCCGCTCTTCTCTCTGATACGGTTGTACTTATCGTCTGCAAAGCTATGTCGCGTGCTGCGGTATGCTGAGACACTAAAAGCACCATAGTAGAACACAGATCAAGGTTCTAAGTTGATGTAATAGCCAGTAAGAAGTAGTACAATTCAAGTTTTAGGTATTGAATATGGACCTTTTAGCTGGCTTTGGTGCCTTGGACATGAGCTAGGACCTTAAGGTTCTGCATGAAAGGAAGACTAGCAGCCGAGTTGCATGGGAGAATGTGAGAAGTGTTCTTATGTAGTAATAACCTGAGAAATCCGTCCTTTTTCGTCATTTGCTATCGAATCGACATAAAGCCAGATCGTCACATTGGCCGCTCTTCTCTCTGAAACGGTTGTGCTTACTGTCTGCAAAGCTATGTCGCGTGTTGCCGTAGGCGGAAACAGGAAAAGCACCATAGTAGAATACAGAAAAGCTTCTAAGTTGATGTAATAGCCAGTAATAAGTAGTCCAATTCAAGATTTAGGTATCGATTATTGACTTTTTAGCTGGCTTTCGTGCCTTGGACATGAGCCAGGACTTTAAGATTCTGCATGAAAGGAGGACTAGCAGCCCAGTTGCACGGGAGAATGTGAAAAGTGTTCATATGTAGTAAAAACCTGAGAAATCCGTTTTCGTCATTTGTTATCGAATCGACTTAAAGCCAGACCGTCACATTGGCCACTCTTCTCTCTGAAACGGTTGTACTTATCGTCTGCAAAGCTATGTCGCGTGCTGCGGTATGCGGAGACACTAAAAGCACCATAGTAGAACACAGACGAAGCTTCTAAGTTGATCTAATAGCCAGTAAGAAGTAGTACAATTCAAGTTTTAGGTATCGATTATTGACTTTTTAACTGGCTTTGGTGCCTTGGCCATGAGCTAGGACCTTGACATTCTGCATGAAAGGAGGACTAGCAGCCGAGTTGCACGGGAGAATGTGAAAAGTGTTCATATGTAGTAAAAACCTGAGAAATTCGTCCGTTTTCGTCATTTGTTATCGAATCGACTTAAAGCCAGATCGTCACATTGGCCGCTCTTCTCTCTGAAACGTTTGTACATATCGTCTGCAAAGCTATGTCGCGTGCAGCGGTATGTGGAGACACTAAAATCACCATAGTAGAACACAGATGAAGCATCTAAGTTGATGTAATACCCAGTAAGAAGTAGTACAATTCAAGTTTTAGGAATCGATTATTGACTTTTAAGCTGGCTTTGGTGCCTTGGACATGAGCTGGGACCTTAAGATTCTGCATGAAAGGAGGACTAGCAGCCGAGTTGCACGGGAGAATGTGAAAAGTGTTCATATGTAGTAAAAACCTGAGAAATCCGTCCGTTTTCGTCATTTGATATCGAATCGACATAAAGCCAGATCGTCACATTGGCCGATCTTCTCTCTGAAACGGTTGTACTTATCGTCTGCAAAGCTATGTCGCGTGCTGCGGTGTGAGGAGACACTAAAAGCACCATAGTAGAACACAGATGAAGCTTCTAAGATGATGTAATAGCCAGTAAGAAGAAGTACAATTCAAGTTTTAGGTATCGGTTATTGTCTTTTTAGCTGGCTTTGGTGCCTTGGACATGAGCTAGGACCTTAAGATTCTGCATGAAAGGAGGACTAGCAGCCGAGTTCCACGGGAGAATGTGAAAATTGTTCATATGTAGTAAAAACCTGAGAAATCCGTCCGTTTTCGTCATTTGTTATCGAATCGACTTAAAGCCAGATCGTCACATTGGCCGCTCTTCTCTCTGAAACGGTTGTACTTATCATCTGCAAAACTGTGTCGCGTGCTGCGGTATGCGGAGAAACTAAAAGCACCGTAGTAGAACACAGATGAAGCTTGTAAGTTGATGTAATAGCCAGTAAGAAGTAGTAGAATTCAAGTTTTAGGTATTGATTATTGACTTTTTAGCTGGCTTTGGTGCCTTGGACATGAGCTAGGACCTTAAGATTCTGCATGAATGGAGGACTAGCAGCCGAGTTGCACAGGAGAATGTGAAAAGTGTTCATATGTAGTAAAAACCTGAGAAATCCGTTCGTTTTCGTCATTTGTTTTCGAATCGACTTAAAGCCAGATCGTCACATTGGCCGCTCTTCTCTCTGAAACGGTTGTACTTATCGTCTGCAAAGCTATGTCGCGTACTGCGGTATGCTGAGACACTAAAAGCACCATAGTAGAACACAGATCAAGCTTCTAAGTTGATGTAATAGCCAGTAAGAAGTAGTACAATTCAAGTTTTAGGTATTGAATATTGACCTTTTAGCTGGCTTTCGTGCCTTGGACATGAGCTAGGACTTTAAGATTCTGCATAAAAGGAGGACTAGCAGCAGAGTTGCACGGGAGAATGTGAAAAGTGTTCATATGTAGTAAAAACCTGAGAAATCCGTCCGTTTTCGTCATTTGTTATCGAATCGACTTAAAGCCAGATCGTCACATTGGCCGCTCTTCTCTCTGAAGCGGTTGTATTTATCGTCTGCAAAGCTATGTCGCGTGCTGCGGTATGTGGAGACACTAAAAGCACCATAGTAGAAGACAGACGAAGCTTCTAAGTTGATCTAATAGCCAGTAAGAAGTAGTACAATTCAAGTTTTAGTTATCGATTATTGACTTTTTAACTGGCTTTGGTGCCTTGGCCATGAGCTAGGACCTTGACATTCTGCATGAAAGGAGGACTAGCAACCGAGTTGCACGGGAGAATGTGAAAAGTGTTCATATGTAGTAAAAACCTGAGAAATTCGTCCGTTTTCGTCATTTGTTATCGAATCGACTTAAAGCCAGATCGTCACATTTTCCGCTCTTCTCTCTGAAACGGTTGTACTTATCGTCTGCAAAGCTATGTCGCGTGCTGCGGTATGCGGAGACACTGAAATCACCATAGTAGAACACAGATGAAGCTTCTAAGTTGATGCAATAGCCAGTAAGAAGTAGAACAATTCAAGTTTTAGGTATCGATTATTGACTTTTTAGCTGGCTTCGGTACCTTGGACATGAGCTAGGACCTTAAGATTCTGCATGAAAGGAGGACTAGCAGCCGAGTTGCACGGGAGAATGTGAAAATTGTTCATATGTAGTAAAAACCTGAGAAATCCGTCCGTTTTCGTCATTTGTTATCGAATCGACTTAAAGCCAGATCGTCACATTGGCCGCTCTTCTCTCTGAAACGGTTGTACTTATCATCTGCAAAACTGTGTCGCGTGCTGCGGTATGCGGAGAAACTAAAAGCACCATAGTAGAAGACAGACGAAGCTTCTAAGTTGATCTAATAGCCAGTAAGAAGTAGTACAATTCAAGTTTTAGTTATCGATTATTGACTTTTTAACTGGCTTTGGTGCCTTGGCCATGAGCTAGGACCTTGACATTCTGCATGAAAGGAGGACTAGCAACCGAGTTGCACGGGAGAATGTGAAAAGTGTTCATATGTAGTAAAAACCTGAGAAATCCGTCCGTTTTCGTCATTTGTTATCGATCGACTTAAAGCCAGATCGTCACATTGGCCGCTCTTCTCTCTGAAACGGTTGTACTTATCGTCTGCAAAGCTATGTCGCGTGTTGCCATAGGCGGAAACAGTAAAAGCACCATAGTAGAACACAGATGAAGCTTCTACGTTGATGTAATAGCCAGTAAGAAGTAGTCCAATTCAAGATTTAGGTATCGATTATTGACTTTTTAGCTGGCTTTGGTGCCTTGGACATGAGCTACGACTTTAAGATTCTGCATAAAAGGAGGACTAGCAGCCCAGTTGCACGGGAGAATGTGAAAAGTGTTCATATGTAGTAAAAACCTGAGAAATCCGTTTTCGTCATTTGTTATCGAATCGACTTAAAGCCAGATCGTCACATTGGCCGCTCTTCTCTCTGAAACGGTTGTACTTATCGTCTGCAAGGCTATGTCGCGTGCTGCGGTATGCGGAGACACTAAAATCACCATAGTAGAACACAGATGAAGCTTCTAAGTTGATGCAATAGCCAGTAAGAAGTAGAACAATTCAAGTTTTAGGTATCGATTATTGACTTTTTAGCTGGCTTTGGTGCCTTGGACATGAGCTAGGACCTCAAGATTCTGCATGAAAGGAGGACTAGCAGCCGAGTTGCACGGGAGAATGTGAAAAGTATTCATATGTAGTAAAAACCTTAGAAATCCGTCCGTTTTCGTCATTTGTTATCGAATCGACATAAAGCCAGATCGTCACATTGGCCGCTCTTCTCTCTGATACGGTTGTACTTATCGTCTGCAAAGCTATGTCGCGTGCTGCGGTATGCTGAGACACTAAAAGCACCATAGTAGAACACAGATCAAGGTTCTAAGTTGATGTAATAGCCAGTAAGAAGTAGTACAATTCAAGTTTTAGGTATTGAATATGGACCTTTTAGCTGGCTTTGGTGCCTTGGACATGAGCTAGGACCTTAAGATTCTGCATGAAAGGAAGACTAGCAGCCGAGTTGCACGGGAGAATGTGAGAAGTGTTCTTATGTAGTAATAACCTGAGAAATCCGTCCTTTTTCGTCATTTGCTATCGAATCGACATAAAGCCAGATCGTCACATTGGCCGCTCTTCTCTCTGAAACGGTTGTGCTTACTGTCTGCAAAGCTATGTCGCGTGTTGCCGTAGGCGGAAACAGGAAAAGCACCATAGTAGAATACAGAAAAGCTTCTAAGTTGATGTAATAGCCAGTAATAAGTAGTCCAATTCAAGATTTAGGTATCGATTATTGACTTTTTAGCTGGCTTTCGTGCCTTGGACATGAGCCAGGACTTTAAGATTCTGCATGAAAGGAGGACTAGCAGCCCAGTTGCACGGGAGAATGTGAAAAGTGTTCATATGTAGTAAAAACCTGAGAAATCCGTTTTCGTCATTTGTTATCGAATCGACTTAAAGCCAGACCGTCACATTGGCCACTCTTCTCTCTGAAACGGTTGTACTTATCGTCTGCAAAGCTATGTCGCGTGCTGCGGTATGCGGAGACACTAAAATCACCATGGTAGAACACAGATGAAGCTTCTAAGATGATGCAATAGCCAGTAAGAAGTAGAACAATTCAAGTTTTAGGTATCGATTATTGACTTTTTAGCTGGCTTTGGTGCCTTGGACATGAGCTAAGACCTTTACATTCTGCATGAAAGAAGGACTAGCAGCCGAGTTGCACGGGAGACTGTGAAAAGTTTTCATATGTAGTAAAAACCTGAGAAATCGGTCCGTTTCCGTCATTTGTTATCGAATCGACTTAAAGCCAAATCGTCACATTGGCTACTCTTCTCTCTGAAACGGTTGTACTTATCGTCTGCAAAGCTATGTCGCGTGCTGCGGTATGTGGAGACACTAAAAGCACCATAGTAGAACGCAGATGAAGCTTCTAAGTTGATGTAATAGCCAGTAAGAAGTAATTGAATTCAAGTTTTAGGTATCGATTATTGACTTTTTAGCTGGCTTTCGTGCCTTGGACATGAGCAAGGACCTTAAGATTCTGCATGAAAGGAGGACTATCAGCCGAGTTGCACGGGAGAATGTGAAAAGTGTTCATATGTAGTAAAAACCTGAGAAATCCGTCCGTTTTTGTCATTTGTTATCGAATCGACTTAAAGCCACATCGTCACATTGGCCGCTCTTCCCTCTGAAACGGTTGTGCTTATCGAGTGCAAAACTATGTCGCGTGCTGCGATATGCGGAGAAACTAAAAGCACCGTAGTAGAACACAGATGAAGCTTCTAAGTTGATGTAATAGCCAGTAAGAAGTAGTACAATTCAAGTTTTAGGAATCGATTATTGACTTTTTAGCTGGCTTTGGTGCCTTGGACATGAGCTAGGACCTTAAGATTCTGCATGAAAGGAGGACTAGCAGCCGAGTTGCACGGGAGAATGTGAAAAGTGTTCATATGTAGTAAAATCCAGAGAAATCCGTCCGTTTCCGTCATTTGTTATTGAATCGACATAAAGCCCGATCGTCACATTGGCCGCTCTTCTCTCTGAAACGGTTGTACATATCGTCTGCAAAGCTATGTCGCCTGCAGCGGTATGTGGAGACACTAAAATCACCATAGCAGAACACAGATGAAGCATCTAAGTAGATGTAATAGCCAGTAAGAAGTTGTACAGTTCAAGTTTTTGGAATCGATTATTGACTTTGTAGCTGGCTTTTGCCTTGGACATGAGCTAGGACTTAAAGATTCTGCATAAAAGGAGGACTAGCAGCCCAGTTGCACGGGAGAATGTGAAAAGTGTTCACATGTAGTAAAAACCTGAGAAATCCGTCCGTCTTCGTCATTTGTTATCGAATCGACTTAAAGCCTGTTCGTCACATTGGCCGCTCTGCTCTCTGAAACGGTTGTACTTATCGACTGCAAAGCTATGTCGCGTACTGCTTTATTCGGAGACACTAAAAGCACCATAGTAGAACACAGATGAAGCTCCTAAGATGACGTAATAGCCAGTAAGAAGTAGTACATTTCAAGTTTTAGGTATCGGTTATTGACTTTTTAGCTGGCTTTGGTGCCTTGGACATGAGCTAGGACCTTAAGATTCTGCATGAAAGGAGGACTAGCAGCCGAGTTGCACGGGAGAATGTGAAAAGTATTCATATGTAGTAAAAACCTTAGAAATCCGTCCGTTTTCGTCATTTGTTATCGAATCGACATAAAGCCAGATCGTCACATTGGCCGCTCTTCTCTCTGATACGGTTGTACTTATCGTCTGCAAAGCTATGTCGCGTGCTGCGGTATGCTGAGACACTAAAAGCACCATAGTAGAACACAGATCAAGGTTCTAAGTTGATGTAATAGCCAGTAAGAAGTAGTACAATTCAAGTTTTAGGTATTGAATATGGACCTTTTAGCTGGCTTTGGTGCCTTGGACATGAGCTAGGACCTTAAGATTCTGCATGAAAGGAAGACTAGCAGCCGAGTTGCACGGGAGAATGTGAGAAGTGTTCTTATGTAGTAATAACCTGAGAAATCCGTCCTTTTTCGTCATTTGCTATCGAATCGACATAAAGCCAGATCGTCACATTGGCCGCTCTTCTCTCTGAAACGGTTGTGCTTACTGTCTGCAAAGCTATGTCGCGTGTTGCCGTAGGCGGAAACAGGAAAAGCACCATAGTAGAATACAGAAAAGCTTCTAAGTTGATGTAATAGCCAGTAATAAGTAGTCCAATTCAAGATTTAGGTATCGATTATTGACTTTTTAGCTGGCTTTCGTGCCTTGGACATGAGCCAGGACTTTAAGATTCTGCATGAAAGGAGGACTAGCAGCCCAGTTGCACGGGAGAATGTGAAAAGTGTTCATATGTAGTAAAAACCTGAGAAATCCGTTTTCGTCATTTGTTATCGAATCGACTTAAAGCCAGACCGTCACATTGGCCACTCTTCTCTCTGAAACGGTTGTACTTATCGTCTGCAAAGCTATGTCGCGTGCTGCGGTATGCGGAGACACTAAAATCACCATGGTAGAACACAGATGAAGCTTCTAAGATGATGCAATAGCCAGTAAGAAGTAGAACAATTCAAGTTTTAGGTATCGATTATTGACTTTTTAGCTGGCTTTGGTGCCTTGGACATGAGCTAAGACCTTTACATTCTGCATGAAAGAAGGACTAGCAGCCGAGTTGCACGGGAGACTGTGAAAAGTTTTCATATGTAGTAAAAACCTGAGAAATCGGTCCGTTTCCGTCATTTGTTATCGAATCGACTTAAAGCCAAATCGTCACATTGGCTACTCTTCTCTCTGAAACGGTTGTACTTATCGTCTGCAAAGCTATGTCGCGTGCTGCGGTATGTGGAGACACTAAAAGCACCATAGTAGAACGCAGATGAAGCTTCTAAGTTGATGTAATAGCCAGTAAGAAGTAATTGAATTCAAGTTTTAGGTATCGATTATTGACTTTTTAGCTGGCTTTCGTGCCTTGGACATGAGCAAGGACCTTAAGATTCTGCATGAAAGGAGGACTATCAGCCGAGTTGCACGGGAGAATGTGAAAAGTGTTCATATGTAGTAAAAACCTGAGAAATCCGTCCGTTTTTGTCATTTGTTATCGAATCGACTTAAAGCCACATCGTCACATTGGCCGCTCTTCCCTCTGAAACGGTTGTGCTTATCGAGTGCAAAACTATGTCGCGTGCTGCGATATGCGGAGAAACTAAAAGCACCGTAGTAGAACACAGATGAAGCTTCTAAGTTGATGTAATAGCCAGTAAGAAGTAGTACAATTCAAGTTTTAGGAATCGATTATTGACTTTTTAGCTGGCTTTGGTGCCTTGGACATGAGCTAGGACCTTAAGATTCTGCATGAAAGGAGGACTAGCAGCCGAGTTGCACGGGAGAATGTGAAAAGTGTTCATATGTAGTAAAATCCAGAGAAATCCGTCCGTTTCCGTCATTTGTTATTGAATCGACATAAAGCCCGATCGTCACATTGGCCGCTCTTCTCTCTGAAACGGTTGTACATATCGTCTGCAAAGCTATGTCGCCTGCAGCGGTATGTGGAGACACTAAAATCACCATAGCAGAACACAGATGAAGCATCTAAGTAGATGTAATAGCCAGTAAGAAGTTGTACAGTTCAAGTTTTTGGAATCGATTATTGACTTTGTAGCTGGCTTTTGAATTGGACATGAGCTAGGACTTAAAGATTCTGCATAAAAGGAGGACTAGCAGCCCAGTTGCACGGGAGAATGTGAAAAGTGTTCACATGTAGTAAAAACCTGAGAAATCCGTCCGTCTTCGTCATTTGTTATCGAATCGACTTAAAGCCAGTTCGTCACATTGGCCGCTCTGCTCTCTGAAACGGTTGTACTTATCGACTGCAAAGCTATGTCGCGTACTGCTTTATTCGGAGACACTAAAAGCACCATAGTAGAACACAGATGAAGCTCCTAAGATGACGTAATAGCCAGTAAGAAGTAGTACATTTCAAGTTTTAGGTATCGGTTATTGACTTTTTAGCTGGCTTTGGTGCCTTGGACATGAGCTAGGACCTTAAGATTCTGCATGAAAGGAGGACTAGCAGCCGAGTTGCACGGGAGAATGTGAAAAGTGTTCATATGTAGTAAAAACCTGAGAAATCCGTCCGTTTTCGTCATTTGTTATCGAATCGACTTAAAGCCAGATCGTCACATTGGCCGCTCTTCTCTCTGAAACGGTTACACTTATCGTCTGCAAAGCTATGTCGCGTGCTGCGGTATGCGGAGACACTAAAATCACCATAGTAGAACACAGATGAAGCTTCAAACTTGATGTAATAGCCAGTAAGAAGTAGTACAGTTCAAGTTTTAGGTATCGATTATTGACTTTTTAGCTGGCTTTGGTGCCTTGGACATGAGCTAGGACCTTAACATTCTGCATGAAAGGAGGACTAGCAACCGAGTTGCACGGGAGAATGTGAAAAGTGTTCATATGTAATAAAAACCTTAGAAATCCGTCCGTTTTCGTCATTTGTTATCGAATCGACTTAAAGCCAGATCGTCACATTGGCTGCTCTTCTCTCTGAAACGGTTGTACTTATCGTCTACAAAGCTATGTCGCGTGCTGCGGTATGCGGAGACACTAAAAGCACCATAGTAGAACACAGATGAAGCTTCTAAGTTGATGTAATAGCCAGTAAGAAGTAGTACAATTCAAGTTTTAGGTATCGATTATTGCCTTTTTAGCTTGGTATGGTGCCTTGGACATGAGCTAGGACCTTAGGATTCTGCATGAAAGGAGGAGTAGCAGCCGAGTTGCACGGGAGAATGTGAAAAGTGTTCATATGTAGTAAAAACCTGAGAAATTCGTCCGTTTTCGTCATTTGTTATCGAATCGACTTAAAGCCAGATCGTCACATTGGCCGCTCTTCTCTCTGAAACGCTTGTACTTATCATCTGAAAAGCTATGTCGCGTGCTGCGGTATGCGGAGACACTAAAATCACCATAGTAGAACACAGATGAAGCTACTAAGTTGATGCAATAGCCAATAAGAAGTAGTCCAATTCAAGATTTAGGTATTGAATATTGACCTTTTAGCTGGCTTTGGTGCTTTGGACATGAGCTAGGACCATAAGATTCTGCATGAAAGGAGGACTAGCAGCCGAGTTGCACGGGAGAATGTGAAAAGTGTTCATATGTAGTAAAAACCTGAGAAATCCGTCCGTTTTCGTCATTTGTTATAAAATCGACTTAAAGCCAGATCGTCACATTGGCCGCTCTTATCTCTGAAACGGTTGTATTTATCGTCTGCAAAGCTATGTCGCGTGCTGCGCTATGCGGAGACACTAAAAGCACCATAGTAGAACACAGATGAAGCTTCTAAGTTGATGTAATAGCCAGTAAGAAGTAGTACAATTCAAGTTTTAGGTATCGATTATTGACTTCTTAGGTGGCTTTGGTGCCTTGTACATGAGCTAGGACCTTAAGATTCTGCATGAAAGGAGGAGTAGCAGCCGAGTTGCACGGGAGAATGTGAAATGTGTTTATATGTAGTAAAAACCGGAGAAATTCGTCCGTTTTCGTCATTTGTTATCGAATCGACTGAAAGCCAGATCGTCACATTGGCCGCTCTTCTCTCTGAAACGCTTGTACTTATCGTCTGCAAAGCTATGTCGCGTGCTGCGGTATGCGGAGACACTAAAATCACCATAGTATAACACAGATGAAGCTACTAAGTTGATGTAATAGCCAGTAAGAAGTAGTCCAATTCAAGATTTAGGTATCGATTATTGACTTTTTAGCTGGCTTTGGTGCCTTGGACATGAGCTAGGACCTTAAGATTCTGCATGAAAGGAGGACTAGCAGTCGAGTTGCATGGGAGAATGTGAAAAGTGTTCATATGTAGTAAAAACCTGAGAAATCCGTCCGTTTTCGTCATTTGTTATCGAATCGACTTAAAGCCAGATCGTCACATTGGCCGCTCTTCTCTCTGAAACGGTTGTACTTATCGTCTACAAAGCTATGTCGCGTGCTGCGGTATGCGGAGACACTAAAATCACCATAGTAGAACACAGATGAAGCTTCTAAGTTGATGCAATAGCCAGTAAGAAGTAGAACAATTCAAGTTTTAGGTATCGATTATTGACTTTTTAGCTGGCTTTCGTGCCTTGGACATGAGCAAGGACCTTAAGATTCTGCATGAAAGGAGGACTATCAGCCGAGTTGCACGGGAGAATTTGAAAAGTGTTCACATGTAGTAAAAACCTGAGAAATCCGTCCGTTTTCGTCATTTGTTATCGAATCGACTTAAAGCCACATCGTCACATTGGCCGCTCTTCCCTCTGAAACGGTTGTGCTTATCGAGTGCAAAACTATGTCGCGTGCTGCGATATGCGGAGAAACTAAAAGCACCGTAGTAGAACACAGATGAAGCTTCTAAGTTGATGTAATAGCCAGTAAGAAGTAGTACAATTCAAGTTTTAGGAATCGATTATTGACTTTTTAGCTGGCTATGGTGCCTTGGACATGAGCTAGGACCTTAAGATTCTGCATGAAAGGAGGACTAGCAGCCGAGTTGCACGGGAGAATGTGAAAAGTGTTCATATGTAGTAAAATCCAGAGAAATCCGTCCGTTTCCGTCATTTGTTATTGAATCGACATAAAGCCCGATCGTCACATTGGCCGCTCTTCTCTCTGAAACGGTTGTACATATCGTCTGCAAAGCTATGTCGCCTGCAGCCTTATGTGGAGACACTAAAATCACCATAGCAGAACACAGATGAAGCATCTAAGTTGATGTAATAGCCAGTAAGAAGTTGTACAGTTCAAGATTTTGGAATCGATTATTGACTTTGTAGCTGGCTTTTGCCTTGGACATGAGCTAGGACTTAAAGACTCTGCATAAAAGGAGGACTAGCAGCCCAGTTGCACGGGAGAATGTGAAATGTGTTCACATGTAGTAAAAACCTGAGAAATCCGTCCGTCTTCGTCATTTCTTATCAAATCGACTTAAAGCCAGTTCGTCACATTGGCCGCTCTGCTCTCTGAAACGGTTGTACTTATCGACTGCAAAGCAATGTCGCGTACCGCTTTATTCGGAGACACTAAAAGCACCATAGTAGAACACAGATGAAGCTCCTAAGATGACGTAATAGCCAGTAAGAAGTAGTACATTTCAAGTTTTAGGTATCGGTTATTGACTTTTTAGCTCGCTTTGGTGCCTTGGACATGAGCTAGGACCTTAAGATTCTGCATGAATGGAGGACTAGCAGCCGAGTTGCACGGGAGAATGTGAAAAGTGTTCATATGTAGTAAAAACCTGAGAAATCCGTCCGTTTTCGTCATTTGTTATCGAATCGACTTAAAGCCAGATCGTCACATTGGCCGCTCTTCTCTCTGAAACGGTTGTACTTATCGTCTGCAAAGCTATGTCGCGTGCTGCGGTATGCAGAGACACTAAAATCACCATAGTAGAACACAGATGAAGCTTCTAAGTTGATGCAATAGCCAGTAAGAAGTAGAACAATTCAAGTTTTAGGTATCGATTATTGACTTTTTAGCTGGCTTCGGTACCTTGGACATGAGCTAGGACCTTAAGATTCTGCATGAAAGGAGGACTAGCAACCGAGTTGCACGAGAGAATGTAAAAAGTGTTCATATGTAGTATAAACCTGAGAAATCCGTCCGTTTTCGTCATTTGTTATCGAATCGACTTAAAGCCAGATCGTCACATTGGCCGCTCTTCTCTCTGAAACGGTTGTACTTATCGTCTACAAAGCTATGTCGCGTGCTGCGGTATGCGGAGACACTAAAAGCACCATAGTAGAACACAGATGAAGCTTCTAAGTTGATGTAATAGCCAGTAAGAAGTAGTACAATTCAAGTTTTAGGTATCGATTATTGACTTTTTAGCTTGGTATGGTGCCTTGGACATGAGCTAGGACCTTAGGATTCTGCATGAAAGGAGGAGTAGCAGCCGAGGTGCACGGGAGAATGTGAAAAGTGTTCATATGTAGTAAAAACCTGAGAAATTCGTCCGTTTTCGTCATTTGTTATCGAATCGACTTAAAGCCAGATCGTCACATTGGCCGCTCTTCTCTCTGAAACGCTTGTACTTATCATCTGAAAAGCTATGTCGCGTGCTGCGGTATGCGGAGACACTAAAATCACCATAGTAGAACACAGATGAAGCTACTAAGTTGATGCAATAGCCAGTAAGAAGTAGTCCAATTCAAGATTTAGGTATTGAATATTGACCTTTTAGCTGGCTTTGGTGCCTTGGACATGAGCTAGGACCTTAAGATTCTGCATGAAAGGAGGACTAGCAGCCGAGTTGCACGGGAGAATGTGAAAAGTGTTCATATGTAGTAAAAACCTGAGAAATCCGTCGGTTTTCGTCATTTGTTATAAAATCGACTTAAAGCCAGATCGTCACATTGGCCGCTCTTATCTCTGAAACGGTTGTATTTATCGTCTGCAAAGCTATGTCGCGTGCTGCGCTATGCGGAGACACTAAAAGCACCATAGTAGAACACAGATGAAGCTTCTAAGTTGATGTAATAGCCAGTAAGAAGTAGTACAATTCAAGTTTTAGGTATCGATTATTGACTTCTTAGCTGGCTTTGGTGCCTTGTACATGAGCTAGGACCTTAAGTTTCTGCATGAAAGGAGGAGTAGCAGCCGAGTTGCACGGGAGAATGTGAAATGTGTTTATATGTAGTAAAAACCGGAGAAATTCGTCCGTTTTCGTCATTTGTTATCGAGTCGACTGAAAGCCAGATCGTCACATTGGCCGCTCTTCTCTCTGAAACGCTTGTACTTATCGTCTGCAAAGCTATGTCGCGTGCTGCGGTATGCGGAGACACTAAAATCAGCATAGTATAACACAGATGAAGCTACTAAGTTGATGTAATAGCCAGTAAGAAGTAGTCCAATTCAAGATTTAGGTATCGATTATTGACTTTTTAGCTGGCTTTGGTGCCTTGGACATGAGCTAGGACCTTAAGATTCAGCATGAAAGGAGGACTAGCAGCCGAGTTGCACGGGAGAATGTGAAAAGTGTTCATATGTAGTAAAAACCTGAGAAATCCGTCCGTTTTCGTCATTTGTTATCGAATCGACTTAAAGCCAGATCGTCACATTGGCCGCTCTTCTCTCTGAAACGGTTGTACTTATCGTCTGCAAAGCTATGTCGCGTGCTGCGGTATGCGGAGACACTAAAATCACCATAGTAGAACACAGATGAAGCTTCTAAGTTGATGCAATAGCCAGTAAGAAGTAGAACAATTCAAGTTTTAGGTATCGATTATTGACTTTTTAGCTGGCTTCGGTACCTTGGACATGAGCTAGGACCTTAAGATTCTGCATGAAAGGAGGACTAGCAACCGAGTTGCACGAGAGAATGTAAAAAGTGTTCATATGTAGTATAAACCTGAGAAATCCGTCCGTTTTCGTCATTTGTTATCGAATCGACTTAAAGCCAGATCGTCACATTGGCCGCTCTTCTCTCTGAGACGGTTGTACTTATCGTCTGCAAAGCTATGTCGCATGCTGCGGTATGCTGAGACACTAAAAGCACCATAGTAGAACACAGATGAAGCTTCTAAGTTGATGTAATAGCCAGTAAGAAGTAGTACAATTCAAGTTTTAGGTATCGATTATTGACTTTTTAGCTGGCTTTGGTGCCTTGGACATGAGCTAGGACCTTGACATTCTGCATGAAAGAAGGACTAGCAGCCGAGTTGCACGGGAGACTGTGAAAAGTTTTCATATGTAGTAAAAACCTGAGAAATCCGTCCGTTTTCGTCATTTGTTATCGAATCGACTTAAAGCCAAATCGTCACATTGGCTACTCTTCTCTCTGAAACGGTTGTACTTATCGTCTACAAAGCTATTTCGCGTGCTGCGGTATGTGGAGACACTAAAAGCACCATAGTAGAAAACAGATGAAGCTTCTAACTTGATGTAATAGCCAGTAAGAAGTAGTACAATTCAAGTTTTAGGTATCGATTATTGACTTTTTAGCTGGCTTTGGTGCCTTGGACATGGGCTAGGACCTTAACATTCTGCATGAAAGGAGGACTAGCAACCGAGTTGCACGGGAGAATGTGAAAAGTGTTCATATGTAATAAAAACCTGAGAAATCCGTCCGTTTTCGTCGTTTGTTATCGAATCGACTTAAAGCCAGATCGTCACATTGGCCGCTCTTCTCTCTGAAACGGTTGTACTTATCGTCTACAAAGCTATGTCGCGTGCTGCGGTATGCGGAGACACTAAAAGCACCATAGTAGAACACAGATGAAGCTTCTAAGTTGATGTAATAGCCAGTAAGAAGTAGTACAATTCAAGTTTTAGGTATCGATTATTGCCTTTTTAGCTTGGTATGGTGCCTTGCACATGAGCTAGGACCTTAGGATTCTGCATGAAAGGAGGAGTAGCAGCCGAGGTGCACGGGAGAATGTGAAAAGTGTTCATATGTAGTAAAAACCTGAGAAATTCGTCCGTTTTCGTCATTTGTTATCGAATCGACTTAAAGCCAGATCGTCACATTGGCCGCTCTTCTCTCTGAAACGCTTGTACTTATCATCTGAAAAGCTATGTCGCGTGCTGCGGTATCCGGAGACACTAAAATCACCATAGTAGAACACAGATGAAGCTACTAAGTTGATGCAATAGCCAGTAAGAAGTAGTCCGATTCAAGATTTAGGTATTGAATATTGACCTTTTAGCTGGCTTTGGTGCCTTGGACATGAGCTAGGACCTTAAGATTCTGCATGAAAGGAGGACTAGCAGCCGAGTTGCACGGGAGAATGTGAAAAGTGTTCATATGTAGTAAAAACCTGAGAAATCCGTCCGTCTTCGTCATTTGTTATCGAATCGACTTAAAGCCAGATCGTCACATTGGCCGCTCTTCTCTCTGAGACGGTTGTACTTATCGTCTGCAAAGCTATGTCGCGTGCTGCGGTATGCTGAGACACTAAAAGCACCATAGTAGAACACAGATGAAGCTTCTAAGTTGATGTAATAGCCAGTAAGAAGTAGTACAATTCAAGTTTTAGGTGTCGATTATTGCCTTTTTAGCTTGGTATGGTGCCTTGGACATGAGCTAGGACCTTAGGATTCTGCATGAAAGGAGGAGTAGCAGCCGAGGTGCACGGGAGAATGTGAAAAGTGTTCATATGTAGTAAAAACCTGAGAAATTCGTCCGTTTTCGTCATTTGTTATCGAATCGACTTAAAGCCAGATCGTCACATTGGCCGCTCTTCTCTCTGACACGCTTGTACTTATCATCTGAAAAGCTATGTCGCGTGCTGCGGTATGCGGAGACACTAAAATCACCATAGTAGAACACAGATGAAGCTACTAAGTTGATGCAATAGCCAGTAAGAAGTAGTCCAATTCAAGATTTAGGTATTGAATATTGACCTTTTAGCTGGCTTTGGTGCCTTGGACATGAGCTAAGACCTTAAGATTCTGCATGAAAGGAGGACTAGCAGCCGAGTTGCACGGGAGAATGTGAAAAGTGTTCATATGTAGTAAAAACCTGAGAAATCCGTCCGTTTTCGTCATTTGTTATAAAATCGACTTAAAGCCAGATCGTCACATTGGCCGCTCTTATCTCTGAAACGGTTGTATTTATCGTCTGCAAAGCTATGTCGCGTGCTGCGCTATGCGGAGACACTAAAAGCACCATAGTAGAACACAGATGAAGCTTCTAAGTTGATGTAATAGCCAGTAAGAAGTAGTACAATTCAAGTTTTAGGTATCGATTATTGACTTCTTAGCTGGCTTTGGTGCCTTGTACATGAGCTAGGACATTAAGATTCTGCATGAAAGGAGGAGTAGCAGCCGAGTTGCACGGGAGAATGTGAAATGTGTTTATATGTAGTAAAAACCGGAGAAATTCGTCCGTTTTCGTCATTTGTTATCGAATCGACTGAAAGCCAGATCGTCACATTGGCCGCTCTTCTCTCTGAAACGCTTGTACTTATCGTCTGCAAAGCTATGTCGCGTGCTGCGGTATGCGGAGACACTAAAATCAGCATAGTATAACACAGATGAAGCTACTAAGTTGATGTAATAGCCAGTAAGAAGTAGTCCAATTCAAGATTTAGGTATCGATTATTGACTTTTTAGCTGGCTTTGTGCCTTGGACATGAGCTAGGACCTTAAGATTCTGCATGAAAGGAGGACTAGCAGCCGAGTTGCACGGGAGAATGTGAAAAGTGTTCATATGTAGTAAAAACCTGAGAAATCCGTCCGTTTTCGTCATTTGTTATCGAATCGACTTAAAGCCAGATCGTCACATTGGCCGCTCTTCTCTCTGAAACGGTTGTACTTATCGTCTGCAAAGCTATGTCGCGTGCTGCGGTATGCGGAGACACTAAAATCACCATAGTAGAACACAGATGAAGCTTCTAAGTTGATGCAATAGCCAGTAAGAAGTAGAACAATTCAAGTTTTAGGTATCGATTATTGACTTTTTAGCTGGCTTCGGTACCTTGGACATGAGCTAGGACCTTAAGATTCTGCATGAAAGGAGGACTAGCAGCCGAGTTGCACGAGAGAATGTAAAAAGTGTTCATATGTAGTAAAAACCTGAGAAATTCGTCCGTTTTCGTCATTTGTTATCGAATCGACTTAAAGCCAGATCGTCACATTGGCCGCTCTTCTCTCTGAAACGGTTGTACTTATCGTCTGTAAAGCTATGTCGCGTGCTGCGGTATGCTGAGACACTAAAAGCACCATAGTAGAACACAGATGAAGCTTCTAAGTTGATGTAATAGCCAGTAAGAAGTAGTACAATTCAAGTTTTAGGTATCGATTATTGACTTTTTAGCTGGCTTTGGTGCCTTGGACATGAGCTAGGACTTTGACATTCTGCATGAAAGAAGGACTAGCAGCCGAGTTGCACGGGAGACTGTGAAAAGTTTTCATATGTAGTAAAACCTGAGAAATCCGTCCGTTTTCGTCATTTGTTATCGAATCGACTTAAAGCCAAATCGTCACATTGGCTACTCTTCTCTCTGAAACGGTTGTACTTGTCGTCTACAAAGCTATGTCGCGTGCTGCGGTATGTGGAGACACTAAAAGCACCATAGTAGAACACAGATGAAGCTTCTAACTTGATGTAATAGCCAGTAAGAAGTAGTACAATTCAAGTTTTAGGTATCGATTATTGACTTTTTAGCTGGCTTTGGTGCCTTGGACATGAGCTAGGACCTTAACATTCTGCATGAAAGGAGGACTAGCAGCCGAGGTGCACGGGAGAATGTGAAAAGTGTTCATATGTAATAAAAACCTGAGAAATCCGTCCGTTTTCGTCATTTGTTATCGAATCGACTTAAAGCCAGATCGTCACATTGGCCGCTCTTCTCTCTGAAACGGTTGTACTTATCGTCTACAAAGCTATGTCGAGTGCTGCGGTATGCGGAGACACTAAAAGCATCATAGTAGAACACAGATGAAGCTTCTAAGTTGATGTAACAGCCAGTAAGAAGTAGTACAATTCAAGTTTTAGGTATCGATTATTGCCTTTTTAGCTTGGTTTGGTGCCTTGGACATGAGCTAGGACCTTAGGATTCTGCATGAAAGGAGGAGTAGCAGCCGAGTTGCACGGGAGAATGTGAAAAGTGTTCATATGTAGTAAAAACCTGAGAAATTCGTCCGTTTTCGTCGTTTGTTATCGAATCGACTTAAAGCCAGATCGTCACATTGGCCGCTCTTCTCTCTGAAACGCTTGTACTTATCATCTGAAAAGCTATGTCGCGTGCTGCGGTATGCGGAGACACTAAAATCACCTTAGTATAACACAGATGAAGCTACTAAGATGATGTAAAAGCCAGTAAGAAATAGTCCAATTCAAGATTTAGGTATCGATTATTGACTTTTTAGCTGGCTTCGGTACCTTGGACATGAGCTAGGACCTTAAGATTCTGCATAAAAGGAGGACTAGCAGCCCAGTTGCACGGGAGAATGTGAAAAGTGTTCATATGCAATAAAAACCTGAGAAATCCGTCCGTTTTCGTCATTTGTTATCGAATCGACTTAAAGCCAGATCGTCACATTGGCCGCTCTTCTCTCTGAAACGCTTGTACTTATCGTCTGCAAAGCTATGTCGCGTACTACGGTATTCGGAGACACTAAATGCACCATAGTAGAACACAGATGAAGCTCCTAAGATGATGTAATAGCCAGTAAGAAGTAGTAGAATTCAAGTTTTAGGTAATGAATATTGACCTTTTAGCTGGCTTTGGTGCCTTGGACATGAGCTAGGACCTTAAGATTCTGCATGAAAGGAGGACTAGAAGCCGAGTTGCACGGGAGAATGTGAAAAGTGTTCATATGTAGTAAAAACCTGAGAAATCCGTCCGTTTTCGTCATTTGTTATCGAATTGACTTAAAGCCAGATCGTCACATTGGCCGCTCTTCTCTCTGAAACGGTTGTACTTATCGTCTGCAAAGCTGTGTCGCGTGCTGCGGTATGCGGAGAAACTAAAAGCACCGTAGTAGAACACAGATGAAGCTTCTAAGTTGATGTAATAGCCAGTAAGAAGATAGGTATCGATTATTGACTTTTTAGCTGGCTTTGGTGCCTTGGACATGAGCTAGGACCTTAACATTCTGCATGAAAGGAGGACTAGCAGCCGCGTTGCTCGGGAGAATGTGAAAAGTGTTCATATGTAGTAAAAACCTGAGAAATCCGTCCGGTTTCGTCATTTGTTATCGAATCGAGTTAAAGCCAGATCGTCACATTGGACGTTCTTCTCTCTGAAACGGTTGTACTTATCGTCTGCAAAGCTATGTCGCGTGCTGCGGTATGCTGAGACACTAAAAGCACCATAGTAGAACACAGATGAAGCTTCTAAGTTGATGTAATAGCCAGTAAGAAGTATTCCAATTCAAGTTTTAGGTATCGATTATTGACTTTTTAGCTGGCTTTGGTGCATTGGACATGAGCTAGGACCTTAACGTTCTGCATGAAAGGAGGACTAGCAGCCGAGTTGCATGGGAGAATGTGAAAAGTGTTCATATGTAGTAAAATCCTTAGAAATCCGTCCGTTTTCGTCATTTGTTATCGAATCGACTTAAGGCCAGATCGTCACATTGGCCACTCTTCTCCGTGAAACGGTTGTATTTATCGTCTGCAAAGCTATGTCGCGTGCTGCGGTATGCGGAGACACGAAAATCATCATAGTAGAACACAGATGAAGCTTCTAAGTTGATGTAATAGCCAGTAAGAAGTAGTACAATTCAAGTTTTAGGTATCGATTATAGACTTTTTAGCTGGCTTTGGTGCTTTGGACATGAGCTAGGACCTTGAGATTCTGCGTGAAAGGAGGACTAGCAGCAGAGTTGCTCGGGAGAATGTGAAAAGTGTTCGCATGTAGTAAAAACCTGAGAAATCCGTCCGTTTTCGTCATTTGTTATCGAATCGACTTAAAGCCAGATCGTCACATTGGCCGCTCTTCTCTCTGAAACGGTTGTGCTTATCGTCTGCAAAACTATGTCGCGTGCTGCGGTATGCGGAGAAACTAAAAGCACCGTAGTAGAACACAGATGAAGCTTCTAGGTTGATGCAATAGCCAGTAAGAAGTAGTACAGTTCAAGTTTTAGGTATCAATTATTGACTTTTTAGCTGTCTTTGATGCCTTGGACATGAGCTAGGACCTTAAGATTCTGCATGAAAGGAGGACTATCAGCCGAGTTGCACGGGAGAATGTGAAAAGTGTTCATATGTAGTAAAAACCTTAGAAATCCGTCCGTTTTCGTCATTTCTTATCGAACCGACTTAAAGCCAGATCTTCACATTGGCCGCTCTTCTCTCTGAAACGGTTGTACTTATCGTCTGCAAAGCTATGTCGCGTGCTGCGGTATGTGGAGACACTACAAGCACCATAGTAGAACAGAGATGAAGCTTCTAAGTTGATGTAATAGCCAGTAAGAAGTAGTACAATTCAAGTTTTCGGTATCGATTATTGACTTTTTAGCTGGCTTTGGTGCCTTGGACATGAGCTACGACCTTGAGATTCTGCGTGAATGGAGGACTAGCAGCAGAGTTGCTCGGGAGAATGTGAAAAGTGTTCGCAAGTAGTAAAAACCTGAGAAATCCGTCCGTTTTCTTCATTTGTTATCGAATCGACTTAAAGCCAGATCGTCACATTGGCCGCTCTTCTCTCTGAAACGGTTGTACTTATCTTCTGAAAAGCTATGTCGCGTGCTGCGGTATGTGGAGACACTAAAAGCACCATAGTAGAACAGAGATGAAGCTTGTAAGTTGATGTAATAGCCAGTAAGAAGTAGTACAATTCAAGTTTTAGGAACTGAATATTGAATATTTAGCTGGCTTTGGTGCCTTGGACATGAGCTAGGACCTTAATATTCTGCATGAAAGGAGGACTAGCAGCCGAGTTGCACGGGAGAATGTGATAAGTGTTCATATGTAATAAAAAACCTGAGAAATCCGTCCGTTTTCGTCATTTGTTATCGAATCGACTTAAAGCCAGAGTGTCACATTGGCCGCTCGTCTCTCTGAAACGGTTGTACTTATCGTCTACAAAGCTATGTCGCGTGCTGCGGTATGCGGAGACACTAAAATCACCATAGTAGAACACAGATGAAGCTACTAAGTTGATGCAATAGCCAGTAAGAAGTAGTCCAATTCAAGATTTAGGTATTGAATATTGACCTTTTAGCTGGCTTTGGTGCCTTGGACATGAGCAAGGACCTTAAGATTCTGCATGAAAGGTGGACTAGCAGCCGAGTTGCACGGGAGAATGTGAAAAGTGTTCATATGTAGTAATAACCTGAGAAATCCGTCCGTTTTCGTCATTTGTTATCGAATCGACTTAAAGCCAGATCATCACATTGGCAGCTCTGCTCTCTGAAACGGTTGTACTTATCGTCTGCAAAGCTATGTCGCGTACTGCGGTATTCGGAGACACTAAAAGCACCATAGTAGAACACAGATGAAGCTCCTAAGATGATGTAATAGCCAGTAAGAAGTAGTACAATTCAAGTTTTAGGTAATGAATATTGACCTTTAAGCTGGCTTTGGTGCCTTGGACATGAGCTAGGACCTTAAGATTCTGCATGAAAGGAGGACTAGCAGCCGAGTTGCACGGGAGAATGTGAAAAGTGTTCATATGTAGTAAAAACCTGAGAAATCCGTCCGTTTTCGTCATTTGTTATCGAATCGACTTAAAGCCAGATGGTCACATTGGCCGCTCTTCTCTCTGGAACGGTTGTGCTTATCGTCTGCAAAACTATGTCGTGTGCTGCGGTATGCGGAGAAACTAAAAGCACCATAGTAGATCACAGATGAAGCTTCTAAGATGATGTATTAGCCAGTAAGAAGTAGTACAATTCAAGTTTTAGGTATCGAATATTGACTTTTTAGCTGGCTTTGGTGCCTTGGACATGAGCTAGGACCTTAACATTCTGCATGAAAGGAGGACTAGCAGCCGAGGTGCACGGGAGAATGTGAAAAGTGTTCATATGCAGTAAAAACCTGCGAAATCCGTCCGTTTTCGTCATTTGTTATCGAATCGACTTAAAGCCAGATCGTCACATTGGCCGCTCTTCTCTCTGAAACGGTTGTGCTTATCGTCTTCAAAACTATGTCGCGTGCTGAGGTATGCGGAGAAACTAAAAGCACCATAGTAGATCACAGATGAAGCTTCTAAGATGATGTAATAGCCAGTAAGAAGTAGTACAATTCAAGTTTTAGGTAATGAATATTGACCTTTTAGCTGGCTTTGGTGCCTTGGACATGAGCTAGGACATTAAGATTCTGCATGAAAGGAGGACTAGCAGTCGAGTTGCACGAGAGCATGTGTAAAGTGTTCATATGTAGTAAAAACCTGAGAAATCCGTCCGTTTTCGTCATTTGTTGTCGAATCGAGTTAAAGCCAGATCGTCACATTGGCTGCTCTTTTCTCTGAAACGGTTGTACTTATCGTCTGCAAAGCTATGTCGCGTGCTGCGCTACGCGGAGGCACTAAAACCACCATAGTAGAACACAGATGAAGCTTCTAAGTTGATGTAATAGGCAGTAAGAAGTAGTACAATTCAAGTTTTAGGTATCGATTATTGACTTCTTAGCTGGCTTTGGTGCCTTGGACATAAGCTATTACCTTAAGATTCTGCATGAAAGTAGGACTAGCAGCCGAGTTGCTCGGGAGAATTTGAAAAGTGTTCATATGTAGTAAAAACCTGAGAAATCCGTCCGTTTTCGTCATTTGTTATCGAATCGACTTAAAGCCAGATCGTCACATTGGCCGCTCTTCTCTCTGAAACGGTTGTACTTATCGTCTGCAAAGCTGTGTCGCGTGCTGCGGTATGCGGAGAAACTAAAAGCACCGTAGTAGAACACAGATGAATCTTCTAAGTTGATGTAATAGCCAGTAAGAAGTTAGGTATCGATTATTGACTTTTTAGCTGGCTTTGGTGCCTTGGACATGAGCTAGGACCTTAACATTCTGCATGAAAGGAGGACTAGCAGCCGAGTTGCACGAGAGAATGTGAAAAGTGTTCATATGTAGTAAAAACCTGAGAAATCCGTCCGTTTTCGTCATTTGCTATCGAATCGACTTAAAGCCAGATCGTCACATTGGCCGCTCTTCTCTCTGAAACGGTTGTACGTATCGTCTGCAAAGCTATGTCGCGTACTGCGGTATTCGGAGACACTAAAAGCACCATAGTAGAACACAGATGAAGCTCCTAAGATGATGTAATAGCCTGTAAGAAGTAGTACAATTCAAGTTTTAGGTAATGAATATTGACCTTTTAGCTGGCTTTGGTGCTTTGGACATGAGCTAGGACCTTAAGATTCTGCATGAAAGGAGGACTAGCAGCAGAGTTGCACGAGAGAATGTGAAAAGTTTTCATATGTAGTAAAAACCTGAGAAATCAGTCCGTTTTCGTCATTTGTTATCGAATCGACTTAAAGCCAGATCGTCACATTGGCCACTCTTCTCTCTGAAACGGTTGTATTTATCGTCTGCAAAGCTATGTCGCGTGCTGCGGTATGCGGAGACACTAAAAGCACCATAGTAGAACACAGATCAAGCTTCTAAGATGATGTAATAGCCAGTAAGAAGTAGTACAGTTCAAGTTTTAGGTATTGAATATTGACCTATTAGCTGGCTTTGGTGCCTTGGACATGAGCAAGGACCTTATGATTCTGCATGAAAGGAGGACTAGCAGTGGAGTTGCACGGGAGACTGTGAAAAGTGTTCATATGTAGTAAAAACCTGAGAAATCCGTCCATTTTCGTCATTTGTTGTCGAATCGACGTAAAGCCAGATCGTCACATTGGCCGCTCTTCTCTCTGAAACGGTTGTACTTATCGTCTGCAAAGCTATGTCGCGTGCTGCGCTAATCGGAGGCACTAAAAGCACCATAGTAGAACACAGATGAAGCTTCTAAGTTGATGTAATAGCCAGTAAGAAGTAGTACAATTCAAGTTTTAGGTATCGATTATTGACTTCTGAGCTGGCTTTGGTGCCTTGGACATGAGCTATTACCTTAAGATTCTGCATGAAAGTAGGACTAGCAGCCGAGTTGCACGGGAGACTGTGAAAAGTGTTCATATGTAGTAAAAACCTGAGAAATCCGTCCATTTTCGTCATTTGTTATCGAATCGAATTAAAGCCAGATCGTCACATTGGCCGCTCTTCTCTCTGAAACGGTTGTACTTATCTTCTGCAAAGCTATGTCGCGTGCTGCGGTATGTGGACACACTAATAGCACCATAGTAGAACAGAGATGAAGCTTCTAAGTTGATGTAATAGCCAGTAAGAAGAAGTAGAATTCAAGTTTTAGGTATCGATTATTGACTTTTTAGCTGGCTTTGGTGCCTTGGACATGAGCAAGGACCTTAAGATTCTGCATGAAAGGAGGACTAGCAGCCGAGTTGCACGGGAGAATGTGAAAAGTGTTCATATGTAGTAAAAACCTGAGAAATCCGTCCGTTTTCGTCATTTGTTATCGAATCGACTTAAAGGCAGATCGTCACATTGGCCGCTCTTCTCTCTGAATCGGTTGTACTTATCGTCTGCACAGCTATGTCGCGTGCTGCTGTATGCTGAGACACTAAAAGCACCATAGTAGAACACAGATGAAGCATCTAAGTTGTTGTAATAGCCAGTAAGAAGTAGTCCAATTCAAGTTTTAGGTATCGATTATTGACTTTTTAGCTGGCTTTGGTGACTTGGACATGAGCTAGGACCTTAAGATTCTGCATGAAAGGAGGACTAGCAACCGAGTTGCACGGGAGAATGTGAAAAGTGTTCATATGTAATAAAAACCTGAGAAATCCGTCCGTTTTCGTCATTTGTTATCGAATCGACTTAAAGCCAGATCGTCACTTTGGCCGCTCTTCTCTCTGAAACGGTTGTACTTATCGTCTACAAAGCTATGTCGCGTGCTGCGGTATGCGGAGACACTAAAAGCACCATAGTAGAACACAGATGAAGATTCTAAGTTGATGTAATAGCCAGTAAGAAGTAGTACAATTCAAGTTTTAGGTATCGATTATTGACTTCTTAGCTGGCTTTGGTGACTTTGACATGAGCTATTACCTTAAGATTCTGCATGAAAGTAGGACTAGCAGCCGAGTTGCACGGGAGAATTTGAAAAGTGTTCATATGTAGTAAAAACCTGAGAAATCCGTCCGTTTTCGTCATTTGTTATTGAATCGACTTAAAGACAGATCGTCACATTGGCCGCTCTTCTCTCTGAAACGGTTGTACTTATCGTCTGCAAAGCTGTGTCGCGTGCTGCGGTATGCGGAGAAACTAAAAGCACAGTAGTAGAACACAGATGAAGCTTCTAAGTTGATGTAATAGCCAGTAAGAAGTTAGGTATCGATTATTGACTTTTTAGCTGGCTTTGGTGCCTTGGACATGAGCTAGGACCTTAACATTCTGCATGAGAGGAGCACTAGCAGCCGCGTTGCTCGGGAGAATGTGAAAAGTGTTCATATGTAGTAAAAACCTGAGAAATCCGTCCGGTTTCGTCATTTGTTATCGAATCGACTTAAAGCCAGATCGTCACATTGGCCGCTCTTCTCTCTGAAACGGTTGTACTTATCGTCTGCAAAGCTATGTCGCGTGCTGCGGTATTCGGAGTCACTATAAGCACCATAGTAGAACACAGATGAAGCTCCTAAGATGATGTAATAGCCAGTAAGAAATAGTACAATTCCAGTTTTAGGTAATGAATATTGACCTTTTAGCTGGCTTTGGTGCCTTGGACATGAGCTAGGACCTTAAGATTCTGCATGAAAGGAGGACTAGCAGCCGAGTTGCACGAGAGAATGTGAAAAGTGTTCATATGTAGTAAAAACCTGAGAAATCCGTCCGTTTTCGTCATTTGCTATCGAATCGACTTAAAGCCAGATCGTCACATTGGCCGCTCTTCTCTCTGAAACGGTTGTACGTATCGTCTGCAAAGCTATGTCGCGTACTGCGGTATTCGGAGACACTAAAAGCACCATAGTAGAACACAGATGAAGCTCCTAAGATGATGTAATAGCCAGTAAGAAGTAGTACAGTTCAAGTTGTATGTATCCGTTATTGACTTTTTAGCTGGCTTTGGTGCCTTGGACATGAGCTAGGACCTTAAGATTCTGCATGAAAGGAGGACTAGCAGCCGACTTGCACGGGAGAATGTGAAAAGTGTTCATATGTAGTAAAAACCTGTGAAATCCGTCCGTTTTCGTCACTTGTTATCGAATCGAGTTAAAGCCAGATCGTCACATTGGCTGCTCGTCTCTCTGAAACGGTTGTACTTATCATCTGCAAAGCTATGTCGCGTGCTGCGCTACGCGGAGGCACTAAAAGCACTATAGTAGAACACAGATGAAGCTTCTAAGTTGATGTAATAGCCAGTAAGAAGTAGTACAATTCAAGTTTTAGGTATCGATTATTGACTTCTTAGCTGGCTTTGGTGCCTTGGACATGAGCTATTACCTTAAGATTCTGCATGAAAGTAGGAATAGCAGCCGAGTTGCACGGGAGAATTTGAAAAGTGTTCATATGTAGTAAAAACCTGAGAAATCCGTCCGTTTTCGTCATTTGTTATCGAATCGACTTAAAGCCAGATCGCCACATTGGCCGCTCTTCTCTCTGAAACGGTTGTACTTATCGTCTGCAAAGCTGTGTCGCGTGCTGCGGTATGCGGAGAAACTAAAAGCACCGTAGTAGAACACAGATGAAGCTTCTAAGTTGATGTAATAGCCAGTAAGAAGTTAGGTATCGATTATTGACTTTTTAGCTGGCTTTGGTGCCTTGGACATGAGCTAGGACCTTAAGATTCTGCATGAAAGGAGGACTAGCAGCCGAGTTGCACGAGAGAATGTGAAAAGTTTTCATATGTAGTAAAAACCTGAGAAATCCGTCCGTTTTCGTCATTTGTTATCGAATCGACTTAAAGCCAGATCGTCACATTGGCCGCTCTTCTCTCTGAAACGGTTGTACTTATTGTCTGCAAAGCTATGTCGCGTACTGCGGTATTCGGAGACACTAAAAGCACCATAGTAGAACACAGATGAAGCTCCTAAGATGATGTAATAGCCAGTAAGAATTAGTACAATTCAAGTTGTAGGTGTCGGTTATTGACTTTTTAGCTGGCTTTGGTGCCTTGAACATGAGCTGGGACCTTAAGATTCTGCATGAAAGGAGGACTAGCAGCCGACTTGCACTGGAGAATGTGAAAAGTGTTCATATGTAGTAAAAACCTGAGAAATCCGTCCGTTTTCGTCATTTGTTATCGAATCGACTTAAAGCCAGATCGTCACATTGGACGTTCTTCTCTCTGAAACGGTTGTACTTATCGTCTGCAAAGCTATGTCGCGTGCTGCGGTATGCGGAGACACTAAAAGCACCATAGTAGAACACAGATGAAGCTTCTAAGTTGATGTAATAGCCAGTAAGAAGTAGTCCAATTCAAGTTTTAGGTATCGATTATTGACTTTTTTGCTGGCTTTGGTGCCTTGGACATGAGCTAGGACCTTAAGATTCTGCATAAAAGGAGGACTAGCAGCCCAGTTGCACGGGAGAATGTGAAAAGTGCTCATATGTAGTAAAAACCTGAGAAATCCGTCCGTTTTCGTCATTTGTTATCGAATCGACTTAAAGCCAGATCGTCACATTGGCCGCTCTTCTCTCTGAAACGGTTGTACTTATCGTCTGCAAAGCTATGTCGCGTGCTGCGGTATGCGGAGACAGTAAAAGCACCATAGTAGAACACATATGAAGCTTCAAAGTTGATGTAATAGCCAGTAACAAGTAGTATAGTTCAAGTTTTATGTATCGATTATTGACTTTTTAGCTGGCTTTGGTGCATTGGACATGAGCTAGGACCTTAACGTTCTGCATGAAAGGAGGACTAGCAGCCGAGTTGCATGGGAGAATGTGAAACGTGTTCATATGTAGTAAAATCCTTGTAAATCCGTCCGTTTTCGTCATTTGTTATCGAATCGACTTATAGCCAGATCGTCACATTGGCCACTCTTCTCCGTGAAACGGTTGTACTTATCGTCTGCAAAGCTATGTCGCGTGCTGCGGTATGCGGAGACACGAAAATCATCATAGTAGAACACAGATGAAGCTTCTAAGTTGGTGTAATAGCCAGTAAGAAGTAGTACAATTCAAGTTTTAGGTATCGATTATTGACTTTTTAGCTGGCTTTGGTGCTTTGGACATGAGCTAGGACCTTGAGATTCTGCGTGAAAGGAGGACTAGCAGCAGAGTTGCACGGGAGAATGTGAAAAGTGTTCATATGTAGTAAAAACCTGAGAAATCCGTCCGTTTTCGTCATTTGTTATCGAATCGACTTAAAGCCAGATCGTCACAGTGGCCGCTCTTATCTCTGAAACGGTTGTGCTTATCGTCTGCAAAACTATGTCGCGTGCTGCGGTATGCGGAGAAACTAAAAGCACCGTAGTAGAACACAGATGAAGCTTCTAAGTTGATGTAATAGCCAGTAAGAAGTAGTACAGTTCAAGTTTTAGGTATCGATTATTGACTTTTTAGCTGGCTTTGGTGACTTGGACATGAGCTAGGACCTTAAGATTCTGCATGAAAGGAGGACTGGAAACCGAGTTGCACGGGAGAATGTGAAAACTGTTCATATGTAATAAAAACCTGAGAAATCCGTCCGTTTTCGTCATTTGTTATCGAATCGACTTAAAGCCAGATCGTCACATTGGCCGCACTTCTCTCTGAAACGGTTGTACTTATCGTCTACAAAGCTATGTCGCGTGCTGCGGTATGCGGAGACACTAAAAGCACCATAGTAGAACACAGATGAAGCTTCTAAGTTGATGTAATAGCCAGTAAGAAGTAGTACAATTCAAGTTTTAGGTATCGATTATTGACTTTTTAGCTGGATTTGGTGCCTTGGACATGAGCTAGGACCTTGAGATTCTGCGTGAATGGAGGACTAGCAGCAGAGTTGCACGGGAGAATGTGAAAAGTGTTCGCATGTAGTAAAAACCTGAGAAATCCGTCCGTTTTCTTCATTTGTTGTCGAATCGACTTAAAGCCAGAACGTCACATTGGCCGCTCCTCTCTCTGAAACGGTTGTACTTATCGTCTGCAAAGCTATGTCGCGTGCTGCGGTATGCTGAGACACTAAAAGCACCATAGTACAACACAGATCAAGCTTCTAAGTTGATGTAATAGCCAGTAAGAAGTAGTACAATTCAAGTTTTAGGTATTGAATATTGACCTTTTAGCTGGCTTTGGTGTCTTGGACATGAGCTAGGACCTTAAGATTCTGCGTGAAAGGAGGACTAGCAGCCGAGTTGCACGGGAGAGTGTGAAAAGTGTTCATATGTAGTAAAAACCTGAGAAATCCGTCCGTTTTCGTCATTTGTTATCGAATCGACTTTTAGCCAGATTGTCACATTGGCCGCTCTTCTCTCTGAAACGGTTGTGCTTATCGTCTGCAAAACTATATCGCGTGCTGCGGTATGCGGAGAAACTAAAAGCACCGTAGTAGAACACAGATGAAGCTTCTTAGTTGATGTAATAGCCAGTAAGAAGTAGTCCAATTCACGTTTTAGGTATTGATTATTGACTTTTTAGCTGGCTTTGGTGCCTTGGACATTAGCTAGGACCTTAAGATTCTGCATGAAAAGAGGACTAGCAGCCGAGTTGCACGGGAGAATGTGAAAAGTGTTCATATGTAATAAAAACCTGAGAAATCCGTCCGTTTTCGTCATTTGTTATCGAATCGACTTAAAGCCAGATCGTCACATTGGCCGCTCTTCTCACTGAAACGGTTGTACTTATTGTCTACAAAGCTATGTCGCGTGCTGCGGTATGCGGAGACACTAAAAGCACCATAGTAGAACACAGATGAAGCTTCTAAGTTGATGTAATAGCCAGTAAGAAGTAGTACAATTCAAGTTTTAGGTATCGGTTATTGACTTTTTAGCTGGCTTTGGTGCCTTGGACATGAGCTAGGACCTTAAGATTCTGCATGAAAGGAGGACTAGCTGCCGAGTTGCACGGGAGAATGTGAGAAGTGTTCATATGTAGTAAAAACCCAAGAAATCCGTCCGTCTTCGTCATTTGTTATCGAATCGTCTTAAAGCCAGATCGTCACATTGACCGCTCTTCCCTCTGAAACGGTTGTACTTATCGTCTGCAAATCTATGTCGCGTGCTGGGGTATGCGGAGACACTAAAAGCACCATAGTAGAACACAGATGAAGCTTCTAAGTTGATGTAATAGCCAGTAAGAAGTAGTACAATTGAAGTTTTAGTTATCGATTACTGACTTTGTAGCTGGCTTTGATGCCTTGGACATGAGCTAGGACCTTAAGATTCTGCATGAAAGGAGGACTAGCAGCCGAGTTTCACGGGAGAATGTGAAAACTGTTCATATGTAGTAAAAACCTGAGAAATCCGTCCGTTTTCGTCATTTGTTATCGAATCGACTTAAAGCCAGATCGTAACATTGGCCGCTCTTCTCTCTGAAACGCTTGTACTTATCGTCTGCAAAGCTATGTCGCGTTCTGCGGTATGCGGATACACTAAAATCACCATAGTAGAACAGAGATGAAGCTTCTAACTTGATGCAATAGCCAGTAAGAAGTAGTACAATTCTAGTTTTAGGTATCGGTTATTGACTTTTTAGCTGGCTTTAGTGCCTTGGACATGAGCTAGGACCTTAAGATTCTACATGAAAGGAGGACTAGCTGCCGAGTTGCACGGGAGAATGTGAAAAGTGTTCATATGTAGTAAAAACCCAAGAAATCCGTCCGTTTTCGTCATTTGTTATCGAATCGTCTTAAAGCCAGATCGTCACATTGACCGCTCTTCTCTCTGAAACGGTTGTACTTATCGTCTGCAAAGCTATGTCGCGTGCTGCGGTATGCGGAGACACTAAAAGCACCATAGTAGAACAAGGATGAAGCTTCTAAGATGATGTAATAGCCAGTAAGAAATAGTACAATTCAAGTTTTGGATATCGTTATTGACTTTTTAGCTGGCTTTGGTGCCTTGGACATGGGCTATGACCTTAAGATTCTGCATGAAAGGAGGACTAGCAGCCGAGTTGCACGGGAGAATGTGAAAAGTGTTCATATGTAGTAAAAACCTGAAAAATCCGTCCGTTTGCGTCATTTGTTATCGAATCGACTTAAAGCCAGATCGTCACATTTGCCGCTCTTCTCTCTGAAACCGTTGTACTTATCGTCTGCAAAGCTATGTCGCGTGCTGCGATATGCGGAGACACTAAAAGCACCATAGTAGAACACAGATGAAGCTTCTAAGTTAATGTAATAGCCAGTAAGAAGTAGTACAATTCAAGTTTTAAATATTGATTATTGACTTTTTAGCTGGCTTTGGTGCCTTGGACATGATCTAGGACCTTAAGATTCTGCATGAAAGAAGGACTAGCAGCCAAATTGCCCGGGAGAATGTGAAAAGTGTTCATATGTAGTAAAAACCTGAGAAATCCGTCAGTTTTCGTCATTTGTTATCGAATCGACTTTTAGCCAGATCGTCACATTGGCCGCTCTTCTCTCTGAAACGGTTGTACTTATCTTCTGCAAAGCTATGTCGCGTGCTGCGGTATGTGAAGACACTAAAAGCACCATAGTAGAACAGAGACGAAGCTTCTAAGTTGATGTACTAGCCAGTAAGAAGTAGTAGAATTCAAGTTTTAGGTATTGATTATTGACTTTTTAGCTGGCTTTGGTGCCTTGGACATGAGCTAGGACCTTAAGATTCTGCATGAAAGGAGGACTAGCAGCCGAGTTGCACGGGAGAATGTGAAAAGTGTTCATATGTAATAAAATCCTGAGAAATGCGTCCATTTTCGCCATTTGTTATCGAATCGACTTAAAGTCAGATCGTCACATTGGCCGCTCTTCTCTCTGAAACGGTTGTACTTATCGTCTGCAAAGCTATTTCGCGTGCTGCGGTATGCGGAGACACTAAAATCACCATAGTAGAACACAGATGAAGCATCTAAGTTGATGTAATAGCCAGTAAGAAGTAGTCCAATTCAAATTTAGGTATCGATTATTGACTTTTAAGCTGGCTTTGGTGACTTGGACACGAGCTAGGACCTTAAGATTCTGCATGAAAGGAGGACTAGCAACCGAGTTGCACGGGAGAATGTGAAAATTCTTCATATGTAATAAAAACCTGAGAAATAAGTCCGTTTTCGTCATTTGTTATCGAATCGACTTAAAGCCAGATCGTCACATTGGCCGCTCTTCTCTCTGAAACGGTTGTACTTATCGTCTACAAAGCTATGTCGCGTGCTGCGGTATGCGGAGACACTAAAAGCACCATAGTAGAACACAGATGAAGCTTCTAAGTTGATGTAATAGCCAGTAAGAAGTAGTACAATTCAAGTTTTAGGTATCGGTTATTGACTTTTTAGCTGGCTTTGGTGCCTTGGACATGAGCTAGGACCTTAAGATTCTGCATGAAAGGAGGACTAGCTGCCGAGTTGCACGGGAGAATGTGAAAAGTGTTCATATGTAGTAAAAACCCAAGAAATCCGTCCGTTTTCGTCATTTGTTATCGAATCGTCTTAAAGCCAGATCGTCACATTGACCGCTCTTCTCTCTGAAACGGTTGTACTTATCGTCTGCAAAGCTATGTCGCGTGCTGCGGTATGCGGAGACATTAAAAGCACCATAGTAGAACACAGATGAAGCTTCTACTTTGATGTAATAGCCAGTAAGAAGTAGTACAATTCAAGTTTTAAGTATTGATTATTGACCTTTTAGCTGCCTTGGTGCCTTGGACATGAGCTAGGACCTTGAGATTCTGCATGAAAGGAGGACTAGCAGCCGAGTTGCACGGGAGAATGTGAAAAGTGTTTATATGTAGTAAGAACCTAAGAAATCCGTCCGTTTTCGTCATTTGTTATCGAATCGACTTATAGCCAGATCGTCACATTGGCCACTCTTCTCCGTGAAACGGTTGTACTTATCGTCTGCAAAGCTATGTCGCGTGCTGCGGTATGCGGAGACACGAAATTCATCATAGTAGAACACAGATGAAGCTTCTAAGTTGGTGTAATAGCCAGTAAGAAGTAGTACAATTCAAGTTTTAGGTATCGATTATTGACTTTTTAGCTGGCTTTGGTGCTTTGGACATGAGCTAGGACCTTGAGATTCTGCGTGAAAGGAGGACTAGCAGCAGAGTTGCACGGGAGAATGTGAAAAGTGTTCATATGTAGTAAAAACCTGAGAAATCCGTCCGTTTTCGTCATTTGTTATCGAATCGACTTAAAGCCAGATCGTCACATTGGCCGCTCTTATCTCTGAAACGGTTGTGCTTATCGTCTGCAAAACTATGTCGCGTGCTGCGGTATGCGGAGAAACTAAAAGCACCGTAGTAGAACACAGATGAAGCTTCTAAGTTGATGTAATAGCCAGTAAGAAGTAGTACAGTTCAAGTTTTAGGTATCGATTATTGACTTTTTAGCTGGCTTTGGTGACTTGGACATGAGCTAGGACCTTAAGATTCTGCATGAAAGGAGGACTGGAAACCGAGTTGCACGGGAGAATGTGAAAACTGTTCATATGTAATAAAAACCTGAGAAATCCGTCCGTTTTCGTCATTTGTTATCGAATCGACTTAAAGCCAGATCGTCACATTGGCCGCACTTCTCTCTGAAACGGTTGTACTTATCGTCTACAAAGCTATGTCGCGTGCTGCGGTATGCGGAGACACTAAAAGCACCATAGTAGAACACAGATGAAGCTTCTAAGTTGATGTAATAGCCAGTAAGAAGTAGTACAATTCAAGTTTTAGGTATCGATTATTGACTTTTTAGCTGGATTTGGTGCCTTGGACATGAGCTAGGACCTTGAGATTCTGCGTGAATGGAGGACTAGCAGCAGAGTTGCACGGGAGAATGTGAAAAGTGTTCGCATGTAGTAAAAACCTGAGAAATCCGTCCGTTTTCTTCATTTGTTGTCGAATCGACTTAAAGCCAGAACGTCACATTGGCCGCTCCTCTCTCTGAAACGGTTGTACTTATCGTCTGCAAAGCTATGTCGCGTGCTGCGGTATGCTGAGACACTAAAAGCACCATAGTACAACACAGATCAAGCTTCTAAGTTGATGTAATAGCCAGTAAGAAGTAGTACAATTCAAGTTTTAGGTATTGAATATTGACCTTTTAGCTGGCTTTGGTGTCTTGGACATGAGCTAGGACCTTAAGATTCTGCGTGAAAGGAGGACTAGCAGCCGAGTTGCACGGGAGAGTGTGAAAAGTGTTCATATGTAGTAAAAACCTGAGAAATCCGTCCGTTTTCGTCATTTGTTATCGAATCGACTTTTAGCCAGATTGTCACATTGGCCGCTCTTCTCTCTGAAACGGTTGTGCTTATCGTCTGCAAAACTATATCGCGTGCTGCGGTATGCGGAGAAACTAAAAGCACCGTAGTAGAACACAGATGAAGCTTCTTAGTTGATGTAATAGCCAGTAAGAAGTAGTCCAATTCACGTTTTAGGTATTGATTATTGACTTTTTAGCTGGCTTTGGTGACTTGGACATTAGCTAGGACCTTAAGATTCTGCATGAAAGGAGGACTAGCAGCCGAGTTGCACGGGAGAATGTGAAAAGTGTTCATATGTAGTAAAAACCTGAGAAATCCGTCCGTTTTCGTCATTTGTTATCGAATCGACTTAAAGCCAGATCGTCACATTGGCCGCTCTTCTCACTGAAACGGTTGTACTTATTGTCTACAAAGCTATGTCGCGTGCTGCGGTATGCGGAGACACTAAAAGCACCATAGTAGAACACAGATGAAGCTTCTAAGTTGATGTAATAGCCAGTAAGAAGTAGTACAATTCAAGTTTTAGGTATCGGTTATTGACTTTTTAGCTGGCTTTGGTGCCTTGGACATGAGCTAGGACCTTAAGATTCTGCATGAAAGGAGGACTAGCTGCCGAGTTGCACGGGAGAATGTGAGAAGTGTTCATATGTAGTAAAAACCCAAGAAATCCGTCCGTCTTCGTCATTTGTTATCGAATCGTCTTAAAGCCAGATCGTCACATTGACCGCTCTTCCCTCTGAAACGGTTGTACTTATCGTCTGCAAATCTATGTCGCGTGCTGGGGTATGCGGAGACACTAAAAGCACCATAGTAGAACACAGATGAAGCTTCTAAGTTGATGTAATAGCCAGTAAGAAGTAGTACAATTGAAGTTTTAGTTATCGATTACTGACTTTGTAGCTGGCTTTGATGCCTTGGACATGAGCTAGGACCTTAAGATTCTGCATGAAAGGAGGACTAGCAGCCGAGTTTCACGGGAGAATGTGAAAACTGTTCATATGTAGTAAAAACCTGAGAAATCCGTCCGTTTTCGTCATTTGTTATCGAATCGACTTAAAGCCAGATCGTAACATTGGCCGCTCTTCTCTCTGAAACGCTTGTACTTATCGTCTGCAAAGCTATGTCGCGTTCTGCGGTATGCGGATACACTAAAATCACCATAGTAGAACAGAGATGAAGCTTCTAACTTGATGCAATAGCCAGTAAGAAGTAGTACAATTCTAGTTTTAGGTATCGGTTATTGACTTTTTAGCTGGCTTTAGTGCCTTGGACATGAGCTAGGACCTTAAGATTCTACATGAAAGGAGGACTAGCTGCCGAGTTGCACGGGAGAATGTGAAAAGTGTTCATATGTAGTAAAAACCCAAGAAATCCGTCCGTTTTCGTCATTTGTTATCGAATCGTCTTAAAGCCAGATCGTCACATTGACCGCTCTTCTCTCTGAAACGGTTGTACTTATCGTCTGCAAAGCTATGTCGCGTGCTGCGGTATGCGGAGACACTAAAAGCACCATAGTAGAACAAGGATGAAGCTTCTAAGATGATGTAATAGCCAGTAAGAAATAGTACAATTCAAGTTTTGGATATCGTTATTGACTTTTTAGCTGGCTTTGGTGCCTTGGACATGGGCTATGACCTTAAGATTCTGCATGAAAGGAGGACTAGCAGCCGAGTTGCACGGGAGAATGTGAAAAGTGTTCATATGTAGTAAAAACCTGAAAAATCCGTCCGTTTGCGTCATTTGTTATCGAATCGACTTAAAGCCAGATCGTCACATTTGCCGCTCTTCTCTCTGAAACCGTTGTACTTATCGTCTGCAAAGCTATGTCGCGTGCTGCGATATGCGGAGACACTAAAAGCACCATAGTAGAACAGAGACGAAGCTTCTAAGTTGATGTAATAGCCAGTAAGAAGTAGTAGAATTCAAGTTTTAGGTATTGATTATTGACTTTTTAGCTGGCTTTGGTGCCTTGGACATGAGCTAGGACCTTAAGATTCTGCATGAAAGGAGGACTAGCAGCCGAGTTGCACGGGAGAATGTGAAAAGTGTTCATATGTAATAAAATCCTGAGATATGCGTCCGTTTTCGCCATTTGTTATCGAATCGACTTAAAGTCAGATCGTCACATTGGCCGCTCTTCTCTCTGAAACGGTTGTACTTATCGTCTGCAAAGCTATTTCGCGTGCTGCGGTATGCGGAGACACTAAAATCACCATAGTAGAACACAGATGAAGCATCTAAGTTGATGTAATAGCCAGTAAGAAGTAGTCCAATTCAAATTTAGGTATCGATTATTGACTTTTAAGCTGGCTTTGGTGACTTGGACACGAGCTAGGACCTTAAGATTCTGCATGAAAGGAGGACTAGCAACCGAGTTGCACGGGAGAATGTGAAAAGTGTTCATATGTAGTAAAAACCCAAGAAATCCGTCCGTTTTTGTCATTTGTTATCGAATCGTCTTAAAGCCAGATCGTCACATTGACCGCTCTTCTCTCTGAAACGGTTGTACTTATCGTCTGCAAAGCTATGTCGCGTGCTGCGGTATGCGGAGACATTAAAAGCACCATAGTAGAACACAGATGAAGCTTCTACTTTGATGTAATAGCCAGTAAGAAGTAGTACAATTCAAGTTTTAAGTATTGATTATTGACCTTTTAGCTGCCTTGGTGCCTTGGACATGAGCTAGGACCTTGAGATTCTGCATGAAAGGAGGACTAGCAGCCGAGTTGCACGGGAGAATGTGAAAAGTGTTTATATGTAGTAAGAACCTAAGAAATCCGTCCGTTTTCGTCATTTGTTATCGAATCGACTTATAGCCAGATCGTCACATTGGCCGCTCTTCTCTCTGAAACGGTTGTACTTTTCGTCTGCAAAGCTATGTCGCGTGCTGCGGTATGCGGAGACACTAAAATCACCATAGTAGAACACAGATGAAGCATCTAAGTTGATGTAATAGCCAGTAAGAAGTAGTCCAATTCAAGTTTTAGGTATCGATTATTGACTTTTTAGCTGGCTTTGGTGACTTGGACATGAGCTAGGACCTTAAGGTTCTATATGAAAGGAGGACTAGCAACCGAGTTGGACGGTAGAATGTGAAAAGTGTTCATATGTAATAAAAACCTGAGAAATCCGTCCGTTTTCGTCATTTGTTATCGAATCGACTTAAAGCCAGATCGTCACATTGGCCGCTCTTCTCTCTGAAACGGTTGTACTTATCGTCTACAAAGCTATGTCGCGTGCTGCGGTATGCGGAGACACTAAAAGCACCATAGTAGAACACAGATGAAGCTTCTAAGTTGATGTAATAGCCAGTAAGAAGTAGTACAATTCAAGTTTTAGGTATCGGTTATTGACTTTTTAGCTGGCTTTGGTGGCTTGGACATGAGCTAGGACCTTAAGATTCTGCATGAAAGGAGGACTAGCTGCCGAGTTGCACGGGAGAATGTGAAAAGTGTTCATATGTAGTAAAAACCCAAGAAATCCGTCCGTTTTCGTCATTTGTTATCGAATCGTCTTAAAGCCAGATCGTCACATTGGCCGCTCTTCTCTCTGAAACCGTTGTACTTTTCGTCTGCAAAGCTATGTCGCGTGCTGCGATATGCGGAGACACTAAAAGTACCATAGTAGAACACAGATGAAGCTTCTAAGTTGATGTAATAGCCAGTAAGAAGTAGTACAATACAAGTTTTAGATATTGATTATTGACTTTTTAGCTGGCTTTGGTGCCTTGGACATGATCTAGGACCTTAAGATTCTGCATGAAAGAAGGACTAGCAGCCGAGTTGCCCGGGAGAATGTGAAAAGTGTTCATATGTAGTAAAAACCTGAGAAATCCGTCCGTTTTCGTCATTTTTTTATCCAATCGAGTTAAAGCCAGATCGTCACATTGGCCGCTCTTCTCTCTGAAACGGTTGTACTTATCGTCTGCAAAACTATGTCGCGTGCTGCGGTATGCGGAGAAACTAAAAGCACCGTAGTAGAACATAGATGAAGGTTCTAAGTTGATGTAATAGCCAGTAAGAAGTAGTCCAATTCAAGTTTTAGGTATCGATTATTGACTTTTTAGCTGGCTTTGGTGCCTTGGACATGAGCTAGGACCTTAAGATTCTGCATAAAAGGAGGACTACCAGCCGAGTTGCACGGGAGAATGTGAAAAGTGTTCATATGTAGTAAAATCCTGAGACATCCGTCCGTTTTCGTCATTTGTTATCGAATCGACTTAAAGCCAGATCGTAACATTGGCCGCTCTTCTCTCTGAAACGGATGTACTTATCGTCTGCAAAGCTATGTCGCGTGCTGCGGTATGCGGATACACTAAAATCACCATAGTAGAACAGAGATGAAGCTTCTAAGTTGATGCAATAGCCAGTAAGAAGTAGTACAATTCAAGTTTTAGGTATCGATTATTGACTTTTTAGCTGGCTTAGGTGCCTTGGACATGAGCTAGGACCTTAAGATTCTGCATGAAAAGAGGGCTAGCAGCCGAGTTGCACGGGAGAATGTGAAAAGTGTTCATATGTAGTAATAACCTGAGAAATCCGTCCGTTTTTGTCATTTGTTATCGAATCGACTTAAAGCCAGATCGTCACACTGGCCGCTCTTCTCTCTGAGACGGTTGTACTTATCGTCTGCAAAACTATGTCGCGTGCTGCGGTATGCTGAGACACTAAAAGCACCATAGTAGAACACAGATGAAGCTTCTAAGTTGATGTAATAGCCAGTAAGAAGTAGTACAATTCTAGTTTTAGGTATCGGTTATTGACTTTTTAGCTGGCTTTAGTGCCTTGGACATGAGCTAGGACCTTAAGATTCTACATGACAGGAGGACTAGCTGCCGAGTTGCACGGGAGAATGTGAAAAGTGTTCATATGTAGTAAAAACCCAAGAAATCCGTCCGTTTTCGTCATTTGTTATCGAATCGTCTTAAAGCCAGATCGTCACATTGACCGCTCTTCTCTCTGAAACGGTTGTACTTATCGTCTGCAAAGCTATGTCGCGTGCTGCGGTATGCGGAGACACTAAAAGCACCATAGTAGAACAAGGATGAAGCTTCTAAGATGATGTAATAGCCAGTAAGAAATAGTACAATTCAAGTTTTGGATATCGTTATTGACTTTTTAGCTGGCTTTGGTGCCTTGGACATGGGCTATGACCTTAAGATTCTGCATGAAAGGAGGACTAGCAGCCGAGTTGCACGGGAGAATGTGAAAAGTGTTCATATGTAGTAAAAACCTGAAAAATCCGTCCGTTTGCGTCATTTGTTATCGAATCGACTTAAAGCCAGATCGTCACATTTGCCGCTCTTCTCTCTGAAACCGTTGTACTTATCGTCTGCAAAGCTATGTCGCGTGCTGCGATATGCGGAGACACTAAAAGCACCATAGTAGAACACAGATGAAGCTTCTAAGTTAATGTAATAGCCAGTAAGAAGTAGTACAATTCAAGTTTTAAATATTGATTATTGACTTTTTAGCTGGCTTTGGTGCCTTGGACATGATCTAGGACCTTAAGATTCTGCATGAAAGAAGGACTAGCAGCCAAATTGCCCGGGAGAATGTGAAAAGTGTTCATATGTAGTAAAAACCTGAGAAATCCGTCAGTTTTCGTCATTTGTTATCGAATCGACTTTTAGCCAGATCGTCACATTGGCCGCTCTTCTCTCTGAAACGGTTGTACTTATCTTCTGCAAAGCTATGTCGCGTGCTGCGGTATGTGAAGACACTAAAAGCACCATAGTAGAACAGAGACGAAGCTTCTAAGTTGATGTAATAGCCAGTAAGAAGTAGTAGAATTCAAGTTTTAGGTATTGATTATTGACTTTTTAGCTGGCTTTGGTGCCTTGGACATGAGCTAGGACCTTAAGATTCTGCATGAAAGGAGGACTAGCAGCCGAGTTGCACGGGAGAATGTGAAAAGTGTTCATATGTAATAAAATCCTGAGAAATGCGTCCGTTTTCGCCATTTGTTATCGAATCGACTTAAAGTCAGATCGTCACATTGGCCGCTCTTCTCTCTGAAACGGTTGTACTTATCGTCTGCAAAGCTATTTCGCGTGCTGCGGTATGCGGAGACACTAAAATCACCATAGTAGAACACAGATGAAGCATCTAAGTTGATGTAATAGCCAGTAAGAAGTAGTCCAATTCAAATTTAGGTATCGATTATTGACTTTTAAGCTGGCTTTGGTGACTTGGACACGAGCTAGGACCTTAAGATTCTGCATGAAAGGAGGACTATCAACCGAGTTGCACGGGAGAATGTGAAAATTCTTCATATGTAATAAAAACCTGAGAAATAAGTCCGTTTTCGTCATTTGTTATCGAATCGACTTAAAGCCAGATCGTCACATTGGCCGCTCTTCTCTCTGAAACGGTTGTACTTATCGTCTACAAAGCTATGTCGCGTGCTGCGGTATGCGGAGACACTAAAAGCACCATAGTAGAACACAGATGAAGCTTCTAAGTTGATGTAATAGCCAGTAAGAAGTAGTACAATTCAAGTTTTAGGTATCGGTTATTGACTTTTTAGCTGGCTTTGGTGCCTTGGACATGAGCTAGGACCTTAAGATTCTGCATGAAAGGAGGACTAGCTGCCGAGTTGCACGGGAGAATGTGAAAAGTGTTCATATGTAGTAAAAACCCAAGAAATCCGTCCGTTTTCGTCATTTGTTATCGAATCGTCTTAAAGCCAGATCGTCACATTGACCGCTCTTCTCTCTGAAACGGTTGTACTTATCGTCTGCAAAGCTATGTCGCGTGCTGCGGTATGCGGAGACATTAAAAGCACCATAGTAGAACACAGATGAAGCTTCTACTTTGATGTAATAGCCAGTAAGAAGTAGTACAATTCAAGTTTTAAGTATTGATTATTGACCTTTTAGCTGCCTTGGTGCCTTGGACATGAGCTAGGACCTTGAGATTCTGCATGAAAGGAGGACTAGCAGCCGAGTTGCACGGGAGAATGTGAAAAGTGTTTATATGTAGTAAGAACCTAAGAAATCCGTCCGTTTTCGTCATTTGTTATCGAATCGACTTATAGCCAGATCGTCACATTGGCCGCTCTTCTCTCTGAAACGGTTGTACTTTTCGTCTGCAAAGCTATGTCGCGTGCTGCGGTATGCGGAGACACTAAAATCACCATAGTAGAACACAGATGAAGCATCTAAGTTGATGTAATAGCCAGTAAGAAGTAGTCCAATTCAAGTTTTAGGTATCGATTATTGACTTTTTCGCTGGCTTTGGTGACTTGGACATGAGCTAGGACCTTAAGGTTCTATATGAAAGGAGGACTACCAGCCGAGTTGCACGGGAGAATGTGAAAAGTGTTCATATGTAGTAAAATCCTGAGACATCCGTCCGTTTTCGTCATTTGTTATCGAATCGACTTAAAGCCAGATCGTCACATTGGCCGCTCTTCTCTCTGAAACGGATGTACTTATCGTCTGCAAAGCTATGTCGCGTGCTGCGGTATGCGGATACACTAAAATCACCATAGTAGAACAGAGATGAAGCTTCTAAGTTGATGCAATAGCCAGTAAGAAGTAGTACAATTCAAGTTTTAGGTATCGATTATTGACTTTTTAGCTGGATTAGGTGCCTTGGACATGAGCTAGGACCTTAAGATTCTGCATGAAAAGAGGGCTAGCAGCCGAGTTGCACGGGAGAATGTGAAAAGTGTTCATATGTAGTAATAACCTGAGAAATCCGTCCGTTTTTGTCATTTGTTATCGAATCGACTTAAAGCCAGATCGTCACACTGGCCGCTCTTCTCTCTGAGACGGTTGTACTTATCGTCTGCAAAACTATGTCGCGTGCTGCGGTATGCTGAGACACTAAAAGCACCATAGTAGAACACAGATGAAGCTTCTAAGTTGATGTAATAGCCAGTAAGAAGTAGTACAATTCTAGTTTTAGGTATCGGTTATTGACTTTTTAGCTGGCTTTAGTGCCTTGGACATGAGCTAGGACCTTAAGATTCTACATGACAGGAGGACTAGCTGCCGAGTTGCACGGGAGAATGTGAAAAGTGTTCATATGTAGTAAAAACCCAAGAAATCCGTCCGTTTTCGTCATTTGTTATCGAATCGTCTTAAAGCCAGATCGTCACATTGACCGCTCTTCTCTCTGAAACGGTTGTACTTATCGTCTGCAAAGCTATGTCGCGTGCTGCGGTATGCGGAGACACTAAAAGCACCATAGTAGAACAAGGATGAAGCTTCTAAGATGATGTAATAGCCAGTAAGAAATAGTACAATTCAAGTTTTGGATATCGTTATTGACTTTTTAGCTGGCTTTGGTGCCTTGGACATGAGCTAGGACCTTAAGATTCTACATGACAGGAGGACTAGCTGCCGAGTTGCACGGGAGAATGTGAAAAGTGTTCATATGTAGTAAAAACCTGCGAAATCCGTCCGTTTGCGTCATTTGTTATCGAATCGACTTAAAGCCAGATCGTCACATTTGCCGCTCTTCTCTCTGAAACCGTTGTACTTATCGTCTGCAAAGCTATGTCGCGTGCTGCGATATGCGGAGACACTAAAAGCACCATAGTAGAACACAGATGAAGCTTCTAAGTTAATGTAATAGCCAGTAAGAAGTAGTACAATTCAAGTTTTAAATATTGATTATTGACTTTTTAGCTGGCTTTGGTGCCTTGGACATGATCTAGGACCTTAAGATTCTGCATGAAAGAAGGACTAGCAGCCAAATTGCCCGGGAGAATGTGAAAAGTGTTCATATGAAGTAAAAACCTGAGAAATCCGTCCGTCTTCGTCATTTGTTATCGAATCGACTTATAGCCAGATCGTCACATTGGCCGCACTTCTCTCTGAAACGGTTGTACTTATCGTCTGCAAAGCTATGTCGCGTGCTGCGGTATGCGGAGACACTAAAATCACCATAGTAGAACACAGATGAAGCATCTAAGTTGATGTAATAGCCAGTAAGAAGTAGTCCAATTCAAGTTTTAGGTATCGATTATTGACTTTTTAGCTGGCTTTGGTGACTTGGACATGAGCTAGGACCTTAAGGTTCTATATGAAATTAGGACTAGCAACCGAGTTGCACGGTAGAATGTGAAAAGTGTTCATATGTAATAAAAACCTGAGAAATCCGTCCGTTTTCGTCATTTGTTATCGAATCGACTTAAAGCCAGATCGTCACATTGGCCGCTCTTCTCTCTGAAACGGTTGTACTTATCGTCTACAAAACTATGTCGCGTGCTGCGATATGCGGAGACACTAAAAGCACCATAGTAGAACACAGATGAAGCTTCTAAGTTGATGTAATAGCCAGTAAGAAGTAGTACAATTCAAGTTTTAGGTATCGGTTATTGACTTTTTAGCTGGCTTTGGTGACTTGGACATGAGCTAGGACCTTAAGATTCTGCATGAAAGGAGGAATAGCTGCCGAGTTGCACGGGAGAATGTGAAAAGTGTTCATATGTAGTAAAAACCCAAGAAATCTGTCCGTTTTCGTCATTTGTTATCGAATCGTCTTAAAGCCAGATCGTCACATTGACCGCTCTTCTCTCTGAAACGGTTGTACTTATCGTCTACAAAGCTATGTCGCCTGCTGCGGTATGCGGATACACTAAAAGCACCATAGTAGAACACAGATGAAGCTTCTAAGTTGATGTAATAGCCAGTAAGAAGTAGTACAATTCAAGTTTTAAGTATTGATTATTGACCTTTTAGCTGCCTTGGTGCCTTGGACATGAGCTAGGACCTTGAGATTCTGCATGAAAGGAGGACTAGCAGCCGAGTTGCACGGGAGAATGTGAAAAGTGTTCGCATGTAGTAAAATCCTGAGAAATCCGTCCGTTTTCGTCATTTGTTATCGAATCGACTTATAGCCAGATCGTCACATTGGCCGCTCTTCTCTCTGAAACGGTTGTACTTATCGTCTGCAAAGCTATGTCGCGTGCTGCGGTATGCGGAGACAAGAAAATCTTCATAGTATAACACAGATGAAGCTTCTAAGTTGATGTAATAGCCAGTAAGAAGTAGTACAATTCAAGTTTTAGTTATCGATTATTGACTTTATAGCTGGCTTTGATGCCTTGGACATGAGCTAGGACCTCAAGATTCTGCATGAAAGGAGGACTAGCAGCCGTTTTGCACGGGAGAATGTGGAAAGTGTTCATATGTAGTAAAAACCTGAGAAATCCGTCCGTTTTCGTCATTTGTTATGGAATCGACTTAAAGCCAGATGGTCACATTGGCCGCTCTTCTCTCTGAAACGGTTGTACTTATCGTCTACAAAGCTATGTCGCGTGCTGCGGTATGCGGAGACACTAAAAGCACCATAGTAGAACACAGATGAAGCTTCTAAGTTGGTGTAATAGCCAGTAAGAAGTAGTACAATTCAAGTTTTAGGTATCGGTTATTGACGTTTTAGCTGGCTTTGGTGACTTGGACATGAGCTAGGACCTTAAGATTCTGCATGAAAGGAGGACTAGCTGCCGAGTTGCACGGGAGAATGTGAAAAGTGTTCATATGTAGTAAAAACCCAAGAAATCCGTCCGTTTTCGTCATTTGTTATCGAATCGTCTTAAAGCCAGATCGTCACATTGGCCGCTCTTCTCTCTGAAACCGTTGTACTTTTCGTCTGCAAAGCTATGTCGCGTGCTGCGATATGCGGAGACACTAAAAGTACCATAGTAGAACACAGATGAAGCTTCTAAGTTGATGTAATAGCCAGTAAGAAGTAGTACAATACAAGTTTTAGATATTGATTATTGACTTTTTAGCTGGCTTTGGTGCCTTGGACATGATCTAGGACCGTAAGATTCTGCATGAAAGAAGGACTAGCAGCCGAGTTGCCCGGGAGAATGTGAAAAGTGTTCATATGTAGTAAAAACCTGAGAAATCCGTCCGTTTTCGTCATTTTTTTATCCAATCGAGTTAAAGCCAGATCGTCACATTGGCCGCTCTTCTCTCTGAAACGGTTGTACTTATCGTCTGCAAAACTATGTCGCGTGCTGCGGTATGCGGGGAAACTAAAAGCACCGTAGTAGAACATAGATGAAGGTTCTAAGTTGATGTAATAGCCAGTAAGAAGTAGTCCAATTCAAGTTTTAGGTATCGATTATTGACTTTTTAGCTGGCTTTGGTGCCGTGGACATGAGCTAGGACCTTAAGATTCTGCATAAAAGGAGGACTACCAGCCGAGTTGCACGGGAGAATGTGAAAAGTGTTCATATGTAGTAAAATCCTGAGACATCCGTCCGTTTTCGTCATTTGTTATCGAATCGACTTAAAGCCAGATCGTAACATTGGCCGCCCTTCTCTCTGAAACGGATGTACTTATCGTCTGCAAAGCTATGTCGCGTGCTGCGGTATGCGGATACACTAAAATCACCATAGTAGAACAGAGATGAAGCTTCTAAGTTGATGCAATAGCCAGTAAGAAGTAGTACAATTCAAGTTTTAGGTATCGATTATTGACTTTTTAGCTGGCTTAGGTGCCTTGGACATGAGCTAGGACCTTAAGATTCTGCATGAAAAGAGGGCTAGCAGCCGAGTTGCACGGGAGAATGTGAAAAGTGTTCATATGTAGTAATAACCTGAGAAATCCGTCCGTTTTTGTCATTTGTTATCGAATCGACTTAAAGCCAGATCGTCACACTGGCCGCTCTTCTCTCTGAGACGGTTGTACTTATCGTCTGCAAAACTATGTCGCGTGCTGCGGTATGCTGAGACACTAAAAGCACCATAGTAGAACACAGATGAAGCTTCTAAGTTGATGTAATAGCCAGTAAGAAGTAGTACAATTCTAGTTTTAGGTATCGGTTATTGACTTTTTAGCTGGCTTTAGTGCCTTGGACATGAGCTAGGACCTTAAGATTCTACATGACAGGAGGACTAGCTGCCGAGTTGCACGGGAGAATGTGAAAAGTGTTCATATGTAGTAAAAACCCAAGAAATCCGTCCGTTTTCGTCATTTGTTATCGAATCGTCTTAAAGCCAGATCGTCACATTGACCGCTCTTCTCTCTGAAACGGTTGTACTTATCGTCTGCAAAGCTATGTCGCGTGCTGCGGTATGCGGAGACACTAAAAGCACCATAGTAGAACAAGGATGAAGCTTCTAAGATGATGTAATAGCCAGTAAGAAATAGTACAATTCAAGTTTTGGATATCGTTATTGACTTTTTAGCTGGCTTTGGTGCCTTGGACATGGGCTATGACCTTAAGATTCTGCATGAAAGGAGGACTAGCAGCCGAGTTGCACGGGAGAATGTGAAAAGTGTTCATATGTAGTAAAAGCCTGCGAAATCCGTCCGTTTGCGTCATTTGTTATCGAATCGACTTAAAGCCAGATCGTCACATTTGCCGCTCTTCTCTCTGAAACCGTTGTACTTATCGTCTGCAAAGCTATGTCGCGTGCTGCGATATGCGGAGACACTAAAAGCACCATAGTAGAACACAGATGAAGCTTCTAAGTTAATGTAATAGCCAGTAAGAAGTAGTACAATTCAAGTTTTAAATATTGATTATTGACTTTTTAGCTGGCTTTGGTGCCTTGGACATGATCTAGGACCTTAAGATTCTGCATGAAAGAAGGACTAGCAGCCAAATTGCCCGGGAGAATGTGAAAAGTGTTCATATGAAGTAAAAACCTGAGAAATCCGTCCGTCTTCGTCATTTGTTATCGAATCGACTTATAGCCAGATCGTCACATTGGCCGCTCTTCTCTCTGAAACGGTTGTACTTATCGTCTGCAAAGCTATGTCGCGTGCTGCGGTATGCGGAGACACTAAAATCACCATAGTAGAACACAGATGAAGCATCTAAGTTGATGTAATAGCCAGTAAGAAGTAGTCCAATTCAAGTTTTAGGTATCGATTATTGACTTTTTAGCTGGCTTTGGTGACTTGGACATGAGCTAGGACCTTAAGGTTCTATATGAAAGGAGGACTAGCAACCGAGTTGCACGGTAGAATGTGAAAAGTGTTCATATGTAATAAAAACCTGAGAAATCCGTCCGTTTTCGTCATTTGTTATCGAATCGACTTAAAGCCAGATCGTCACATTGGCCGCTCTTCTCTCTGAAACGGTTGTACTTATCGTCTACAAAACTATGTCGCGTGCTGCGATATGCGGAGACACTAAAAGCACCATAGTAGAACACAGATGAAGCTTCTAAGTTGATGTAATAGCCAGTAAGAAGTAGTACAGTTCAAGTTTTAGGTATCGGTTATTGACTTTTTAGCTGGCTTTGGTGACTTGGACATGAGCTAGGACCTTAAGATTCTGCATGAAAGGAGGACTAGCTGCCGAGTTGCACGGGAGAATGTGAAAAGTGTTCATATGTAGTAAAAACCCAAGAAATCCGTCCGTTTTCGTCATTTGTTATCGAATCGTCTTAAAGCCAGATCGTCACATTGACCGCTCTTCTCTCTGAAACGGTCGTACTTATCGTCTACAAAGCTATGTCGCCTGCTGCGGTATGCGGATACACTAAAAGCACCATAGTAGAACACAGATGAAGCTTCTAAGTTGATGTAATAGCCAGTAAGAAGTAGTACAATTCAAGTTTTAAGTATTGATTATTGACCTTTTAGCTGCCTTGGTGCCTTGGACATGAGCTAGGACCTTGAGATTCTGCATGAAAGGAGGACTAGCAGCCGAGTTGCACGGGAGAATGTGAAAAGTGTTCGCATGTAGTAAAATCCTGAGAAATCCGTCCGTTTTCGTCATTTGTTATCGAATCGACTTATAGCCAGATCGTCACATTGGCCGCTCTTCTCTCTGAAACGGTTGTACTTATCGTCTGCAAAGCTATGTCGCGTGCTGCGGTATGCGGAGACAAGAAAATCTTCATAGTATAACACAGATGAAGCTTCTAAGTTGATGTAATAGCCAGTAAGAAGTAGTACAATTCAAGTTTTAGTTATCGATTATTGACTTTATAGCTGGCTTTGATGCCTTGGACATGAGCTAGGACCTCAAGATTCTGCATGAAAGGAGGACTAGCAGGGAGAATGTGGAAAGTGTTCATATGTAGTAAAAACCTGAGAAATCCGTCCGTTTTCGTCATTTGTTATGGAATCGACTTAAAGCCAGATGGTCACATTGGCCGCTCTTCTCTCTGAAACGGTTGTACTTATCGTCTACAAAGCTATGTCGCGTGCTGCGGTATGCGGAGACACTAAAAGCACCATAGTAGAACACAGATGAAGCTTCTAAGTTGATGTAATAGCCAGTAAGAAGTAGTACAATTCAAGTTTTAGGTATCGGTTATTGACTTTTTAGCTGGCTTTGGTGACTTGGACATGAGCTAGGACCTTAAGATTCTGCATGAAAGGAGGACTAGCTGCCGAGTTGCACGGGAGAATGTGAAAAGTGTTCATATGTAGTAAAAACCCAAGAAATCCGTCCGTTTTCGTCATTTGTTGTCGAATCGTCTTAAAGCCAGATCGTCACATTGACCGCTCTTCTCTCTGAAACGGATGTACTTATCGTCTACAAAGCTATGTCGCGTGCTGCGGTATGCGGAGACACTAAACGCACCATAGTAGAACACAGATGAAGCTTCTAAGATGATGTAATAGCCAGTAAGAAATAGTACAATTCAAGTTTTAGATATCGTTATTGACTTTTTAGCTGGCTTTGGAGCATTGGACATGGGCTATGACCTTAAGATTCTGCATGAAAGGAGGACTAGCAGCCGAGTTGCACGGGAGAATGTGAAAAGTGTTCATATCTAATAAAAACCTGAGAAATCCGTCCGTTTGCGTCATTTTTTATCGAATCGACTTAAAGCCAGATCGTCACATTGGCCGCTCTTCTCTCTGAAACCGTTGTACTTTTCGTCTGCAAAGCTATGTCGCGTGCTGCGATATGCGGAGACACTAAAAGTACCATAGTAGAACACAGATGAAGCTTCTAAGTTGATGTAATAGCCAGTAAGAAGTAGTACAATACAAGTTTTAGATATTGATTATTGACTTTTTAGCTGGCTTTGGTGCCTTGGACATGATCTAGGACCTTAAGATTCTGCATGAAAGAAGGACTAGCAGCCGAGTTGCCCGGGAGAATGTGAAAAGTGTTCATATGTAGTAAAAACCTGAGAAATCCGTCCGTTTTCGTCATTTTTTTATCCAATCGAGTTAAAGCCAGATCGTCACATTGGCCGCTCTTCTCTCTGAAACGGTTGTACTTATCGTCTGCAAAACTATGTCGCGTGCTGCGGTATGCGGAGAAACTAAAAGCACCGTAGTAGAACATAGATGAAGGTTCTAAGTTGATGTAATAGCCAGTAAGAAGTAGTCCAATTCAAGTTTTAGGTATCGATTATTGACTTTTTAGCTGGCTTTGGTGCCTTGGACATGAGCTAGGACCTTAAGATTCTGCATTAAAGGAGGACTACCAGCCGAGTTGCACGGGAGAATGTGAAAAGTGTTCATATGTAGTAAAATCCTGAGACATCCGTCCGTTTTCGTCATTTGTTATCGAATCGACTTAAAGCCAGATCGTAACATTGGCCGCTCTTCTCTCTGAAACGGATGTACTTATCGTCTGCAAAGCTATGTCGCGTGCTGCGGTATGCGGATACACTAAAATCACCATAGTAGAACAGAGATGAAGCTTCTAAGTTGATGCAATAGCCAGTAAGAAGTAGTACAATTCAAGTTTTAGGTATCGATTATTGACTTTTTAGCTGGCTTAGGTGCCTTGGACATGAGCTAGGACCTTAAGATTCTGCATGAAAAGAGGGCTAGCAGCCGAGTTGCACGGGAGAATGTGAAAAGTGTTCATATGTAGTAATAACCTGAGAAATCCGTCCGTTTTTGTCATTTGTTATCGAATCGACTTAAAGCCAGATCGTCACACTGGCCGCTCTTCTCTCTGAGACGGTTGTACTTATCGTCTGCAAAGCTATGTCGCGTGCTGCGGTATGCTGAGACACTAAAAGCACCATAGCAGAAAACAGATGAAGCTTCTAAGTTGATGTAATAGCCAGTAAGAAGTAGTACAATTCTAGTTTTAGGTATCGGTTATTGACTTTTTAGCTGGCTTTAGTGCCTTGGACATGAGCTAGGACCTTAAGATTCTACATGACAGGAGGACTAGCTGCCGAGTTGCACGGGAGAATGTGAAAAGTGTTCATATGTAGTAAAAACCCAAGAAATCCGTCCGTTTTCGTCATTTGTTATCGAATCGTCTTAAAGCCAGATCGTCACATTGACCGCTCTTCTCTCTGAAACGGTTGTACTTATCGTCTGCAAAGCTATGTCGCGTGCTGCGGTATGCGGAGACACTAAAAGCACCATAGTAGAACAAGGATGAAGCTTCTAAGATGATGTAATAGCCAGTAAGAAATAGTACAATTCAAGTTTTGGATATCGTTATTGACTTTTTAGCTGGCTTTGGTGCCTTGGACATGGGCTATGACCTTAAGATTCTGCATGAAAGGAGGACTAGCAGCCGAGTTGCACGGGAGAATGTGAAAAGTGTTCATATGTAGTAAAAACCTGCGAAATCCGTCCGTTTGCGTCATTTGTTATCGAATCGACTTAAAGCCAGATCGTCACATTTGCCGCTCTTCTCTCTGAAACCGTTGTACTTATCGTCTGCAAAGCTATGTCGCGTGCTGCGATATGCGGAGACACTAAAAGCACCATAGTAGAACACAGATGAAGCTTCTAAGTTAATGTAATAGCCAGTAAGAAGTAGTACAATTCAAGTTTTAAATATTGATTATTGACTTTTTAGCTGGCTTTGGTGCCTTGGACATGATCTAGGACCTTAAGATTCTGCATGAAAGAAGGACTAGCAGCCAAATTGCCCGGGAGAATGTGAAAAGTGTTCATATGAAGTAAAAACCTGAGAAATCCGTCCGTCTTCGTCATTTGTTATCGAATCGACTTATAGCCAGATCGTCACATTGGCCGCTCTTCTCTCTGAAACGGTTGTACTTATCGTCTGCAAAGCTATGTCGAGGGCTGCGGTATGCGGAGACACTAAAATCACCATAGTAGAACACAGATGAAGCATCTAAGTTGATGTAATAGCCAGTAAGAAGTAGTCCAATTCAAGTTTTAGGTATCGATTATTGACTTTTTAGCTGGCTTTGGTGATTTGGACATGAGCTAGGACCTTAAGGTTCTATATGAAAGGAGGACTAGCAACCGAGTTGCACGGTAGAATGTGAAAAGTGTTCATATGTAATAAAAACCTGAGAAATCCGTCCGTTTTCGTCATTTGTTATCGAATCGACTTAAAGCCAGATCGTCACATTGGCCGCTCTTCTCTCTGAAACGGTTGTACCTATCGTCTACAAAGCTATGTCGCGTGCTGCGATATGCGGAGACACTAAAAGCACCATAGTAGAACACAGATGAAGCTTCTAAGTTGATGTAATAGCCAGTAAGAAGTAGTACAATTCAAGTTTTAGGTATCGGTTATTGACTTTTTAGCTGGCTTTGGTGACTTGGACATGAGCTAGGACCTTAAGATTCTGCATGAAAGGAGGACTAGCTGCCGAGTTGCACGGGAGAATGTGAAAAGTGTTCATATGTAGTAAAAACCCAAGAAATCCGTCCGTTTTCGTCATTTGTTATCGAATCGTCTTAAAGCCAGATCGTCACATTGACCGCTCTTCTCTCTGAAACGGTTGTACTTATCGTCTACAAAGCTATGTCGCCTGCTGCGGTATGCGGATACACTAAAAGCACCATAGTAGAACACAGATGAAGCTTCTAAGTTGATGTAATAGCCAGTAAGAAGTAGTACAATTCAAGTTTTAAGTATTGATTATTGACCTTTTAGCTGCCTTGGTGCCTTGGACATGAGCTAGGACCTTGAGATTCTGCATGAAAGGAGGACTAGCAGCCGAGTTGCACGGGAGAATGTGAAAAGTGTTCGCATGTAGTAAAATCCTGAGAAATCCGTCCGTTTTCGTCATTTGTTATCGAATCGACTTATAGCCAGATCGTCACATTGGCCGCTCTTCTCTCTGAAACGGTTGTACTTATCGTCTGCAAAGCTATGTCGCGTGCTGCGGTATGCGGAGACAAGAAAATCTTCATAGTATAACACAGATGAAGCTTCTAAGTTGATGTAATAGCCAGTAAGAAGTAGTACAATTCAAGTTTTAGTTATCGATTATTGACTTTATAGCTGGCTTTGATGCCTTGGACATGAGCTAGGACCTCAAGATTCTGCATGAAAGGAGGACTAGCAGCCGAGTTGCACGGGAGAATGTGGAAAGTGTTCATATGTAGCAAAAACCTGAGAAATCCGTCCGTTTTCGTCATTTGTTATGGAATCGACTTAAAGCCAGATGGTCACATTGGCCGCTCTTCTCTCTGAAACGGTTGTACTTATCGTCTGCAAAGATATGTCACGTACTGCGGTATTCGGAGACACTAAAAACACCATAGTAGAACACAGATGAAGCTTCTAAGATGATGTAATAGCCAGTAAGAAGTTGTACATTTCAATTTTTAGGTATCGGTTATTGACTTTTTGGCTCGCTTTGGTCCCTTGGACATGAGCTAGGACCTTAAGATTCTGCATGAAAGGAGGACTAGGAGCAGAGTTGCACGGGAGAATGTGAAAAGTGTTCATATGTAGTAAAAAGCTGAGAAATCCGTCCGTTTTCGTCATTTGTTATCGAATCGACTTTTAGCCAGATCGTCACATTGGCCGCTCTTCTCTCTGAAACGGTTGTACTTATCGTCTACAAAGCTATGTCGCGTGCTGCAGTATGCGGAGAGACTAAAAGCACCATAGTAGAACACAGATGAAGCTTCTAAGATGATATAATAGCCAGTAAGAAGTAGTACAATTCAAGTTTTAAGTATTGATTATTGACCTTTTAGCTGCCTTGGTGCCTTGGACATGAGCTAGGACCTTGAGATTCTGCATGAAAGGAGGACTAGCAGCCGAGTTGCACGGGAGAATGTGAAAAGTGTTCATATGTAGTAAAAACCTAAGAAATCCGTCCGTTTTCGTCATTTGTTATCGAATCGACTTATAGCCAGATCGTCACATTGGCCGCTCTTCTCTCTGAAACGGTTGTACTTATCGTCTGCAAAGCTATGTTGCGTGCTGCGGTATGCGGAGACACTAAAATCACCATAGTAGAACACAGATGAAGCATCTAAATTGATGTAATAGCCAGTAAGAAGTAGTCCAATTCAAGTTTTAGGTATTGATTATTGACTTTTTAGCTGGCTTTGGTGACTTGGACATGAGCTAGGACCTTAAGGTTCTATATGAAAGGAGGACTAGCAACCGAGTTGCACGGTAGAATGTGAAAAGTGTTCATATGTAATAAAAACCTGAGAAATCCGTCCGTTTTCGTCATTTGTTATCGAATCGACTTAAAGCCAGATCGTCACATTGGCCGCTCTTCTCTCTGAAACGGTTGTACTTATCGTCTACAAAGCTATGTCGCGTGCTGCGGTATGCGGAGACACTAAAAGCACCATAGTAGAACACAGATGAAGCTTCTAAGTTGATGTAATAGCCAGTAAGAAGTAGTACAATTCAAGTTTTAGGTATCGGTTATTGACTTTTTAGCTGGCTTTGGTGACTTGGACATGAGCTAGGACCTTAAGATTCTGCATGAAAGGAGGACTAGCAGAGGAGTTGCACGGGTGAATGTGAGAAGTGTTCATATGTAGTAAAAACCAGAGAAATCCGTCCGTTTTCGTCATTTGTTATCGAATCGACTTAAAGCCAGATCGTCACATTGGCAGCTCTTCTCTCTGAAACCGTTGTACTTATCGTCTGCAAAGCTATGTCGCGTGCTGCGGTATGCGGAGACACTAAAGGCGCCATAGTAGAACACAGATGAAGCTTCTAAGTTGATGCAATAGCCAGTAAGAAGTAGTACAATTCAAGTTTTATGTATCGATTATTGACTTTTTAGCTGGCTTCGGTGCCAAGGACATGAGCTAGGACCTTAAGATTCTGCATGAAAGGAGGACTAGCAGCCGAGTTGCACGGGAGAATGTGGAAAGTGTTCACATGTAGTAAAAACCTGAGAAATCCGTCCGTTTTCGTCATTTGTTAACGAATCGACTTAAAGCCAGATCGTCACATTGGTCACTCTTCTCTCTGAAACGGTTGTACTTATTGTCTGCAAAGCTATGTCGCGTGCTGCGGTATGCGGAGACACGAAAATTATCATAGTAGAACACAGATAAAGCTTCTAAGTTGATGTAATAGCCAGTAAGAACTAGTACAATTCAAGTTTTAGGTATCGATTATTGACTTTTTAGCTGGCTTTGGTGACTTGGACATGAGCTAGGACCTTAAGATTCTGCATGAAAGGAGCACTAGCAGCCGAGTTGCACGGGAGAATGTGAAAAGTGTTCATATGTAGTATAAACCTGAGAAATCCGTCCGTTTTCGTCATTTGTTATCGAATCGACTTAAAGCCAGATCGTCACATTGGCCGCTCTCCTCCCTGAACAGTTGTACATATCGTCTGCAAAGCTATGTCGCGTGCTGCGGTATGCGGAGACAAGAAAATCTTCATAGTAGAACACAGAATAAGCTTCTAAGTTGACGTAATAGACAGTAAGAAGTAGTACAATTCAAGTTTTAGTTATCGATTATTGACTTTATAGCTGGCTTTGATGCCTTGGACATGAGCTAGGACCTTAAGATTCTGCATGAAAGGAGGACTAGCAGAGGAGTTGCACGGGTGAATGTGAGAAGAGTTCATACGTAGTAAAAACCTGAGAAATCTGTCCGTTTTCGTCATTTGTTATCGAATCGACTTAAAGCCAGATCGTCACATTGGCCGCTCTTCTCTCTGAAACCGTTGTACTTATCGTCTGCAAAGCTATGTCGCGTGCTGCGGTCTGCGGAGACACTAAAGGCACCATAGTAGAACACAGATGAAGCTTCTAAGTTGATGCAATAGCCAGTGAGAAGTAGTACAATTCAAGTTTTATATATCGATTATTGACTTTTTAGCTGGCTTCGGTGCCAAGGACATGAGCTAGGACCTTAAGATACTGCATGAAAGGAGGACTAGCACCCGAGTTGCACGGGAGAATGTGGAAAGTGTTCATATGTAGTAAAAACCTGAGAAATCCGTCCGTTTTCGTCATTTGTTATCGAATCGACTTAAAGCCAGATGGTCACATTGGCCGCTCTTCTCTCTGAAACGGTTGTACTTATCGTCTGCAAAGATATGTCACGTACTGCGGTATTCGGAGACACTAAAAACACCATAGTAGAACACAGATGAAGCTTCTAAGATGATGTAATAGCCAGTAAGAAGTTGTACAATTCAATTTTTAGGTATCGGTTATTGACTTTTTGGCTCGCTTTGGTCCCTTGGACATGAGCTAGGACCTTAAGATTCTGCATGAAAGGAGGACTAGGAGCAGAGTTGCACGGGAGAATGTGAAAAGTGTTCATATGTAGTAAAAACCTGAGAAATCCGTCCGTTTTCGTCATTTGTTATCGAATCGACTTTAAGCCAGATCGTCACATTGGTCACTCTTCTCTCTGAAACGGTTGTACTTATTGTCTGCAAAGCTATGTCGCGTGCTGCGGTATGCGGAGACACGAAAATATCATACTAGAACACAGATAAAGCTTCTAAGTTGATGTAATAGCCAGTAAGAACTAGTACAATTCAAGTTTTAGGTATCGATTATTGACTTTTTAGCTGGCTTTGGTGCCTTGGACATGAGCTAGGACCTTACGATTCTGCATGAAAGGAGGACTAGCAGCCGAGTTGCACACGAGAATGTGTAAAGTGTTCATATGTAGTAAAAAGCCAAGAAATCCGTCCGTTTTCGTAATTTGTTATCGAATCGTCTTAAAGCCAGATCGTCACATTGGCCGCTCTTCTCTCTGAAACCGTTGTACTTATCGTCTGCAAAGCTATGTCGCGAACTGCGGTCTGCGGAGACACTAAAGGCACCATAGTAGAACACAGATGAAGCTTCTAAGTTGATGCAATAGCCAGTGAGAAGTAGTACAATTCAAGTTTTATGTATCGATTATTGACTTTTTAGCTGGCTTCGGTGCCAAGGACATGAGCTAGGACCTTAAGATTCTGCATGAAAGGAGGACTAGCAGCCGAGTTGCACGGGAGAATGTGGAAAGTGTTCATATGTAGTAAAAACCTGAGAAATCCGTCCGTTTTCGTCATTTGTTATCGAATCGACTTAAAGCCAGATGGTCACATTGGCCGCTCTTCTTTCTGAAACGGTTGTACTTATCGTCTGCAAAGATATGTCACGTACTGCGGTATTCGGAGACACTAAAAACACCATAGTAGAACACAGATGAAGCTTCTAAGATGATGTAATAGCCAGTAAGAAGTTGTACAATTCAATTTTTAGGTATCGGTTATTGACTTTTTGGCTCGCTTTGGTCCCTTGGACATGAGCTAGGACCTTAAGATTCTGCATGAAAGGAGGACTAGGAGCAGAGTTGCACGGGAGAATGTGAAAAGTGTTCATATGTAGTAAAAACCTGAGAAATCCGTCCGTTTTCGTCATTTGTTATCGAATCGACTTTAAGCCAGATCGTCACATTGGTCACTCTTCTCTCTGAAACGGTTGTACTTATTGTCTGCAAAGCTATGTCGCGTGCTGCGGTATGCGGAGACACGAAAATTATCATACTAGAACACAGATAAAGCTTCTAAGTTGATGTAATAGCCAGTAAGAACTAGTACAATTCAAGTTTTAGGTATCGATTATTGACTTTTTAGCTGGCTTTGGTGCCTTGGACATGGGCTATGACCTTAAGATTCTGCATGAAAGGAGGACTAGCAGCCGAGTTGCACGGGAGAATGTGAAAAGTGTTCATATGTAGTAAAAACCTGCGAAATCCGTCCGTTTGCGTCATTTGTTATCGAATCGACTTAAAGCCAGATCGTCACATTTGCCGCTCTTCTCTCTGAAACCGTTGTACTTATCGTCTGCAAAGCTATGTCGCGTGCTGCGATATGCGGAGACACTAAAAGCACCATAGTAGAACACAGATGAAGCTTCTAAGTTAATGTAATAGCCAGTAAGAAGTAGTACAATTCAAGTTTTAGATATTGATTATTGACTTTTTAGCTGGCTTTGGCGCCTTGGACATGATCTAGGACCTTAAGATTCTGCATGAAAGAAGGACTAGCAGCCAAATTGCCCGGGAGAATGTGAAAAGTGTTCATATGTAGTAAAAACCTGAGAAATCCGTCCGTTTTCGTCATTTGTTATCGAATCGACTTAAAGCCAGATCGTCACATTGGCCGCTCTTCTCTCTGAAACGGTTGTACTTATCGTCTACAAAGCTATGTCGCGTGCTGCGATATGCGGAGACACTAAAAGCACCATAGTAGAACACAGATGAAGCTTCTAAGTTGATGTAATAGCCAGTAAGAAGTAGTACAATTCAAGTTTTAGGTATCGGTTATTGACTTTTTAGCTGGCTTTGGTGACTTGGACATGAGCTAGGACCTTAAGATTCTGCATGAAAGGAGGACTAGCAGCCGAGTTGCACGGGAGAATGTGAAAAGTGTTCATATGTAGTAAAAACCCAAGAAATCCGTCCGTTTTCGTCATTTGTTATCGAATCGTCTTAAAGCCAGATCGTCACATTGACCGCTCTTCTCTCTGAAACGGTTGTACTTATCGTCTACAAAGCTATGTCGCCTGCTGCGGTATGCGGATACACTAAAAGCACCATAGTAGAACACAGATGAAGCTTCTAAGTTGATGTAATAGCCAGTAAGAAGTAGTACAATTCAAGTTTTAAGTATTGATTATTGACCTTTTAGCTGCCTTGGTGCCTTGGACATGAGCTAGGACCTTGAGATTTTGCATGAAAGGAGGACTAGCAGCCGAGTTGCACGGGAGAATGTGAAAAGTGTTCGCATGTAGAAAATCCTGAGAAATCCGTCCGTTTTCGTCATTTGTTATCGAATCGACTTATAGCCAGATCGTCACATTGGCCGCTCTTCTCTCTGAAACGGTTGTACTTATCGTCTGCAAAGCTATGTCGCGTGCTGCGGTATGCGGAGACAAGAAAATCTTCATAGTATAATACAGATGAAGCTTCTAAGTTGATGTAATAGCCAGTAAGAAGTAGTACAATTCAAGTTTTAGTTATCGATTATTGACTTTATAGCTGGCTTTGATGCCTTGGACATGAGCTAGGACCTTAAGATACTGCATGAAAGGAGGACTAGCAGCCGAGTTGCACGGGAGAATGTGGAAAGTGTTCATATGTAGTAAAAACCTGAGAAATCCGTCCGTTTTCGTCATTTGTTATGGAATCGACTTAAAGCCAGATGGTCACATTGGCCGCTCTTCTCTCTGAAACGGTTGTACTTATCGTCTGCAAAGATATGTCACGTACTGCGGTATTCGGAGACACTAAAAACACCATAGTAGAACACAGATGAAGCTTCTAAGATGATGTAATAGCCAGTAAGAAGTTGTACAATTCAATTTTTAGGTATCGGTTATTGACTTTTTGGCTCGCTTTGGTCCCTTGGACATGAGCTAGGACCTTAAGATTCTGCATGAAAGGAGGACTAGGAGCAGAGTTGCACGGGAGAATGTGAAAAGTGTTCATATGTAGTAAAAACCTGAGAAATCCGTCCGTTTTCGTCATTTGTTATCGAATCGACTTATAGCCAGATCGTCACATTGGCCGCTCTTTTCTCTGAAACGGTTGTACTTATCGTCTGCAAAGCTATGTCGCGTGCTGCGGTATGCGGAGACACTAAAATCACCATAGTAGAACACAGATGAAGCATCTAAATTGATGTAATAGCCAGTAAGAAGTAGTCCAATTCAAGTTTTAGGTATCGATTATTGACTTTTTAGCTGGCTTTGGTGACTTGGACATGAGCTAGGACCTTAAGGTTCTATATGAAAGGAGGACTAGCAACCGAGTTGCACGGTAGAATGTGAAAAGTGTTCATATGTAATAAAAACCTGAGAAATCCGTCCGTTTTCGTCATTTGTTATCGAATCGACTTAAAGCCAGATCGTCACACTGGCCGCTCTTCTCTCTGAAACGGTTGTACTTATCGTCAACAAAGCTATGTCGCGTGCTGCGGTATGCGGAGACACTAAAAGCACCATAGTAGAACACAGATGAAGCTTCTAAGTTGATGTAATAGCCAGTAAGAAGTAGTACAATTCAAGTTTTAGGTATCGGTTATTGACTTTTTAGCTGGCTTTGGTGACTTGGACATGAGCTAGGACCTTAAGATTCTGCATGAAAGGAGGACTAGCTGCCGAGTTGCACGGGAGAATGTGAAAAGTGTTCATATGTAGTAAAAACCCAAGAAATCCGTCCGTTTTCGTCATTTGTTATCGAATCGTCTTAAAGCCAGATCGTCACATTGACCGCTCTTCTCTCTGAAACGGTTGTACTTATCGTCTACAAAGCTATGTCGCCTGCTGCGGTATGCGGATACACTAAAAGCACCATAGTAGAACACAGATGAAGCTTCTAAGTTGATGTAATAGCCAGTAAGAAGTAGTACAATTCAAGTTTTAAGTATTGATTATTGACCTTTTAGCTGCCTTGGTGCCTTGGACATGAGCTAGGACCTTGAGATTCTGCATGAAAGGAGGACTAGCAGCCGAGTTGCACGGGAGAATGTGAAAAGTGTTCGCATGTAGTAAAAACCTGAGATATCCGTCCGTTTTCGTCATTTGTTATCGAATCGACTTATAGCCAGATCGTCACATTGGCCGCTCTTCTCTCTGAAACGGTAGTACTTATCGTCTGCAAAGCTATGTCGCGTGCTGCGGTATGCGGAGACACTAAAATCACCATAGTAGAACACAGATGAAGCATCTAAGTTGATGTAATAGCCAGTAAGAAGTAGTACAATTCAAGTTTTAGTTATCGATTATTGACTTTATAGCTGGCTTTGGTGACTTGGACATGAGCTAGGACCTTAAGATTCTGCATGAAATTAGGACTAGCTGCGAGTTGCACGGGAGAATGTGAAAAGTGTTCATATGTAGTAAAAACCCAAGAAATCCGTCCGTTTTCGTCATTTGTTATCGAATCGACTTATAGCCAGATCGTCACATTGGCCGCTCTTTTCTCTGAAACGGTTGTACTTATCGTCTGCAAAGCTATGTCGCGTGCTGCGGTATGCGGAGACACTAAAATCACCATAGTAGAACACAGATGAAGCATCTAAGTTGATGTAATAGCCAGTAAGAAGTAGTACAATTCAAGTTTTAGTTATCGATTATTGACTTTATAGCTGGCTTTGATGCCTTGGACATGAGCTAGGACCTTAAGATTCTGCATGAAAGGAGGACTAGCAGCCGAGTTGCACGGGAGAATGTGGAAAGTGTTCATATGTAGTAAAAACCTGAGAAATCCGTCCGTTTTCGTCATTTGTTATGGAATCGACTTAAAGCCAGATCGTCACATTGGCCGCTCTTCTCTCTGAAACGGTTGTACTTATCGTCTGCAAAGATATGTCACGTACTGCGGTATTGGCAGACACTAAAAACACCATAGTAGAACACAGATGAAGCTTCTAAGATGATGTAATAGCCAGTAAGAAGTTGTACAATTCAATTTTTAGGTATCGGTTATTGACTTTTTGGCTCGCTTTGGTCCCTTGGACATGAGCTAGGACCTTAAGATTCTGCATGAAAGGAGGACTAGGAGCAGAGTTGCACGGGAGAATGTGAAAAGTGTTCATATGTAGTAAAAACCTGAGAAATCCGTCCGTTTTCGTCATTTGTTATCGAATCGACTTTTAGCCAGATCGTCACATTGGCCGCTCTTCTCTCTGAAACGGTTGTACTTATCGTCTACAAAGCTATGTCGCGTGCTGCAGTATGCGGAGAGACTAAAAGCACCATAGTAGAACACAGATGAAGCTTCTAAGATGATATAATAGCCAGTAAGAAGTAGTACAATTCAAGTTTTAAGTATTGATTATTGACCTTTTAGCTGCCTTGGTGCCTTGGACATGAGCTAGGACCTTGAGATTCTGCATGAAAGGAGGACTAGCAGCCGAGTTGCACGGGAGAATGTGAAAAGTGTTCGCATGTAGTAAAAACCTAAGAAATCCGTCCGTTTTCGTCATTTGTTATCGAATCGACTTATAGCCAGATCGTCACATTGGCCGCTCTTCTCTCTGAAACGGTTGTACTTATCGTCTACAAAGCTATGTCGCGTGCTGCGGTATGCGGAGACACTAAAAGCACCATAGTAGAACACAGATGAAGCTTCTAAGTTGATGTAATAGCCAGTAAGAAGTAGTACAATTCAAGTTTTATGTATCGGTTATTGACTTTTTGGGTCGCTTTGGTCCCTTGGACATGAGCTAGGACCTTAAGATTCTGCATGAAAGGAGGACTAGGAGCAGAGTTGCACGGGAGAATGTGAAAAGTGTTCATATGTAGTAAAAACCTGAGAAATCCGTCCGTTTTCGTCATTTGTTATCGAATCGACTTTTAGCCAGATCGTCACATTGGCCGCTCTTCTCTCTGAAACGGTTGTACTTATCGTCTACAAAGCTATGTCGCGTGCTGCAGTATGCGGAGAGACTAAAAGCACCATAGTAGAACACAGATGAAGCTTCTAAGATGATATAATAGCCAGTAAGAAGTAGTACAATTCAAGTTTTAAGTATTGATTATTGACCTTTTAGCTGCCTTGGTGCCTTGGACATGAGCTAGGACCTTGAGATTCTGCATGAAAGGAGGACTAGCAGCCGAGTTGCACGGGAGAATGTGAAAAGTGTTCGCATGTAGTAAAAACCTAAGAAATCCGTCCGTTTTCGTCATTTGTTATCGAATCGACTTATAGCCAGATCGTCACATTGGCCGCTCTTCTCTCTGAAACGGTTGTACTTTTCGACTGCAAAGCTATGTCGCGTGCTGCGGTATGCGGAGACACTAAAATCACCATAGTAGAACACAGATGAAGCATCTAAGTTGATGTAATAGCCAGTAAGAAGTAGTCCAATTCAAGTTTTAGGTATCGATTATTGACTTTTTAGCTGGCTTTGGTGACTTGGACATGAGCTAGGACCTTAAGGTTCTATATGAAAGGAGGACTAGCAACCGAGTTGCACGGTAGAATGTGAAAAGTGTTCATATGTAATAAAAATCTGAGAAATCCGTCCGTTTTCGTCATTTGTTATCGAATCGACTTAAAGCCAGATCGTCACATTGGCCGCTCTTCTCTCTGAAACGGTTGTACTTATCGTCTACAAAGCTATGTCGCGTGCTGCGGTATGCGGAGACACTAAAAGCACCATAGTAGAACACAGATGAAGCTTCTAAGTTGATTCGAGATCGACTTATCGTCTACAAAGCTACAGTTTGAAGTAGTCCAATTGAACTTTTTGGTATCGATTATTGACATTTTAGCTGGCTTTGGTGACTTGGACATGAGCTAGGACCTTAAGATTCTGCATGAAAGGAGGACTAGCAGCCGAGTTGCACGGGAGAATGTGAAAAGTGTTCATATGTAGTAAAAACCTGAGAAATCCGTCCGTTTTCGTCATTTGTTATCGAATCGACTTAAAGCCAGATCGTCACATTGGCCGCTCTTCTCTCTGAACGATTGTACATATCGTCTGCAAAGCTATGTCGCGTGCTGCGGTATGCGGAGACAAGAAAATCTTCATAGTAGAACACAGATGAAGCTTCTAAGTTGATGTAATAGCCAGTAAGAAGTAGTACAATTCAAGTTTTAGTTATCGATTATTGACTTTATAGCTGGCTTTGATGCCTTGGACATGAGCTAGGACCTTAAGATTCTGCATGAAAGGAGGACTAGCAGAGGAGTTGCACGGGTGAATGTGAGAAGTGTTCATACGTAGTAAAAACCTGAGAAATCCGTCCGTTTTCGTCATTTGTTATCGAATCGACTTAAAGCCAGATCGTCACATTGGCAGCTCTTCTCTCTGAAACCGTTGTACTTATCGTCTGCAAAGCTATGTCGCGTGCTGCGGTATGCGGAGACACTAAAGGCGCCATAGTAGAACACAGATGAAGCTTCTAAGTTGATGCAATAGCCAGTAAGAAGTAGTACAATTCAAGTTTTATGTATCGATTATTGACTTTTTAGCTGGCTTCGGTGCCAAGGACATGAGCTAGGACCTTAAGATTCTGCATGAAAGGAGGACTAGCAGCCGAGTTGCACGGGAGATTGTGGAAAGTGTTCATATGTAGTAAAAACCTGAGAAATCCGTCCGTTTTCGTCATTTGTTATCGAATCGACTTAAAGCCAGATCGTCACATTGGTCACTCTTCTCTCTGAAACGGTTGTACTTATTGTCTGCAAAGCTATGTCGCGTGCTGCGGTATGCGGAGACACGAAAATTATCATAGTAGAACACAGATAAAGCTTCTAAGTTGATGTAATAGCCAGTAAGAACTAGTACAATTCAAGATTTAGGTATCGATTATTGCCTTTTTAGCTGGCTTTGGTGCCTTGGACATGGGCTATGACCTTAAGATTCTGCATGAAAGGAGGACTAGCAGCCGAGTTGCACGGGAGAATGTGAAAAGTGTTCATATCTACTAAAAACCTGAGAAATCCGTCCGTTTGCGTCATTTGTTATCGAATCGACTTAAAGCCAGATCGTCACATTGGCCGCTCTTCTCTCTAAAACGGTTGTACTTATCGTCTGCAAAGCTGTGTCGCGTGCTGCGGTATGCGGAGAAACTAAAAGCACCGTAGTAGAACATAGATGAAGCATCTAAGTTGATGTAATAGCCAGTAAGAAGTAGTCCAATTCAAGTTTTAGGTATCGATTATTGACTTTTTAGATGGCTTTGGTGACTTGGACATGAGCTAGGACCTTAAGATTCTGCATGAAAGGAGGACTAGCAGCCGAGTTGCACGGGAGAATGTGAAAAGTGTTCATATGTAGTAAAAACCTGAGAAATCCGTCCGTTTTCGTCATTTGTTATCGAATCGACTTAAAGCCAGATCGTCACATTGACCGCTCTTCTCTCTGAAACGGTTGTACTTATCGTCTGCAAAGCTATGTCGCGTGCTGCGGTATGCGGAGACATTAAAAGCACCATAGTAGAACACAGATGAAGCTTCTAAGTTGATGTAATAGCCAGTAAGAAGTAGTAAAATTCAAGTTTTAAGTACTGATTATTGACCTTTTAGCTGCCTTGGTGCCTTGGACATGAGCTAGGACCTTGAGATTCTGCATGAAAGGAGGACTAGCAGCCGAGTTGCACGGGAGAATGTGAAAAGTGTTCGCATGTAGTAAAAACCTAAGAAATCCGTCCGTTTTCGTCATTTGTTATCGAATCGACTTATAGCCAGATCGTCACATTGGCCGCTCTTCTCTCTGAAACGGTTGTACTTATCGTCTGCAAAGCTATGTCGCGTGCTGCGGTATGCGGAGACACTAAAATCACCATAGTAGAACACAGATGTAGCATCTAAGTTGATGTAATAGCCAGTAAGAAGTAGTCCAATTCAAGTTTTAGGTATCGATTATTGACTTTTTAGCTGGCTTTGGTGATTTGGACATGAGCTAGGACCTTAAGGTTCTATATGAAAGGAGGACTAGCAACCGAGTTGCACGATAGAATGTGAGAAGTGTTCATATGTAACAAAAACCTGAGAAATCCGTCCGTTTTCGTCATTTGTTATCGAATCGACTTAAAGCCAGATCGTCACATTGGCTGCTCTTCTCTCTGAAACAGGTGTACTTATCGTCTACAAAGCTATGTCGCGTGCTGCGGTATGCGGAGACACTAAAAGCACCATAGTAGAACACAGATGAAGCTTCTAAGTTGATGTAATAGCCAGTAAGAAGTAGTACAATTCAAGTTTTAGGTATCGGTTATTGACTTTTTAGCTGGCTTTGGTGACTTGGACATGAGCTAGGACCTTAAGATTCTGCATGAAAGGAGGACTAGCTGCCGAGTTGCACGGGAGAATGTGAAAAGTGTTCATATGTAGTAAAAACCCAAGAAATCCGTCCGTTTTCTTCATTTGTTATCGAATCGTCTTAAAGCCAGATCGTCACATTGACCGCTCTTCTCTCTGAAACGGTTGTACTTATCGTCTACTAAGCTATGTCGCCTGCTGCGGTATGCGGATACAGTAAAAGCACCATAGTAGAACGCAGATGAAGCTTCTAAGTTGATGCAATAGCCAGTAAGAAGTAGTACAATTCAAGTTTTATGTATCGATTATTGACTTTTTAGCTGGCTTCGGTGCCAAGGACATGAGCTAGGACCTTAAGATTCTGCATGAAAGGAGGACTAGCAGCCGAGTTGGACGGGAGAATGTGGAAAGTGTTCATATGTAGTAAAAACCTGAGAAATCCGTCCGTTTTCGTCATTTGTTATCGAATCGACTTAAAGCCAGATGGTCACATTGGCCGCTCTTCTCTCTGAAACGGTTGTACTTATCGTCTGCAAAGATATGTCACGTACTGCGGTATTCGGAGACACTAAAAACACCATAGTAGAACACAGATGAAGCTTCTAAGATGATGTAATAGCCAGTAAGAAGTTGTACAATTCAATTTTTAGGTATCGGTTATTGACTTTTTGGCTCTCTTTGGTCCCTTGGACATGAGCTAGGACCTTAAGATTCTGCATGAAAGGAGGACTAGGAGCAGAGTTGCACGGGAGAATGTGAAAAGTGTTCATATGTAGTAAAAACCTGAGAAATCCGTCCGTTTTCGTCATTTGTTATCGAAACGACTTAAAGCCAGATCGTCACATTGGTCACTCTTCTCTCTGAAACGGTTGTACTTATTGTCTGCAAAGCTATATCGCGTGCTGCGGTATGCGGAGACACGAAAATTATCATAGTAGAACACAGATAAAGCTTCTAAGTTGATGTAATAGCCAGTAAGAACTAGTACAATTCAAGTTTTAGGTATCGATTATTGATTTTTAGGTGGCTTCGGTGCCTTGGACATGAGCTAGGACCTTAAGATTCTGCATGAAATTAGGACTAGCAGCCGAGTTGCACGGGAGAATGTGAAAGGTTTTCATATGTAGTAAACACCTGAGAAATCGGTCCGTTTTCGTCATTTGTTATCGAATCGACTTATAGCCAGATCGTCACATTGGCCGCTCTTCTCTCTGAAACGGTTGTACTTATCGTCTGAAAAGCTATGTCGCGTGCTGCGGTATGCAGGGACGCTAAAATCACCATAGTAGAACACAGATGTAGCTTCTAAGTTGATGCAATAGCCAGTAAGAAGTAGTACAATTCATGTTTTAGGTATCGATTATTGACTTTCTAGCTGGCTTCGGTGCCTTGGACGAGAGCTAGGACCTTAAGATTCTGCATGAGAGGAGGACTAGCAGCCGAGTTGCACGGGAGAATGTGAAAAGTGTTTATATGTAGTAAAAACATGAGAAGTCCGTCCGTTTTCGTCATTTGTTATCGAATCGACTTAAAGCCAAATCGTCACATTGGCCGCTCTGCTCTCTGAAACGGTTGTACTTATCGTCTGCAAAGCTATGTCGCGTACTGCGGTATTCGGAGACACTAAACGCACCATAGTAGAACACAGATGAAGCTTCTAAGATGATGTAATAGCCAGTAAGAAATAGTACAATTCAAGATTTAGATATCGTTATTGACTTTTTAGCTGGCTTTGGTGCCTTGGACATGGGCTATGACCTTAAGATTCTGCATGAAAGGAGGACTAGCAGCCGAGTTGCACGGGAGAATGTGAAAAGTGTTCATATCTACTAAAAACCTGAGAAATCCGTCCGTTTGCGTCATTTGTTATCGAATCGACTTAAAGCCAGATCGTCACATTGGCCGCTCTTCTCTCTGAAACCGTTGTACTTATCGTCTGCAAAGCTATGTCGCGTGCTGCGATATGCGGAGACACTAAACGTACCATAGTAGAACACAGATGAAGCTTCTAAGTTGATGTAATAGCCAGTAAGAAGTAGTACAATTCAAGTTTTAGATATTGATTATTGACTTTTTATCTGGCTTTGGTGCCTTGGACATGATCTAGGACCTTAAGATTCTGCATGAAAGAAGGACTAGCAGCCGAGTTGCCCGGGAGAATGTGAAAAGTGTTCATATGTAGTAAAAACCTGAGAAATCCGTCCGTTTTCGTCATTTTTTTATCCAATCGAGTTAAAGCCAGATCGTCACATTGGCCGCTCTTCTCTCTGAAACGGTTGTACTTATCGTCTGCAAAACTATGTCGCGTACTGCGGTATTCGGAGACACTAAACGCACCATAGTAGAACACAGATGAAGCTTCTAAGTTGATGTAATAGCCAGTAAGAAGTAGTACAATTCAAGTTTTAGATATTGATTATTGACTTTTTAGCTGGCTTTGGTGCCTTGGACATGATCTAGGACCTTAAGATTCTGCATGAAAGAAGGACTAGCAGCCGAGTTGCCCGGGAGAATGTGAAAAGTGTTCATATGTAGTAAAAACCTTAGAAATCCGTCCGTTTTCGTCATTTATTTATCCAATCGACTTAAAGCCAGATCGTCACATTGGCCGCTCTTCTCTCTGAAACGGTTGTACTTATCGTCTGCAAAACTATATCGCGTGCTGCGGTATGCGGAGAAACTAAAAGCACAGTAGTAGAACATAGATGAAGGTTCTAAGTTGATGTAATAGCCAGTAAGAAGTAGTACAATTCAAGTTTTAGGTATCGATTATTGACTTTTTAGGTGGCTTTGGTGCCTTGGACATGAGCTAGGACCTTAAGATTCTGCATAAAAGGAGGACTAGCAGCCGAGTTGCACGGGAGAATGTGAAAAGTGTTCATATGTAGTAAAAACCTGAGAAATCCGTCCGTTTTCGTCATTTGTTATCGAATCGACTTAAAGCCAGATCGTCACATTGGCCGCTCTTCTCTCTAAAACGGTTGTACTTATCGTCTGCAAAGCTATGTCGCGTGCTGCGGTATGCGGAGACACTAAAATCACCATAGTAGAACACAGATGAAGCATCTAAGTTGATGTAATAGCCAGTAAGAAGTAGTCCAATTCAAGTTTTAGGTATCGATTATTGACTTTTTAGCTGGCTTTGGTGACTTGGACATGAGCTAGGACCTTAAGATTCTGCATGAAAGGAGGACTAGCAGCCGAGTTTCACGGGAGAATGTGAAAAGTGTTCATATGTAGTAAAAACCTGAGAAATCCGTCCGTTTTCGTCATTTGTTATCGAATCGACTTAAAGCCAGATCGTCACATTGGCCGCTCTTCTCTCTGAACGGCTGTACTTATCGTCTGCGAAGCTATGTCGCGTACTGCGGTATTCGGAGATACTAAACGCACCATAGTAGAACAGAGATGAAGCTTCTAAGTTGATGTAATAGCCAGTAAGAAATAGTACAATTCAAGTTTTAGGTATCGATTATTGACTTTTTAGCTGGCTTTGGTGACTTGGACATGAGCTAGGACCTTAAGATTCTGCATGAAAGGAGGACTAGGAACAGAGTTGCACGGGAGAATGTGAAAAGTGTTCATATGTAGTAAAAACCTGAGAAATCCGTCCGTTTTCGTCATTTGTTATCGAAACGACTTAAAGCCAGATCGTCACATTGGTCACTCTTCTCTCTGAAACGGTTGTACTTATTGTCTGCAAAGCTATATCGCGTGCTGCGGTATGCGGAGACACGAAAATTATCATAGTAGAACACAGATAAAGCTTCTAAGTTGATGTAATAGCCAGTAAGAACTAGTACAATTCAAGTTTTAGGTATCGATTATTGATTTTTAGGTGGCTTCGGTGCCTTGGACATGAGCTAGGACCTTAAGATTCTGCATGAAATTAGGACTAGCAGCCGAGTTGCACGGGAGAATGTGAAAGGTGTTCATATGTAGTAAACACCTGAGAAATCGGTCCGTTTTCGTCATTTGTTATCGAATCGACTTATAGCCAGATCGTCACATTGGCCGCTCTTCTCTCTGAAACGGTTGTACTTATCGTCTGAAAAGCTATGTCGCGTGCTGCGGTATGCAGGGACGCTAAAATCACCATAGTAGAACACAGATGTAGCTTCTAAGTTGATGCAATAGCCAGTAAGAAGTAGTACAATTCATGTTTTAGGTATCGATTATTGACTTTCTAGCTGGCTTCGGTGCCTTGGACGAGAGCTAGGACCTTAAGATTCTGCATGAGAGGAGGACTAGCAGCCGAGTTGCACGGGAGAATGTGAAAAGTGTTTATATGTAGTAAAAACATGAGAAGTCCGTCCGTTTTCGTCATTTGTTATCGAATCGACTTAAAGCCAAATCGTCACATTGGCCGCTCTGCTCTCTGAAACGGTTGTACTTATCGTCTGCAAAGCTATGTCGCGTACTGCGGTATTCGGAGACACTAAACGCACCATAGTAGAACACAGATGAAGCTTCTAAGATGATGTAATAGCCAGTAAGAAATAGTACAATTCAAGATTTAGATATCGTTATTGACTTTTTAGCTGGCTTTGGTGCCTTGGACATGGGCTATGACCTTAAGATTCTGCATGAAAGGAGGACTAGCAGCCGAGTTGCACGGGAGAATGTGAAAAGTGTTCATATCTACTAAGAACCTGAGAAATCCGTCCGTTTGCGTCATTTGTTATCGAATCGACTTAAAGCCAGATCGTCACATTGGCCGCTCTTCTCTCTGAAACCGTTGTACTTATCGTCTGCAAAGCTATGTCGCGTGCTGCGATATGCGGAGACACTAAACGTACCATAGTAGAACACAGATGAAGCTTCTAAGTTGATGTAATAGCCAGTAAGAAGTAGTACAATTCAAGTTTTAGATATTGATTATTGACTTTTTAGCTGGCTTTGGTGCCTTGGACATGATCTAGGACCTTAAGATTCTGCATGAAAGAAGGACTAGCAGCCGAGTTGCCCGGGAGAATGTGAAAAGTGTTCATATGTAGTAAAAACCTGAGAAATCCGTCCGTTTTCGTCATTTTTTTATCCAATCGAGTTAAAGCCAGATCGTCACATTGGCCGCTCTTCTCTCTGAAACGGTTGTACTTATCGTCTGCAAAACTATGTCGCGTACTGCGGTATTCGGAGACACTAAACGCACCATAGTAGAACACAGATGAAGCTTCTAAGTTGATGTAATAGCCAGTAAGAAGTAGTACAATTCAAGTTTTAGATATTGATTATTGACTTTTTAGCTGGCTTTGGTGCCTTGGACATGATCTAGGACCTTAAGATTCTGCATGAAAGAAGGACTAGCAGCCGAGTTGCCCGGGAGAATGTGAAAAGTGTTCATATGTAGTAAAAACCTGAGAAATCCGTCCGTTTTCGTCATTTGTTATCGAATCGACTTAAAGCCAGATCGTAACATTGGCCGCTCTTCTCTCTAAAACGGTTGTACTTATCGTCTGCAAAGCTATGTCGCGTGCTGCGGTATGCGGAGACACTAAAATCACCATAGTAGAACACAGATGAAGCATCTAAGTTGATGTAATAGCCAGTAAGAAGTAGTCCAATTCAAGTTTTAGGTATCGATTATTGACTTTTTAGCTGGCTTTGGTGACTTGGACATGAGCTAGGACCTTAAGATTCTCCATGAAAGGAGGACTAGCAGCCGAGTTTCACGGGAGAATGTGAAAAGTGTTCATATGTAGTAAAAACCTGAGAAATCCGTCCGTTTTCGTCATTTGTTATCGAATCGACTTAAAGCCAGATCGTCACATTGGCCGCTCTTCTCTCTGAACGGCTGTACTTATCGTCTGCAAAGCTATGTCGCGTACTGCGGTATTCGGAGATACTAAACGCACCATAGTAGAACAGAGATGAAGCTTCTAAGTTGATGTAATAGCCAGTAAGAAATAGTACAATTCAAGTTTTAGATATCGTTATTGACTTTTTAGCTGGCTTTGGTGCCTTGGACATGAGCTATGACCTTAAGATTATGCATGAAAGGAGGACTAGCAGCCGAGTTGCACGGGAGAATGTGAAAAGTGTTCATATCTACTAAAAACCTGAGAAATCCGTCCGTTTGCGTCATTTGTTATCGAATCGACTTAAAGCCAGATCGTCACATTTGCCGCTCTTCTCTCTGAAACCGTTGTACTTATCGTCTGCAAAGCTATGTCGCGTGCTGCGATATGCGGAGACACTAAAAGCACCATAGTAGAACACAGATGAAGCTTCTAGGTTGATGTAATAGCCAGTAAGAAATAGTACAATTCAAGTTTTAGATATCGTTATTGACTTTTTAGCTGGCTTTGGTGCCTTGGACATGAGCTATGACCTTAAGATTATGCATGAAAGGAGGACTAGCAGCCGAGTTGCACGGGAGAATGTGAAAAGTGTTCATATCTACTAAAAACCTGAGAAATCCGTCCGTTTGCGTCATTTGTTATCGAATCGACTTAAAGCCAGATCGTCACATTTGCCGCTCTTCTCTCTGAAACCGTTGTACTTATCGTCTGCAAAGCTATGTCGCGTGCTGCGGTATGCAGGGACGCTAAAATCACCATAGTAGAACACAGATGAAGCTTCTAGGTTGATGTAATAGCCAGTAAGAAATAGTACAATTCAAGTTTTAGGTATCGATTATTGATTTTTTAGCTGGCTTTGGTGCCTTGGACATGAGCTAGGACCTTGAGATTCGGCATGAAAGGAGGACTAGCAGCCGAGTTGCACGGGAGAATGTGAAAAGTGTTCATATGTAGTAAAAACCTGAGAAATCCGTCCGTTTTCGTCATTTGTTATCGAATCGACTTAAAGCCAGATCGTCACATTGGCCGCTCTTCTCTCTGAAACGGTTGTACTTATCGTCTGCAAAGCTATGACGCGTACTGCGATATTCGGAGACACTAAAAACACCATAGTAGAACACAGATGAAGCTTTTAAGATGATGTAATAGCCAGTAAGAAGTAGTACAATTCAATTTTTAGGTATCGGTTATTGACTTTTTAGCTGGCTTTGGTGCCTTGGACATGAGCCAGGACCTTAAGATTCTGCATGAAAGGAGGACTAGCAGCCGAGTTGCACGGGAGAATGTGAAAAGTGTTCATATGTAGTAAAAACCTGAGAAATCCGTCCGTTTTCGTCATTTGTTATCGAATCGACTTAAAGCCAGATCGTCACATTGGCCACTCTTCTCTCTGAAACGGTTGTACTTATTGTCTGCAAAGTTATGTCGCGTGCTGCGGTATGCGGAGACACGAAAATCATCATAGTAGAACACAGATAAAGCTTCTAAGTTGATGTAATAGCCAGTAAGAAGTAGTACAATTCAAGTTTTAGGTATCGATTATTGACTTTTTAGCTGGCTTTGGTGCCTTGGACGTGAGCTAGGACCTTAGGATTCAGCATGAAAGAAGGACTAGCAGCCGAGTTGCACGGGAGAATGTGAAAAGTGTTCATATGTAGTAAAAACCAACCTGAGAAATCCGTCCGTTTTCGTCATTTGTTATCGAACCGACTTAAAGCCAAATCAACACATTGGCAGCTCTGCTCTCTGAAACGGTTGTACTTATCGTCTGCAAAGCTATGTCGCGTACTGCGGTATTCGGAGACACTAAACGCACCATAGTAGAACACAGATGAAGCTTCTAAGATGATATAATAGCCAGTAAGAAATAGTACAATTCAAGTTTTAGGTATAGTTATTGACTTTTTAGCTGGCTTTGGGGCCTTGGACATGAGCTATGACCTTAAGATTCTGCATGAAAGGAGGACTAGCACTCGAGTTGCACGGGAGAATGTGAAAAGTGTTCATATGTAGTAAAAACCTCAGAAATCCGTCCGTTTTTGTCATTTGTTATCGAATCGACTTAAAGCCAGATCGTCACATTGGCCGCTCTTCTCTCTGAAACGGTTGTACTTATCGTCTGCAAAGCTATGTCGCGTACTGCGGTATTCGGAGACACTAAACGCACCATAGTAGAACACAGATGAAGCTTCTAAGATGATGTAATAGCCAGTAAGAAATAGTACAATTCAAGATTTAGATATCGTTATTGACTTTTTAGCTGGCTTTGGTGCCTTGGACATGGGCTATGACCTTAAGATTCTGCATGAAAGGAGGACTAGCAGCCGAGTTGCACGGGAGAATGTGAAAAGTGTTCATATCTACTAAAAACCTGAGAAATCCGTCCGTTTGCGTCATTTGTTATCGAATCGACTTAAAGCCAGATCGTCACATTGGCCGCTCTTCTCTCTGAAACCGTTGTACTTATCGTCTGCAAAGCTATGTCGCGTGCTGCGATATGCGGAGACACTAAACGTACCATAGTAGAACACAGATGAAGCTTCTAAGTTGATGTAATAGCCAGTAAGAAGTAGTACAATTCAAGTTTTAGATATTGATTATTGACTTTTTAGCTGGCTTTGGTGCCTTGGACATGATCTAGGACCTTAAGATTCTGCATGAAAGAAGGACTAGCAGCCGAGTTGCCCGGGAGAATGTGAAAAGTGTTCATATGTAGTAAAAACCTGAGAAATCCGTCCGTTTTCGTCATTTTTTTATCCAATCGAGTTAAAGCCAGATCGTCACATTGGCCGCTCTTCTCTCTGAAACGGTTGTACTTATCGTCTGCAAAACTATGTCGCGTACTGCGGTATTCGGAGACACTAAACGCACCATAGTAGAACACAGATGAAGCTTCTAAGTTGATGTAATAGCCAGTAAGAAGTAGTACAATTCAAGTTTTAGATATTGATTATTGACTTTTTAGCTGGCTTTGGTGCCTTGGACATGATCTAGGACCTTAAGATTCTGCATGAAAGAAGGACTAGCAGCCGAGTTGCCCGGGAGAATGTGAAAAGTGTTCATATGTAGTAAAAACCTTAGAAATCCGTCCGTTTTCGTCATTTATTTATCCAATCTACTTAAAGCCAGATCGTCACATTGGCCGCTCTTCTCTCTGAAACGGTTGTACTTATCGTCTGCAAAACTATATCGCGTGCTGCGGTATGCGGAGAAACTAAAAGCACAGTAGTAGAACATAGATGAAGGTTCTAAGTTGATGTAATAGCCAGTAAGAAGTAGTACAATTCAAGTTTTAGGTATCGATTATTGACTTTTTAGGTGGCTTTGGTGCCTTGGACATGAGCTAGGACCTTAAGATTCTGCATAAAAGGAGGACTAGCAGCCGAGTTGCACGGGAGAATGTGAAAAGTGTTCATATGTAGTAAAAACCTGAGAAATCCGTCCGTTTTCGTCATTTGTTATCGAATCGACTTAAAGCCAGATCGTAACATTGGCCGCTCTTCTCTCTAAAACGGTTGTACTTATCGTCTGCAAAGCTATGTCGCGTGCTGCGGTATGCGGAGACACTAAAATCACCATAGTAGAACACAGATGAAGCATCTAAGTTGATGTAATAGCCAGTAAGAAGTAGTCCAATTCAAGTTTTAGGTATCGATTATTGACTTTTTAGCTGGCTTTGGTGACTTGGACATGAGCTAGGACCTTAAGATTCTGCATGAAAGGAGGACTAGCAGCCGAGTTTCACGGGAGAATGTGAAAAGTGTTCATATGTAGTAAAAACCTGAGAAATCCGTCCGTTTTCGTCATTTGTTATCGAATCGACTTAAAGCCAGATCGTCACATTGGCCGCTCTTCTCTCTGAACGGCTGTACTTATCGTCTGCAAAGCTATGTCGCGTACTGCGGTATTCGGAGATACTAAACGCACCATAGTAGAACAGAGATGAAGCTTCTAAGTTGATGTAATAGCCAGTAAGAAATAGTACAATTCAAGTTTTAGATATCGTTATTGACTTTTTAGCTGGCTTTGGTGCCTTGGACATGAGCTATGACCTTAAGATTATGCATGAAAGGAGGACTAGCAGCCGAGTTGCACGGGAGAATGTGAAAAGTGTTCATATCTACTAAAAACCTGAGAAATCCGTCCGTTTGCGTCATTTGTTATCGAATCGACTTAAAGCCAGATCGTCACATTTGCCGCTCTTCTCTCTGAAACCGTTGTACTTATCGTCTGCAAAGCTATGTCGCGTGCTGCGATATGCGGAGACACTAAAAGCACCATAGTAGAACACAGATGAAGCTTCTAGGTTGATGTAATAGCCAGTAAGAAATAGTACAATTCAAGTTTTAGATATCGTTATTGACTTTTTAGCTGGCTTTGGTGCCTTGGACATGAGCTATGACCTTAAGATTATGCATGAAAGGAGGACTAGCAGCCGAGTTGCACGGGAGAATGTGAAAAGTGTTCATATCTACTAAAAACCTGAGAAATCCGTCCGTTTGCGTCATTTGTTATCGAATCGACTTAAAGCCAGATCGTCACATTTGCCGCTCTTCTCTCTGAAACCGTTGTACTTATCGTCTGCAAAGCTATGTCGCGTGCTGCGGTATGCAGGGACGCTAAAATCACCATAGTAGAACACAGATGAAGCTTCTAGGTTGATGTAATAGCCAGTAAGAAATAGTACAATTCAAGTTTTAGGTATCGATTATTGATTTTTTAGCTGGCTTTGGTGCCTTGGACATGAGCTAGGACCTTGAGATTCGGCATGAAAGGAGGACTAGCAGCCGAGTTGCACGGGAGAATGTGAAAAGTGTTCATATGTAGTAAAAACCTGAGAAATCCGTCCGTTTTCGTCATTTGTTATCGAATCGACTTAAAGCCAGATCGTCACATTGGCCGCTCTTCTCTCTGAAACGGTTGTACTTATCGTCTGCAAAGCTATGACGCGTACTGCGATATTCGGAGACACTAAAAACACCATAGTAGAACACAGATGAAGCTTTTAAGATGATGTAATAGCCAGTAAGAAGTAGTACAATTCAATTTTTAGGTATCGGTTATTGACTTTTTAGCTGGCTTTGGTGCCTTGGACATGAGCCAGGACCTTAAGATTCTGCATGAAAGGAGGACTAGCAGCCGAGTTGCACGGGAGAATGTGAAAAGTGTTCATATGTAGTAAAAACCTGAGAAATCCGTCCGTTTTCGTCATTTGTTATCGAATCGACTTAAAGCCAGATCGTCACATTGGCCACTCTTCTCTCTGAAACGGTTGTACTTATTGTCTGCAAAGTTATGTCGCGTGCTGCGGTATGCGGAGACACGAAAATCATCATAGTAGAACACAGATAAAGCTTCTAAGTTGATGTAATAGCCAGTAAGAAGTAGTACAATTCAAGTTTTAGGTATCGATTATTGACTTTTTAGCTGGCTTTGGTGCCTTGGACGTGAGCTAGGACCTTAGGATTCAGCATGAAAGAAGGACTAGCAGCCGAGTTGCACGGGAGAATGTGAAAAGTGTTCATATGTAGTAAAAACCAACCTGAGAAATCCGTCCGTTTTCGTCATTTGTTATCGAACCGACTTAAAGCCAAATCAACACATTGGCAGCTCTGCTCTCTGAAACGGTTGTACTTATCGTCTGCAAAGCTATGTCGCGTACTGCGGTATTCGGAGACACTAAACGCACCATAGTAGAACACAGATGAAGCTTCTAAGATGATATAATAGCCAGTAAGAAATAGTACAATTCAAGTTTTAGGTATAGTTATTGACTTTTTAGCTGGCTTTGGGGCCTTGGACATGAGCTATGACCTTAAGATTCTGCATGAAAGGAGGACTAGCACTCGAGTTGCACGGGAGAATGTGAAAAGTGTTCATATGTAGTAAAAACCTCAGAAATCCGTCCGTTTTCGTCATTTGTTATCGAATCGACTTAAAGCCAGATCGTCACATTTGCCGTTCTTCTCTCTGAATCCGTAGTACTTATCGTCTGCAAAGCTATGTCGCGTGCTGCGGTATGCGGAGACACTAAAAGCACCATAGTAGAACACAGATGAAACTTCTAAGTTGATGTAATAGCCAGAAAGAAGTAGTACAATTCAAGTTTTAGATATTGATTATTGACTTTTTAGCTGGCTTTGGTGCCTTGGACATGATCTAGGACCTTAAGATTCTGCATGAAAGAAGGACTAGCAGCCGAGTTGCACGGGAGAATGTGAAAAGTGTTCATATGTAGTAAAAACCAACCTGAGAAATCCGTCCGTTTTCGTCATTTGTTATCGAACCGACTTAAAGCCAAATCATCACATTGGCAGCTCTGCTCTCTGAAACGGTTGTACTTATCGTCTGCAAAGCTATGTCGCGTGCTGCGGTATGCTGAGACACTAAAAGCACCATAGTAGAACACAGATGAAGCTTCTAAGTTGATGTAATAGCCAGTAAGAAGTAGTACAATTCAAGTTCTAGGTATCGATTATTGACTTTTTAGCTGGCTTTGGTGCCTTGGACATGAGCAAGGACCTTGAGATTCTGCATGAAAGGAGGACTAGCAGCCGAGTTGCACGGGACAATGTGAAAAGAGTTCATATGTAGTAAAAACCTGAGAAATCCGTCCGTTTTCGTCATTTGTTATCGAATCGACTTAAAGCCAGATCATCACATTGGCCGCTCTTATCTCTGAAACGGTTGTACTTATCGTCTGCAAAGCTATGTCGCGTACTGCGGTATTCGGAGACACTAAAAACACCATAGTAGAACACAGATGAAGCTTCTAAGATGATATAATAGCCAGTAAGAAGCAGTAGAATTCAAGTTTTAGGTATCGGTTATTGAATTTTTAGCTGGCTTTGGTGCCTTGAACATGAGCTACCACCTTAAGATTCTGTATGAAAGGAGGACTAGCAGCCCAGTTGCACGGGAGAATGTGAAAACTGTTCATATGTAGTAAAAACCAACCTGAGAAATCCGTCCGTTTTCGTCATTTGTTATCGAATCGACTTAAAGCCAGATCGTCACATTGGCCGCTCTTCTCTCTGAAACGGTTGTACTTATCGTCTGCAAAGCTATGTCGCGTGCTGCGGTATGCTGAGACACTAAAAGCACCATAGTACAACACAGATCAAGCTTCTAAGTTGATGTAATAGCCAGTAAGAAGTAGTACAATTCAAGTTTTAGATATCGTTATTAACTTTTTAGCTGGCTTTGGTGCCTTGGACATGGGCTATGACCTTAAGATTCTGCATGAAAGGAGGACTAGCAGCCGAGTTGCACGGGAGAATGTGAAAAGTGTTCATATGTAGTAAAAACCTCAGAAATCCGTCCGTTTGCGTCATTTGTTATCGAATCGACTTAAAGCCAGATCGTCACATTTGCCGCTCTTCTCTCTGAAACCGTTGTACTTATCGTCTGCAAAGCTATGTCGCGTGCTGCGATATGCGGAGACACTAAAAGCACCATAGTAGAACACAGATGAAGCTTCTAAGTTAATGTAATAGCCAGTAAGAACTAGTACAATTCAAGTTTTAGATATTGATTATTGACTTTTTAGCTGGCTTTGGTGCCTTGGACATGATGTAGGACCTTAAGATTCTGCATGAAAGAAGGACTAGCAGCCGAGTTGCACGGGAGAATGTGAAAAGTGTTCATATGTAGTAAAAACCTGAGAAATCCGTCCGTTTTCGTCATTTGTTATCGAATCGACTTTTAGCCAGATCGTCACATTGGCCGCTCTTCTCTCTGAAACGGTTGTACTTATCTTCTGCAAAGCTATGTCGAGTGCTGCGGTATGTGGAGACACTAAAAGCACCATAGTAGAACAGAGATGAAGCTTCTAAGTTGATGTAATAGCCAGTAAGAAGTAGTAGAATTCAAGTTTTAGGTATTGATTATTGTCTTTTTAGCTGGCTTTGGTGCCTTGGACATGAGCTAGGACCTTAAGATTCTGCATGAAAGGAGGACTAGCAGCCGAGTTGCACGGGAGAATGTGAAAAGTGTTCATATGTAGTAAAAACCTGAGAAATCCTTCCGTTTTCGTCATTTGATATCGAATCGACTTAAAGCCAGATCGTCACATTGGCCGCTCTTCTCTCTGAAACGGTTGTACTTATCGTCTGCAAAGCTATGACGCGTACTGCGATATTCGGAGACACTAAAAACACCATAGTAGAACACAGATGAAGCTTTTAAGATGATGTAATAGCCAGTAAGAAGTAGTACAATTCAATTTTTAGGTATCCGTTATTGACTTTTTAGCTGGCTATGGTGCCTTGGAGATGAGCCAGGACCTTAAGATTCTGCATGAAAGGAGGACTAGCAGCCGAGTTGCACGGGAGAATGTGAAAAGTGTTCATATGTAGTAAAAACCTGAGAAATCCGTCCGTTTTCGTCATTTGTTATCGAATCGACTTAAAGCCAGATCGTCACATTGGCCACTCTTCTCTCTGAAACGGTTGTACTTATTGTCTGCAAAGTTATGTCGCGTGCTGCGGTATGCGGAGACACGAAAATCATCATAGTAGAACACAGATAAAGCTTCTAAGTTGATGTAATAGCCAGTAAGAAGTAGTACAATTCAAGTTTTAGGTATCGATTATTGACTTTTTAGCTGGCTTTGGTGCCTTGGACGTGAGCTAGGACCTTAAGATTCAGCATCAAAGTAGGACTAGCAGCCGAGTTGCACGGGAGAATGTGAAAAGTGTTCAAATGTAGTAAAAACCTGAGAAATCCGTCCGTTTTCGTCATTTGTTATCGAATCGACTTAAAGCCAAATCGGCACATTGGCCGCTCTGCTCTCTGAAACGTTTGTACTTATCGTCTGCAAAGCAATGTCGCGTACTGCGGTATTCGGAGACACTAAACGCACCATAGTAGAACACAGATGAAGCTTCTAAGATGATATAATAGCCAGTAAGAAATAGTACGATTCAAGTTTTAGGTATAGTTATTGACTTTTTAGCTGGCTTTGGTGCCTTGGACATGAGCTATGACCTTAAGATTCTGAATGAAAGGAGGACTAGCACTCGAGTTGCACGGGAGAATGTGAAAAGTGTTCATATGTAGTAAAAACCTCAGAAATCCGTCCGTTTTCGTCATTTGTTATCGAATCGACTTAAAGCCAGATCGTCACATTTGCCGTTCTTCTCTCTGAATCCGTTGTACTTTTCGTCTGCAAAGCTATGTCGCGTGCTGCGGTATGCGGAGACACTAAAAGCACCATAGTAGAACACAGATGAAACTTCTAAGTTGATGTAAGAGCCAGTAAGAAGTAGTACAATTCAAGTTTTAGATATTGATTATTGACTTTTTAGCTGGCTTTGGTGCCTTGGACATGATCTAGGACCTTAAGATTCTGCATGAAAAAAGGACTAGCAGCCGAGTTGCACGGGAGAATGTGAAAAGTGTTCATATGTAGTAAAAACCAACCTGAGAAATCCGTCCGTTTTCGTCATTTGTTATCGAACCGACTTAAAGCCAAATCATCACATTGGCAGCTCTGCTCTCTGAAACGGTTGTACTTATCGTCTGCAATGCTATGTCGCGTGCTGCGCTGTGCCGAGACACTAAAAGCACCATAGTAGAACACAGATGAAGCTTCTAAGTTGATGTAATAGCCAGTAAGAAGTAGTACAATTCATATTCTAGGTATCGATTATTGACTTTTTAGCTGGCTTTGGTGCCTTGGACATGAGCAAGGACCTTGAGATTCTGTATGAAAGGAGGACTAGCAGCCCAGTTGCACGGGAGAATGTGAAAACTGTTCATATGTAGTAAAAACCAACCTGAGAAATCCGTCCGTTTTCGTCATTTGTTATCGAATCGACTTTTAGCCAGATCGTCACATTGGCCGCTCTTCTCTCTGAAACGGTTGTACTTATCTTCTGCAAAGCTATGTCGAGTGCTGCGGTATGTGGAGACACTAAAAGCACCATAGTAGAACAGAGATGAAGCTTCTAAGTTGATGTAATAGCCAGTAAGAAGTAGTAGAATTCAAGTTTTAGGTATTGATTATTGTCTTTTTAGCTGGCTTTGGTGCCTTGGACATGAGCTAGGACCTTAAGATTCTGCATGAAAGGAGGACTAGCAGCCGAGTTGCACGGGAGAATGTGAAAAGTGTTCATATGTAGTAAAAACCTGAGAAATCCTTCCGTTTTCGTCATTTGTTATCGAATCGACTTAAAGCCAGATCGTCACATTGGCCGCTCTTCTCTCTGAAACGGTTGTACTTATCGTCTGCAAAGCTATGACGCGTACTGCGATATTCGGAGACACTAAAAACACCATAGTAGAACACAGATGAAGCTTTTACGATGATGTAATAGCCAGTAAGAAGTAGTACAATTCAATTTTTAGGTATCCGTTATTGACTTTTTAGCTGGCTATGGTGCCTTGGAGATGAGCCAGGACCTTAAGATTCTGCATGAAAGGAGGACTAGCAGCCGAGTTGCACGGGAGAATGTGAAAAGTGTTCATATGTAGTAAAAACCTGAGAAATCCGTCCGTTTTCGTCATTTGTTATCGAATCGACTTAAAGCCAGATCGTCACATTGGCCACTCTTCTCTCTGAAACGGTTGTACTTATTGTCTGCAAAGTTATGTCGCGTGCTGCGGTATGCGGAGACACGAAAATCATCATAGTAGAACACAGATAAAGCTTCTAAGTTGATGTAATAGCCAGTAAGAAGTAGTACAATTCAAGTTTTAGGTATCGATTATTGACTTTTTAGCTGGCTTTGGTGCCTTGGACGTGAGCTAGGACCTTAAGATTCAGCATCAAAGTAGGACTAGCAGCCGAGTTGCACGGGAGAATGTGAAAAGTGTTCAAATGTAGTAAAAACCTGAGAAATCCGTCCGTTTTCGTCATTTGTTATCGAATCGACTTAAAGCCAAATCGGCACATTGGCCGCTCTGCTCTCTGAAACGTTTGTACTTATCGTCTGCAAAGCAATGTCGCGTACTGCGGTATTCGGAGACACTAAACGCACCATAGTAGAACACAGATGAAGCTTCTAAGATGATATAATAGCCAGTAAGAAATAGTACAATTCAAGTTTTAGGTATAGTTATTGACTTTTTAGCTGGCTTTGGTGCCTTGGACATGAGCTATGACCTTAAGATTCTGCATGAAAGGAGGACTAGCACTCGAGTTGCACGGGAGAATGTGAAAAGTGTTCATATGTAGTAAAAACCTCAGAAATCCGTCCGTTTTCGTCATTTGTTATCGAATCGACTTAAAGCCAGATCGTCACATTTGCCGTTCTTCTCTCTGAATCCGTTGTACTTTTCGTCTGCAAAGCTATGTCGCGTGCTGCGGTATGCGGAGACACTAAAAGCACCATAGTAGAACACAGATGAAACTTCTAAGTTGATGTAAGAGCCAGTAAGAAGTAGTACAATTCAAGTTTTAGATATTGATTATTGACTTTTTAGCTGGCTTTGGTGCCTTGGACATGATCTAGGACCTTAAGATTCTGCAGGAAAAAAGGACTAGCAGCCGAGTTGCACGGGAGAATGTGAAAAGTGTTCATATGTAGTAAAAACCAACCTGAGAAATCCGTCCGTTTTCGTCATTTGTTATCGAACCGACTTAAAGCCAAATCATCACATTGGCAGCTCTGCTCTCTGAAACGGTTGTACTTATCGTCTGCAATGCTATGTCGCGTGCTGCGCTGTGCCGAGACACTAAAAGCACCATAGTAGAACACAGATGAAGCTTCTAAGTTGATGTAATAGCCAGTAAGAAGTAGTACAATTCATATTCTAGGTATCGATTATTGACTTTTTAGCTGGCTTTGGTGCCTTGGACGTGAGCAAGGACCTTGAGATTCTGCATGAAAGGAGGACTAGCAGCCGAGTTGCACGGGACAATGTGAAAAGAGTTCATATGTAGTAAAAACCTGAGAAATCCGTCCGTTTTCGTCATTTGTTATCGAATCGACTTAAAGCCAGATCATCACATTGGCCGCTCTTATCTCTGAAACGGTTGTACTTATCGTCTGCAAAGCTATGTCGCGTACTGCGGTATTCGGAGACACTAAAAACACCATAGTAGAACACAGATGAAGCTTCTAAGATGATATAATAGCCAGTAAGAAGCAGTACAATTCAAGTTTTAGGTATCGGTTATTGAATTTTTAGCTGGCTTTGGTGCCTTGAACATGAGCTAGCACCTTAAGATTCTGTATGAAAGGAGGACTAGCAGCCCAGTTGCACGGGAGAATGTGAAAACTGTTCATATGTAGTAAAAACCAACCTGAGAAATCCGTCCGTTTGCGTCATTTGTTATCGAATCGACTTAAAGCCAGATCGTCACATTGGCCGCTCTTCTCTCTGAAACGGTTGTACTTATCGTCTGCAAAGCTATGTCGTGTGCTGCGGTATGCTGAGACACTAAAAGCACCATAGTACAACACAGATCAAGCTTCTAAGTTGATGTAAGAGCCAGTAAGAAGTAGTACAATTCTAGTTTTAGGTATCGGTTATTGACTTTTTAGCTGGCTTTGGTGCCTTGGACATGAGCTAGGACATTAAGATTCTACATGACAGGAGGACTAGCTGCCGAGTTGCACGGGAGAATGTGAAAAGTGTTCATATGTAGTAAAAACCCAAGAAATCCGTCCGTTTTCGTCATTTGTTATCGAATCGTCTTAAAGCCAGATCGTCACATTGACCGCTCTTCTCTCTGAAACGGTTGTACTTATCGTCTGCAAAGCTATGTCGCGTGCTGCGATATGCGGAGACACTAAAAGCACCATAGTAGAACACAGATGAAGCTTCTAAGTTAATGTAATAGCCAGTAAGAAGTAGTACAATTCAAGTTTTAGATATTGATTATTGACTTTTTAGCTGGCTTTGGTGCCTTGGACATGATGTAGGACCTTAAGATTCTGCATGAAAGAAGGACTAGCAGCCGAGTTCCCCGGGAGAATGTGTAAAGTGTTCATATGTAGTAAAAACCTGAGAAATCCGTCCGTTTTCGTCATTTGTTATCGAATCGTCTTAAAGCCAGATCGTCACATTGACCGCTCTTCTCTCTGAAACGGTTGTACCTATCGTCTGCAAAGCTATGTCGCGTGCTGCGTTATGCGGAGACACTAAAAGCACCATAGTAGAACATAGATGAAGCTTCTAAGATGATGTAATAGCCAGTAAGAAATAGTACAATTCAAGTTTTAGATATCGTTATTAACTTTTTAGCTGGCTTTGGTGCCTTGGACATGGGCTATGACCTTAAGATTCTGCATGAAAGGAGGACTAGCAGCCGAGTTGCACGGGAGAATGTGAAAAGTGTTCAAATGTAGTAAAAACCTGAGAAATCCGTCCGTTTGCGTCATTTGTTATCGAATCGACTTAAAGCCAGATCGTCACATTTGCCGCTCTTCTCTCTGAAACCGTTGTACTTATCGTCTGCAAAGCTATGTCGCGTGCTGCGATATGCGGAGACACTAAAAGCGCCATAGTAGAACACAGATGAAGCTTCTAAGTTAATGTAATAGCCAGTAAGAAGTAGTACAATTCAAGTTTTAGATATTGATTATTGACTTTTTAGCTGGCTTTGGTGCCTTGGACATGATGTAGGACCTTAAGATTCTGCATGAAAGAAGGACTAGCAGCCGAGTTGCCCGGGAGAATGTGAAAAGTGTTCATATGTAGTAAAAAGCTGAGAAATCCGTCCGTTTTCGTCATTTGTTATCGAATCGACTTTTAGCCAGATCGTCACATTGGCCGCTCTTCTCTCTGAAACGGTTGTACTTATCTTCTGCAAAGCTATGTCGCGTGCTGCGGTATGTGGAGACACTAAAAGCACCATAGTAGAACAGAGATGAAGCTTCTAAGTTGATGTAATACCCAGTAAGAAGTAGTAGAATTCAAGTTTTAGGTATTGATTATTGTCTTTTTAGCTGGCCTTGGTGCCTTGGACATGAGCTAGGACCTTAAGTTTCTGCATGAAAGGAAGACTAGCAGCCGAGTTGCACGGGAGAATGTGAAAAGTGTTCATATGTAGTAAAAACCTGAGAAATCCGTCCGTTTTCGTCATTTGTTATCGAATCGACTTAAAGCCAGATCGTCACATTGTCCGCTCTTCTCTCTGAAACGGTTGTACTTATCGTCTGCAAAGCTATGACGCGTACTGCGATATTCGGAGACACTAAAAACACCATAGTAGAACACAGATGAAGCTTTTAAGATGATGTAATAGCCAGTAAGAAGTAGTACAATTCAATTTTTAGGTATCGGTTATTGACTTTTTAGCTGGCTTTGGTGCCTTGGAGATGAGCCAGGACCTTAAGATTCTGCATGAAAGGAGGACTAGCAGCCGAGTTGCACGGGAGAATGTGAAAAGTGTTCATATGTAGTAAAAACCTGAGAAATCCGTCCGTTTTCGTCATTTGTTATCGAATCGACTTAAAGCCAGATCGTCACTTGGCCACTCTTCTCTCTGAAACGGTTGTACTTATTGTCTGCAAAGTTATGTCGCGTGCTGCGGTATGCGGAGACACGAAAATCATCATAGTAGAACACAGATCAAGCTTCTAAGTTGATGTAATAGCCAGTAAGAAGTAGTACAATTCAAGTTTTAGGTATCGATTATTGACTTTTTAGCTGGCTTTGGTGCCTTGGACGTGAGCTAGGACCTTAAGATTCAGCCTCAAAGTAGGACTAGCAGCCGAGTTGCACGAGAGAATGTGAAAAGTGTTCAAATGTAGTAAAAACCTGAGAAATCCGTCCGTTTTCGTCATTTGTTATCGAATCGACTTAAAGCCAAATCGGCACATTGGCCGCTCTGCTCTCTGAAACGTTTGTACATATCGTCTGCAAAGCAATGTCGCGTACTGCGGTATTCGGAGACACTAAACGCACCATAGTAGAACACAGATGAAGCTTCTAAGATGATATAATAGCCAGTAAGAAATAGTACAATTCAAGATTTAGGTATAGTTATTGACTTTTTAGCTGGCTTTGGTGCCTTGGACATGAGCTATGACCTTAAGATTCTGCATGAAAGGAGGACTGGCACTCGAGTTGCACGGGAGAATGTGAAAAGTGTTCATATGTAGTAAAAACCTCAGAAATCCGTCCGTTTTCGTCATTTGTTATCGAATCGACTTAAAGCCAGATCGTCACATTTGCCGTTCTTCTGTCTGAATCCGTTGTACTTATCGTCTGCAAAGCTATGAAACGTGCTGCGGTATGCGGAGACAATAAAAGCACCATAGTAGAACACAGATGAAACTTCTAAGTTGATGTAATAGCCAGTAAGAAGTAGTACAATTCAAGTTTTAGATATTGATTATTGACTTTTTAGCTGGCTTTGGTGCCTTGGACATGATCTAGGACCTTAAGATTCTGCATGAAAGAAGGACTAGCAGCCGAGTTGCACGGGAGAATGTGAAAAGTGTTCATATGTAGTAAAAACCAACCTGAGAAATCCGTCCGTTTTCGTCATTTGTTATCGAACCGACTTAAAGCCAAATCATCACATTGGCAGCTCTGCTCTCTGAAACGGTTGTACTTATCGTCTGCAAAGCTATGTCGCGTACTGCGGTATGCGGAGACACTAAAATCACCATAGTAGAACACAGATGAAGCTTCTAAGTTAATGTAATAGCCAGTAAGAAGTAGTACAATTCAAGTTTTAGATATTGATTATTGACTTTTTAGCTGGCTTTGGTGCCTTGGACATGATGTAGGACCTTAAGATTCTGCATGAAAGAAGGACTAGCAGCCGAGTTTCCCGGGAGAATGTGAAAAGTGTTCATATGTAGTAAAAACCTGAGAAATCCGTCCGTTTTCGTCATTTGTTATCGAATCGACTTTTAGCCAGATCGTCACATTGGCCGCTCTTCTCTCTGAAACGGTTGTACTTATCTTCTGCAAAGCTACGTCGCGTGCTGCGGTATGTGGAGACACTAAAAGCACCATAGTAGAACAGAGATGAAGCTTCTAAGTTGATGTAATAGCCAGTAAGAAGTAGTAGAATTCAAGTTTTAGGTATTGATTATTGACTTTTTAGCTAGCTTTGGTGCCTTGGACATGAGCTAGGACCTTAAGATTCTGCATGAAAGGAGGACTAGCAGCCGAGTTGCACGGGAGAATGTGAAAAGTGTTCATATGTAGTAAAAACCTGAGAAATCCGTCCGTTTTCGTCATTTGTTATCGAATCGACTTAAAGCCAGATCGTCACATTCGCCGCTCTTCTCTCTGAAACGGTTGTACTTATCGTCTGCAAACCTATGTCGCGTGTTGCCGTAGGCGGAAACAGGGAAAGCACCATAGTAGAATACAGATGAAGCTTCTAAGTTGATGTAGTAGCCAGTAAGAAGTAGTACAATTCAAGTTTTAGGTATCGATTTTTGACTTTTTAGCTGGATTTGGTGCCTTGGACATGAGCAAGGACCTTGAGATTCTGCATGAAAGGAGGACTAGCAGCCGAGTTGCACGGGACAATGTGAAAAGAGTTCATATGTAGTAAAAACCTGAGAAATCCGTCCGTTTTCGTCATTTGTTATCGAATCGACTTAAAGCCAGATCGTCACATTTGCCGCTCTTCTCTCTGAAACCGTTGTACTTATCGTCTGCAAAGCTATGTCGCGTGCTGCGATATGCGGAGACACTAAAAGCACCATAGTAGAACACAGATGAAGCTTCTAAGTTAATGTAATAGCCAGTAAGAAGTAGTACAATTCAAGTTTTAGATATTGATTATTGACTTTTTAGCTGGCTTTGGTGCCTTGGACATGATGTAGGACCTTAAGATTCTGCATGAAAGAAGGACTAGCAGCCGAGTTTCCCGGGAGAATGTGAAAAGTGTTCATATGTAGTAAAAACCTGAGAAATCCGTCCGTTTTCGTCATTTGTTATCGAATCGACTTTTAGCCAGATCGTCACATTGGCCGCTCTTCTCTCTGAAACGGTTGTACTTATCTTCTGCAAAGCTATGTCGCGTGCTGCGGTATGTGGAGACACTAAAAGCACCATAGTAGAACAGAGATGAAGCTTCTAAGTTGATGTAATAGCCAGTAAGAAGTAGTAGAATTCAAGTTTTAGGTATTGATTATTGACTTTTTAGCTGGCTTTGGTGCCTTGGACATGAGCTAGGACCTTAAGATTCTGCATGAAAGGAGGACTAGCAGCCGAGTTGCACGGGAGAATGTGAAAAGTGTTCATATGTAGTAAAAACCTGAGAAATCCGTCCGTTTTCGTCATTTGTTATCGAATCGACATAAAGCCAGATCGTCACATTGGCCGCTCTTCTCTCTGAAACGGTTGTACTTATCGTCTGCAAAGCTATGATGCGTACTGCGATATTCGGAGACACTAAAAACACCATAGTAGAACACAGATGAAGCTTTTAAGATGATGTAATAGCCAGTAAGAAGTAGTACAATTCAATTTTTAGGTATCCGTTATTGACTTTTTAGCTGGCTTTGGTGCCTTGGAGATGAGCCAGGACCTTAAGATTCTGCATGAAAGGAGGACTAGCAGCCGAGTTGCACGGGAGAATGTGAAAAGTGTTCATATGTAGTAAAAACCTGAGAAATCCGTCCGTTTTCGTCATTTGTTATCGAATCGACTTAAAGCCAGATCGTCACATTGGCCACTCTTCTCTCTGAAACGGTTGTACTTATTGTCTGCAAAGTTATGTCGCGTGCTGCGGTATGCGGAGACACGAAAATCATCATAGTAGAACACAGATAAAGCTTCTAAGTTGATGTAATAGCCAGTAAGAAGTAGTACAATTCAAGTTTTAGGTATCGATTATTGACTTTTTAGCTGGCTTTGGTGCCTTGGACGTGAGCTAGGACCTTAAGATTCAGCATCAAAGTAGGACTAGCAGCCGAGTTGCGCGGGAGAATGTGAAAAGTGTTCAAATGTAGTAAAAACCTGAGAAATCCGTCCGTTTTCGTCATTTGTTATCGAATCGACTTAAAGCCAAATCGGCACATTGGCCGCTCTGCTCTCTGAAACGTTTGTACTTATCGTCTGCAAAGCAATGTCGCGTACTGCGGTATTTGGAGACACTAAACGCACCATAGTAGAACACAGATGAAGCTTCTAAGATGATATAATAGCCAATAAGAAATAGTACAATTCAAGTTTTAGGTATAGTTATTGACTTTTTAGCTGGCTTTGGTGCCTTGGACATGAGCTAAGACCTTAAGATTCTGCATGAAAGGAGGACTAGCACTCGAGTTGCACGGGAGAATGTGAAAAGTGTTCATATGTAGTAAAAACCTCAGAAATCCGTCCGTTTTCGTCATTTGTTATCGAATCGACTTAAAGCCAGATCGTCACATTTGCCGTTCTTCTCTCTGAATCCGTTGTACTTATCGTCTGCAAAGCTATGTCGCGTGCTGCGGTATGCGGAGACACTAAAAGCACCATAGTAGAACACAGATGAAACTTCTAAGTTGATGTAATAGCCAGTAAGAAGTAGTACAATTCAAGTTTTAGATATTGATTATTGACTTTTTAGCTGGCTTTGGTGCCTTGGACATGATCTAGGACCTTAAGATTCTGCATGAAAGAAGGACTAGCAGCCGAGTTGCACGGGAGAATGTGAAAAGTGTTCATATGTAGTAAAAACCAACCTGAGAAATCCGTCCGTTTTCGTCACTTGTTATCGAACCGACTTAAAGCCAAATCATCACATTGGCAGCTCTGCTCTCTGAAACGGTTGTACTTATCGTCTGCAAAGCTATGTCGCGTACTGCGGTATTCGGAGACACTAAAAGCACCATAGTAGAACACAGATGAAGATTCTAAGTTGATGTAATAGCCAGTAAGAAGTAGTACAATTCAAGTTCTAGGTATCGATTATTGACTTTTTAGCTGGCTTTGGTGCCTTGGACATGAGCAAGGACCTTGAGATTCTGCATGAAAGGAGGACTAACAGCCGAGTTGCACGGGACAATGTGAAAAGAGTTCATATGTAGTAAAAACCTGAGAAATCCGTCCGTTTTCGTCATTTGTTATCGAATCGACTTAAAGCCGGATCATCACATTGGCCGCTCTTATCTCTGAAACGGTTGTACTTATCGTCTGCAAAGCTATGTCGCGTACTGCGGTATTCGGAGACACTAAAAACACCATAGTAGAACACAGATGAGGCTTCTAAGATGATATAATAGCCAGTAAGAAGCAGTACAATTCAAGTTTTAGGTATCGGTTATTGAATTTTTAGCTGGCTTTGGTGCCTTGAACATGAGCTAGGACCTTAAGATTCTGTATGAAAACAGGCCTAGCAGCCCAGTTGCACGGGAGAATGTGAAAACTGTTCATATGTAGTAAAAACCAACCTGAGAAATCCGTCCGTTTTCGTCATTTGATATCGAATCGACTTAAAGCCAGATCGTCACATTGGCCGCACTTCTCTCTGAAACGGTTGTACTTATCGTCTGCAAAGCTATGTCGCGTGCTGCGGTATGCTGAGACACTAAAAGCGCCATAGTACAACACAGATCAAGCTTCTAAGTTGATGTAATAGCCAGTAAGAAGTAGTACAATTCTAGTTTTAGGTATCGGTTATTGACTTTTTAGCTGGCTTTGGTGCCTTGGACATGAGCTAGGACATTAAGATTCTACATGAAAGGAGGAATAGCTGCCGAGTTGCACGGGAGAATGTGAAAAGTGTTCATATGTAGTAAAAACCCAAGAAATCCGTCCGTTTTCGTCATTAGTTATCGAATCGTCTTAAAGCCAGATCGTCACATTGTCCGCTCTTCTCTCTGAAACGGTTGTACTTATCGTCTGCAAAGCTATGTCGCGTGCTGCGTTATGCGGAGACACTAAAAGCACCATAGTAGAACACAGATGAAGCTTCTAAGATGATGTAATAGCCAGTAAGAAATAATACAATTCAAGTTTTAGATATCGTTATTGACTTTTTAGCTGGCTTTGGTGCCTTGGACATGGGCTATGACCTTAAGATTCTGCATGAAAGGAGGACTAGCAGCCGAGTTGCACGGGAGAATGTGAAAAGTGTTCATATGTAGTAAAAACCTGAGAAATCCGTCCGTTTGCGTCATTTGTTATCGAATCGACTTAAAGCCAGATCGTCACATTTGCCGCTCTTCTCTCTGAAACCGTTGTACTTATCGTCTGCAAAGCTATTTCGCGTGCTGCGATATGCGGAGACACTAAAAGCACCATAGTAGAACACAGATGAAGCTTCTAAGTTAATGTAATAGCAAGTAAGAAGTAGTACAATTCAAGTTTTAGATATTGATTATTGACTTTTTAGCTGGCTTTGGTGCCTTGGAAATGATCTAGGACCTTAAGATTCTGCATGAAAGAAGGAGTAGTAGCCGAGTTGCCCGGGAGAATGTGAAAAGTGTTCATATGTAGTAAAAACCTGAGAAATCCGTCCGTTTTCGTCATTTGTT